>NC_081411.1:750833753-751191253 GCF_030272615.1 Cryptomeria japonica | reverse complement strand
ATGTGCTTCTTAGAAATTATTCGGATGCGGATGGCTTAAATCACACACATTAATCTTTGACTTTCAGGTTTAAAAGTGTTAAAAACTCAAAATTGACAAATGATATTCTCTAGGCTTAATATGTTGCTTAGTGTATGTGGTTTAAGGCTAGCTGTTGTGGTGCACCATGCCAAAATCTGATCTTCAGATTCTCCATTAAATACTCACAGTTAATCCTCTACCCTTCCACCTTCTAAATTGTGTACGGGACACACAAAATGTGAGGCGGCTCTAAGACGGACACAACCATTCTCCTTACATAGTGACATTCCTAACATACAAATCATCATATAAAAAGGTATAACATCAATGAACATAACATGTCATGTTAATATAAATATTTATAATTATCAAGATCAAGATCTATATTTATATAAATATTAATATGTTTATAATATATTATTTAAAAAAAATCAAGTAAAATGTATAAAGAGATATCAAATTTGAAGATATTTAATATTCATAAATAATAATAATAAATCATCAGATTTCTTATTGAAAACAATGAAGAAAAATCTAAATAAAGAGGAAATAAGATTTATGAAATAGAAATGTGTATATGAATATTTTTTAAAAATAAGAAAATAAATAGTAAATAAAGATTATTGAACTTATCATAAACCCAAAATAAGCACTTAAATGATTTTAGTATTATGATTAACAAGTGCCACATAGTGGCTAGTACTTGCTGTTTAACATTGCAATAGAAATAATAAATCTAATTAAATATGTGAAATTGTAATTTTATTTTAACTTATAATTATATACATTGTGGCTTAAAATTAAATGTATTGTAATTTGATTTTAGTTTGGATGGATTGATGGAATATTCCATTATCTTCATAGGAGAATTCTCAAATTTGATTTGATACCTAAACTAAAAATAATTTTATATAATATTTTGTCAAATAAAATGGTTGAATATTTTTCTATTAATTTAAATAATATTATAATTAATAATTTATAATCTATTAAATATAAAATAAATATATAATTTATAGTATTATTTTATATATAAATAAAATTAAATAACAATTATATTTAAATATATGATTTTATTATTTATATTTAAAATATATGTAACATTTACATTATATAAAAAAATAAAATAAAATATGCAATATATATATATATATAAAATGTAAAATGTAAAAAAATTAAATTGTACCAATATTTGCAACTAAAATTTCTAACATGTTATTTGCTTTCATGAACACTTCCACCAATTCTAGATGTAAAATATGTTCCACATATATTAAAAATATCAAATTAAAAAATTGTATATTATATTATATTTAATATTTATAAATGTTTACTATTTAATTATGTATCTATTTTATATTTTATATATGGCAATATTTATTATTTAACTATGTATCTACATATATATTAAATTTATAATATAATTATATTAAATAATATATCATTCTAATTAATTTATTAAGAATAAAATAAATATAATTATAATATTATTTTTAAAATTAATTAAAATATTATTACAAGTACAAAAATTAACTAAAAATTCCTATTTGTTTATTGTTTGTAGTATATTAATTAAATATAAATTATTTTTATGTGAAACAACACAATATTTTTTTTAATAATAAATAACAATTAGTAATGTAATTTGTAACTAACAATTTGTCTTGGGAAACATGGTTTTCGATGGAAAAGAAGAGAACATAAATTAATTGAAACCTATATTACAATAATTTATTTTTGCATTGTTTATTAACTTTATGGCAATTGTGAACATAAATTTAGGAGAGAATCATGCAAGAAACTTGGCCATACAAATGTGTCCAAAATAATACCTATAATATAGTTAAGCATAAAAATATTTTAATGATCTGAAAGTTATAACATACTAAATATTAATTTTATGACCTAAAAAATTTGCCTTTTAAAAACTCATGTAGAAAGTGCATCGGAAAATTTGGTAATAAGATGCAAATTATTTGAGCCAATTACATTGAAGAAAAACAATTTCTGTAAATTGAAAACTTAAAAATCATCCATCTTAACTATTGAAAAATTAAAAAAAAAAAAGCATCGAAACAAAAAATTCATAGATATAATTGGTGGAAAAGAAATTGAATAATAATGAGTTAATTAAAATTGGGTGCAACCGATTGCAATAGTACTAGCCTAACGAAAAGTACTAATAACTAAACAATAGTAAAGACTATGATTGAAAGCTTGAGTTGAAATTGTAATTGAATATAAAGTTTTATTAGAATATTTAATTATATTTTAGTCACCTATATTTAGTTCATTGTTTAACGGTCATTTAGCTTTTTAGTTAATTATCTTTTAAGCTTTATTTAGCATTTAGCTTTTTCTTTTTAGTTAATTAGGTTTTAAGCTTTATTTAGCGTTTAGCTTTTTAGTGGCTCACTTTAAAAGACTTGTTCTTAATTTAGAACATCATCCTTGTAATCTCTTTCTATATGCTTCTATATTGTTGAATAGATTATCCAATTATTAAATCATTCATTCAATATGTTTTTCATTGTATCAGAGTGGGTCAATGGGATTCTTTAAAGTTTGGCGAATTTTTTAATAAAAATTCATGGCCTTCTTTTTTGAATATTTTCCAGATTTTTTTTTAATGATTTTGCTTTTTTGAAGGCTTTTCGAGGGTTTTTGGTTCGTGGGCAAATTTCTTTGTGCTAGGCAACAGTTCATGTTTTTTTAGGGTTCTAGAGAATTTCAATCTTGCAACCTAGAGGTTATTGTTTGCAGATTGAATTTTTTCCTAGGGTTTCTACAATTTTTGACTAGGGTTTTGACCCTTCAGTTCAAGTCAAAATTTTATTTTGGTTGCAAATTCTTGGTGGGTTTTTCGAGACCTCAACTGGGTCATCGTCAGATTTTTCTAGGTGCATCATTTCTCGTGTCTCAATTTTTGAGATGTCGGATTTGCATTTTGATTTTAGATTCTTGGTGGGTTTTTTGAGACCTCAACTGGGTTGTCATCAAATTTTTTTGGGTGCATCATTTTCTGTGTCTCAATTTTTGAGCCGTCAGATCTATATTCTGATTACAGATTCTTGGTGTGTTTTTTGAGAGTTTTTATGGGTTGGTCTCAGATTTTTTTCAGTGCCTCATTTTCCATGCCTCAAATTTTATTCTAATGAATTTGCCTCGGAATTTAAAAACAGTCTGCGATTTCTACTAATTCTGTGGACGTCAAGAATTTTGGTGTCTTTTGGGCATTGTTTATGTTGTACATTCGACCTAGGGTTTCTACCCCTATTTTTTTGCATTTTTTTTGAAAAGAAAAAGTTGTCAAAAAATTAGAGGTATTTTTTTGTTTTCTATAAATTATTATTTTTTTTGATTATTTTAAGGAAAAATTTCAGGTTTTAAGTTTGCAAAAAATTTTAATTTATGGGTTTCTTCCAAACCTCGAAATTCGAGCCTTGGAATTCATGTCAAAATTCTTCTCGAGGGTTTCAGTTTTTCTTAGTAGCTGCTTCTATTTTGATTTTTGAATCAGATTCTTCTGTCTTATGCTTTCACTAGGTTGACCTCGTTCAACCTCCATTTTCGTGATGGCATCTTTGACCAACATCATGTTGGAACACAGTCAAAAGATCAATAGCTATGACAACACCTGGAAAGAGTGCATGTTCATGATATCTAAATATCATCACCTTTATCAAATTGATTTAGGCCAGACCTCATCTCACAGGTCCCAAGGTTTTCATGATTTATTCCAAAAAAATTGTTTGTCAGTTTTCTGATTTTTTCCATAAAAGTCATGGGAGGGTTTTCACAAATTTTTCCTCAAAAATTGTTCGCAGGGTTTATAATTTTTCATTGAAAATTATCTCATCTGTAATCTGTGATGTTTGCGTAAGATTTTGGTTATCTGGGTTTTACCATTTTTTCCACAAAAACAATGTTTTGTAACCTCAAATTTCTAGGTTTTCATGATTTTTTCTTCAAAAATTGTTTGCTGGTTTTTATGATTTTTCCCTAAAAACTCATCTATAATACGAGAAGTTCACATGGGATTTATGATTCACGAAGGTCTCTAGTTTTGATCTATTTTTCTCCTAAAAATTCAAGCTTTGTTGCAGTCAGTTTGGGTCACACCTGCCAGGATGAACATCTGCAACCGTGGTATCTTGCAATCAGTTTTGGAGTTGGCACTCTTCTGCAAAAGGGTTTGCAGATTTTTTCCTCAAAATAATGGTTTTAGGCTTTAGTAATTCATGTGTGCCAGATCTCTAATTCATGTGTGAAGGTTACATTAGCTTGGATGGCTTTTGGTACTCTTGGTCATTAACACTTTTTTAGATCCAGGGAGGATCTCCACCGTAGCAGAGTGTTGTTTTCATTTGTGATCAAAAGACTTGCAATGTCTTATGTAGGGTAGTTATTAGATAGAATGACCATTAAGGGAGGGTATTAGAATATTTAATTATATTTTAGTCACCTATATTTAGTTCCTTGTTTAATGGTCATTTAGCTTTTAAGCTTTATTTAGTATTTTGCTTTTTATTTTTAGTTAATTAGCTTTTAAACTTTCTTTAGCATTTAGCTTTTTAGTAGTTCACTTTAAATGACTTGTTCTTAATTTAGAACATCATCCTTTTAATCTCTTTATATACGCTTGTATATTGTTGAATAGATTATCCAATTATTGAATCATTCATTCAATTTATTTTTCAAGTTTAAATTAAAAATTAAAAAATAAGATAACAAGTTGGATTTCAAATAGAAAAAAATTGTGTTGAAGATGTTGAAAACTTACATGTGAATCTCTCTCTCTCTCTCTTATATATATATATATATCTTTTCAATTAAAGTTAAACTTATATTGTGTAGTGTGCAGGCAATAATAGAAATTGAAGAAAATGTAGAAATTAATCTAGATATATAATGGAAATTTCTATTTTTTTTTTTCTCTTTTTGCATGCAAATAATTTTAAATTCTAAAATTAAACTAAATTCTAGTTTTTAAATTTTTAAATTGAATAAACAATTAGTTATAGAATAAAATTAAAACTAGAATTTAGATATAAATGAAAATTTTCTATATATTTTTTAGATATTAAGCAACATTTCTATTCTATTTTTCCCTTTTTAATATAAATCTTCTCAAATTCTAAAATTAAATTAAAATAAATATTTTTCAAATTTTAATTCGAACAATAATTTAAAGTCTAGATATAAATACAACATTTCTATATATTTTTTAATAGACAAAAAACATTTTATATTCTAAAATTAACCTAAATTTTAATTAAAAATATATATTTAACTTGAATATTGGTACACATATGTGTAAAATATAACTCCAAAAGAAAAATGTATAGATGTGTGAATATATATTTAACTTGACAATTGAATCGAACAAAAAGGAGGACATACAATTTAAGATCAATGAGACTCACCAAAAGAAATGTATAAACCAAAGAATATCATAGTGGACCATATTATCAACAAACATGATAGTATATAGTAGACCAAAGTAAAAAAAAATTAATTTTTTTGCTATTTCTAATGCCTTGTCGGCTACAAATATATTTTGCAACTAGCAAGAGGATGTTTCTAATCTATAAAAAGCAATACAACAACATAATAAAAGAGTGTTTCTCATTTTCCTTCAATATCCAATCACATAGACAATATTAAACATGTTAGATTAGGATTTCAATAGAATAGAAATGACAAAGATGAAATTTTATGTTATTGAATATAAAGAAGACTAATACATAAATATGGGAGGGCACTAATGGAACAGTTTGCAATAGTTAAAATTATCTTACAAAATTTACCAAAACTAACCAAAAAATAGAGAATTAAACTATTGCTAATAAAGTTCAAATGATTAATACATTAAAATTGCCCATTAACAACAAATAGACACTGTCCCGAAAAAAATGTGTGAGAGGAGAGGTAGGGCTAGGGTTTTTGGAGAAGATGCATATGGTGAAGAGGATGGAGATTTAGATGATGGGGGCGATCTTGCTTTCTTTGGTTGGATCCGATTCATCTTCTTTGTAGCTTGTGTTGGAAGTGTGTGTTGCTATGTTGTCTTTGATGTCAAACTTACTGTTCTGGATAGATGTTGGTCCAAAAATATTTGGTATAGAGATATCTTTCTATATTGATGATGTAGTTATTCCACTAGTTGTTTTGGAAGTGTTTAGGTCTGAAAAGTGTTATTGATGTTGTGTGGTGTTGTTATCTTCTTTGGATATGTTTTTGACATTATGGATAGTTAGTTTTGTGGTCTGAAAAATATCTTTGTGTTCATTAGATGTTCTAGTATGTTTCATGGATGAATATGATATTCTATTTTGATCTTACTTTTTTGTCCAGATATGATTTGTGAAATGTAATTCAATGTGTTATGGGTCTCATTGTAGTGTATGGAGATCCATATAAGAGTAATTCGCATTGTAGAATATCTTTTGGTATATTGATTGTCTATATGAACACATTACATTTTGGAACATTGAGGGTTATATTCTGGTGTTTGTAAATTGATGGATTGGATTTAGGAAGACTTGTTTTGGTCCCCTCTTTTTCTTGGAGTGGATCAACATGTATATTTTTGGTCTGGAAGGTTTATTTTTTCTTTGGCCGATTTGCTTCAAGTCTTGATGATCTATCTTGTATATAAAGAAGTCGAGAAGCCAAAACTACCATGGAGGAAGTTGTGATGTTCACCTCTGAGAGAACAAAAGAAGGTTGGATCAAGATCCCAAAACACTTCATGGAGACTGGAATCTTCCCAATTGACATCTCTCTTGAAAAGAGGAGATTCTACAAGATGCAGAATAACGGCTTTCACCTTATTGAAGGAGTTCTTTTTAAAAGGAATTTTGACAGGATTCTACTCCGCTATGTAGACCAATACCAGGCCCATAAGATCTTACACAAATTCCATCATGGCCTCTCAGGGGGCCATTATTCAATGCAAACCACCATCATCAAGATTACCCGTGTTGGGTATTTCTGGCCCTTAATGTTTAAAGACACACATGCTCTTGTAAGAGAATGCAAGGAGTGTAAATACTACAGTGGTAGGCGTAGGAAGAAAGCAATGCTACTCAGGCCAATAATGGTGGAAGAGCCCTTTCCTCAATGGGGTCTAGATTTGATAGGGATGATTAATCTGCCTAGCTCTACCAGACACAAATGGATCCTTACTGCCATTGACTACTTCACCAGATGGTGTAAGGGTATACGCCTAAGGAATTCAGCAGAAACAAAAATACTAACATTTTTGGAGGAGCTAGTATGTCATTATGGTCCGCCAAAGACCATAATATCAGATAATGTGTGCACATTCATGATCTCTTATATAACCTAATTTACCCTCAACCAAGGTATATATCTGAAGACTTCCTCAAATTATTATCCTCAAGGAAATGGCCTAGCTGAGTTTACCAATAAGAACCTCATAAAAGTCATCAAAAGAATGGGGTTTGAACACAAAAGGGAGTGGCATCACCACTTCAGAAGTGCATTATGGGTGGACTGAATCATGCCTAAGAAGATTTTGAAGAACTCTATATACAAGCTGGTCTGCGGTAAAGAGGCCTTATTCCCTATATATTTGGAGATCCTTGCTTTGCAGCTCCTCAAGTCCTTTGAGGTGGCCGAAAATGAGCCCATGGAGATAAGGTTGGTAGAGCTTATGGAGCTAGAAGAAGAAAGGGAAGTGGTGTTTGAATATCTTCAGAACGACCAACAAATAGTCAAGAGGTGGTTTGATAACAAGAAGATTTCTGACCCAGAGCTCGAAACGGGTGATCTTGTATTAAAATATAATGTGAGGGCACCCAAGCCAGGTTAGCATGCTAAGTTTGATGGTTTATGGGAGGGACCATTCAGCATCATGAATTGTAAGGGGTTTAATGCATTCAACCTTGAGAATATGCAAGGGGAATCTCTTGAAATCCTGGTTAATGGGTTTCATCTTAAACCTTTCTATTAAAGCTTAGTTCCCCCAATATAAATAATATATTTTAGTGTGTTATTTATTTAATTATGATTCTTCATGCATTGTAAGGAAAATAAGTAAATCATAAGATATGTCATAAGCAAGCAAAAAGAGTCATTATATTATATATAGCAGTATATTTGTACAATGCATAAAAAGGCTTGTAGCCTATAGATTTTTTAGTAGCAAGGTTTCATATCTTTGTAGTAGAGTGGTAGTCTTTCAGTCATCTTCCTCATCCTCATCCTTGTCCATGAGATATTTTGAGCCATCATCTTTATCGTCATCTTCTCTCATCCACTCGTGGCCAAAGTCACTGTTGAATTCCTGAGTTATCAATGCAAGCACCAAGTTTGGAAGAATATGCAGCGTTAGGATCCGTGGGAAGATGTAGTCTCAGAAATCGGTATACCATGTTCTGTTGGCTGGGGTGGGCACTATTAGATGGAATCTCAGGAGGAACTCCACAACGTGCTCTACGTGTAGGTGATGAGTGGACAATGACATACTTTTTAAGCAACCTATAAGTGGATACCAAGTCATCTCCTCTCCAAGGGTGATGAAATGCTACAAATTTGAGGCCAAGGGTAGACCTCTAAAAGGGACGAAGTATTCCATGACATCCTTAAGGCCACCCAGATACTCTGATGGAAAGAGTGTCTTATTCAGCTCTGTCGTTAGGTAGTCACTCGTCTCAACATCCAAAAATGAAGCCATGAAGAAGGAGCAGATATCGGTATTGACATGATATCTATCAACATCATCGATGAAATATTCCCCGAGCACCCATTTAATTGCAGCAGTGATCAACAAATTTTTTCGCCGCATCATTCCTTGCAACCTTCGGTCTGAAATATTGCCAAGAAAAGTGCCTTGTGCCTCACTATTGGTAAGCTTGATGGGAGTATCCATAAGTCAAGAAAATTCATTGTTGAGATAACTTATGTGCAAAGGAATGTTTGAAAAGACATATTTATAGCTGATTTCCAGCTCTGAGTAATAAAATCAAATTAAGAGCCAATGCCCCTCGATCTTCGATGCGGTTGTCTTTTCTCATTACTCGCACAAGTGAATGAAGTCAAGCTTGAAGGTTGCGTATGTTCTATCCAGAGCCTCAAAAAGAAAAATAATGTACTTAGACACCACGCGTATTTTTGAGTGCGTCGTGCCTTAACCCAGTAGTCTGTAGGTTTGTTTTGGCTTGTACGAGCTTTGCTGGTTGTGTATTTTCTTTAATTAAGGAGATTTGTTTGGACAGATAGATCATCTCTAGTGGATTGGAATGACAATGTCGTGGGCTAACATATTTTCAAAAATGCAAATGGCAATGCTTCCCATTTTAGCATTAATGTTGCCTGGAAAATGAAGAGGCATACATGCCGACATATGCCTATCATAAATGCATCCTTTCTATGCACAAATCTAGGCATGTGATACATTTAAGGAAGAGAGTTTCAAAAGTGCATGTCTTATATTCAGTATGCATTTCCAGGGCCCAAGCCTTTCAAAAGTTTCAGAAAAAGCTTGATTGTAAAAATGGAGATGGATGCAACAACCTCAAATCCTTTCCAAGGTGAAATGTGGGTGGACATATATGGGGAAATTTCATACACGTCCGATGCCATGCCCCCTAAGCTAGAATATCCCAGAACCAAACCCAAATCAAAGACAGTCACTCATGATTCCATGGCGATGATTGATTCCTTAGAAGAGGTCATTGAGCCAGAACTGTACAAACAACCAAGAGCTCTTAGGGAGGCTATGTACAAAAGAATGATAAATCACATAAACAAGCCTCAATCTAAAACATTCAAATTCTAGAATTCTGGCAGTCCTCAGTTCGTGATCCCTATGGTTCCACATTGTCCATAATTTGTGGCTGCATGCGCAAGGAAGTTCACGCCAGACTCTCTTTCGATACATGACTCCTCTCTCAGGTCATCATAACCCCAGAAGCTATTTGAGACATGTTGTGTTGTCCCTCCCAAAATTGATAGCACAAAGGTGTTTGATAAATACGCCATGGATGACTATTAGCACTTTAGGCGGGATATTGTCCCACTTTGTCAAGCTAATCTGAACTAGAGTTTGGTGGTCTAGCCTCCAAAGCTCCCTATCCACTATAGTGATTTAAGGCAAGAATATCTCAAATATATCTCCTCTACCATTGTGTCCTTGTGCGGTCATGACAGTGACCAAGATATCACCGTTCCTATGATGGGTTTCTTGTTCAAATGTCGGAAGTAGAAGGAGCCATTCCATTTTGACTTCCTTGTGTTGATAGCCAGAGAAATGGTGAGGCAGTTGGTCGAATTTGAGCAATCACGGCGGTTCAGGTTTTCCTCATTCACCTCATTCCTAGTTCATTTATTTGTACACCAAAATTTTCTTTTCTTTAGTCAATTCATGTCTTTGGCTACTCATGATGAGTTAGGAAACAAAATGCCTGTGTCCACCTGGAGCCCCATATTAATAACCACTTATTATGTATACCTATTTTCAGACTTGCTGGTGAATGAACCAAGACTTTATGTGGGTCCTAGTGACTTTCCTATCATTGAGCACATCCCACAGTTGCCATTTTACCATATCTTTCAAAGCCACAATCTGGTTAAGTCTATTCCTTGGAACATGTTGCAAGCCATGAAAAAGATTTTTGGACGAGGAAGAAGAGAAATAGCTTTTGGATATATCGCCAAGAGATGAATCAACCTAGGGCTAATATGGGGAATGCCCCTTTTGATGAGTGTTTTGAGAAATAATGGCGTAATCATAACAAGTCAAAAGAAGAGACAAGTGATGAGTCCCCATGTGATGACTCCTCCCTCAAGGAGGCCCAACCTCAGAAGGGAAATGTTATAATTGTAGAAGAGCAAGGTTCTGGAGCTAACATTTGAATTTCTCTCATTAGCTCAGTTTAGAAGCCCCGTTCCCAAGCCACCAAGAGATCAACTGAAAAGCAGATACCCGATTCCCCTTCCAAGAATAAACAATATTTGGGTTCAGCAAAGAATGATTCATCTTCTCGAGTCCCTATGGTTTCCTCAGTGCCCCAAGTTGCATAAATGTCTTCTTAGGTCCCTACCACTCTTACATTAGCCCCCACTGAAATGTCAGTTGCACCCCAAGTTGCATCATTATAGGTCGTTTCTTTGCTCCTTGCCCTTGATGTCGTATTTCCTATAATGTTTTTTTCCTGCAAATTTCTGCTACAACTGCTATTTCACATAGGCTTGATTTTGGAGAGTCCAGTCCTCCCCAAAATGTTAGTACAACTTCCGTTGATCCTACTCTTTCAGTAGCCTCTCCCTTTGTACCATTGTTCTCCCCAACCACGCTAGCACATCCCATTCAAACCACTTTTGATGGCCTTGTCTTCCATTTCCCCTATACCATCTAAGCGTTTGCAGGTCAAGCCATTTTGGCCCCAAATACTTATTATCAACAAGTTACTTACTCTAAATCTACATGGGTTAACCGGGTACATAAGAGAAAGGATAAGGATGGTGCTAATCCAGCTCGACTGTGTGTGCAGATACATTTCAGCGAGGAAAATAGTGGCCTAGACAAGATGCAAGAAGAGCTCATCCACTTCAAAGAATCTTTGGATACTCAGAGGAAAGAGGACAAAGATAGAAGTGTTCAAATAAACCGCTTGTAGGGCTTGTTAACTCAAGCCAATTCTAAAAAAGGGAAGTTGCAATCTACCATGAACAATGCGAGTTCTCAATTGAAAGGGAAAGAGGCGATGAAGAATGTGGCACTGAAAGAATTGTAGGAGAGGGGGCAAGAGATACACCAACTGAAATCAGCTTCAAGAGATTCTACCCAAATTCAAGCTTAGTTGCGAGAGATTTGCTGAAGGAAGAATATGCTCGATAGGTGAGCGAAGCACAAGTCACACTTTCTAAGGATAGAGAAAAGTTTTAAATAGAAACGTGCGAGATGTAGAGTAACTTGGAATAGACTGAGAAGAAATTCTAGGATATAAAGGGATTATTACACCAAGAGCAGGATCGCACAAACGCAACTTTAGGAGGCTTTTCAAGATGGAGGTACTAAGATCCTCGCTTTAGAACATTAGGTGTCCCATGAGTAGGACAAATGCAAAAATACCCAAAATAAAATAAGAGTGAAGGATAATGAAATCACGTGCTTATCTCATCTTTCTCCCCCTCTGGAAGTTCCTCAAGGTCTATCCCTGGTCATGGAAAAATTATATGTTTCTCATTGGGAGAAGAATAAGTAGTATTGCCCTTCATTGCAACCTGTAATAAGGTGCAAATTATTTGAGCCATTTAGATTCAAGAAAAACAATTTCAATAAATTAAAAACTTAAAAATCATTTATCTTAACTATTGTTTTTTTTTAAAAAAAGCATCGAAACAAAAAAGTCATAGATATAATTGGTGGAAAAGCAATTGAATAATAACGAGTTAATGAAAATTGCATGCAACCAATTGCAATAGTACTAGCCTAACGACAATTTCTAATAACTAAACAATAGTAAAGACTAGGATTTACAAGTTGAATTGAAATTGTAATTAAATATAAGGTTTAAATTAAAAATAAAAAAATATGATACCTAGTTGGATTACAAATAGAAAAAAATTGTGTTGAAGATGTTGAAAATTTATTTGTGAATCTCTCTCTCTCTCTCTCTCTCTCTCTATATATATATATATATATATATATAAATTATATATATTTAATTAAAGTTAAACTTATATTTTGTAGTGTGAAATCATTAATAGAAATTGAAGAAAAGGTAGGAATTAATTTAGATAAATAATAAAAGACCGTTTCTCATTTTCCTACAATATCCAATCACATAAACAATATTAAACATGTTAGATTAGGATTTCAATAGAATGGAAATGACAAAGACAAAATTTTATGTTATTGAATATAAAGAAGAATAATACATAAATATGGGAGGGCATTGATGGAACAGTTTGCAATTGTTGAAATTGTCTTACAAATTACCAAAAATAGCAAAAAAAAAGAGATATAAACTATTTCTAATAAGGTTCAAATGAATAATACATTAACATTGCCCATTAACAACAAAGAGACATTGTCCCAAAAAAATTTGTGAGAGGAGAGGTGGGGCTAGGGTTTTTGGAGAAGATGCAAATGGTGAAGAGGATGAAGATTTAGATGACGGGGGTGATCTTGCCTGCTTTGGTTGGATCTGGTTCATCTCCTTTGTAGGTTGTGTTGGAAGTACATGATCAATGAGACATTTTTAGGTGTCTATAGTATGCATGCTATTTATGTTTATTTCTATTAAGTTTTTATAACTGTAATAAAGATTTGTGAAATTTTTTCATTACCCTCCTCTCAAGATTAGTGTAGGAAGCTATTATACTACTTAATTTCCTTACAAATGATATCAAAGCTTAACCATCTTTGGTTTCCATTGTGGGTTTTTGGGTTTTTTGAACATATTTAGATTTGAGTGGGAGGTTGTGTAGAAGATACTTTTGATCTTGTTGTAGATTTTTTTAGATGGCATGTTCATAAAGGAGAATAGAGGTGGATAAATTATTTGGAAGTAATTTTGAGATGTGGAAGATGAAGATGGAGGATCTGATAATATATCAAGATTTGTGGGATGTTTTTGATTTGAAGGTTGCAACGCCTATAGATCCTACTATGACTACTCAGTATGATATTATTGGCTGTAAACATAAGGGTCTAATTGTATTGTGTATGGTAGAGTTTATTATAATCAGTGTCCATTAAGAGACCTTTGGAAATAAGCTATGGAAGAAAGCTTAGTGAGATGTATCAAGGCATTTATTTAATGAATTAGATTTTATTGAGAAATAAATTGTATCCCTTGATAATGGAAGATGGTGGATGGATTACAAACCACGTGGAAGCATTCAATATGTTGGTGTCTCAATTGGAATCTGTTTTCAATTTAATCCTAACCTTAATTCTAACCTGAACCCTACTATTAAAGTTAATCTTTAAATTAAAATTTTAATTAAGATTAGTATTACTTAGTTAATCTAAGAATTATGATAGAGTTAAAATTAGAGTTCCCATTTAAAAAATTGATTAAGGTTAGAATATAGATTTTGGTTAGTACTAGAATGGTTTTTGGGTTTGAGTAAAATTTAAGGTTATTGGTTAGAATTAGTGTTCTGGCTTTGAGTTAAAATTAAAATTAATGGGTGAAATTAGTTTTTGAATTAGCATTAATGTTATGGTTTTAATTAGTATTATGATTAAGTTTAAGATTATGATTAGAATTTCCATAAAAAACCATAAGATGAGGCTGATAGTAATTCTATCTTGTCATGTTTTAATTAATTAAAACTAGGAGAGGCCCAAGCCATTACAAAACTACCACACATGCACACAAAGGGGAGAAACTCACAAGCAATGAGACCATCTAGACCATAAGAACCAAAAAAGGATAGGAATTTTTGTGAAAAGATGCTTTTTAATCATAGCACGAAATCGGTGGGAACAAGGGTCCTAACACAATAAAATTACATAATTAGAGCAAAGGGGTTTTGGAAGGAACATTGAACCATCTTCTTGAAAAATCCCCTTAGAGTATAGCCGATGCAGCGAAGGGAATAGTTGAAACACAATAGATTTTGAAAGGCTTCCCACAACCTTTTACTAGTAGGACCACCTTACTACTTCAACAAGGAGGGAAACCACAACAATTCAGAGACACCCAATGAACTTGAGAAAAAAATAAGCATGTAGCCATTATAAAAAAATATTAAACAAAGTAACCCTTAAATGGACTAACTCAAAAAACTCAGAGGATTTTGAAAGTTGTTCTTGAACCTTTGATTTGTAAAAAAACCTACAAACAAAATAACATGTCCACCACCTCAATAGATAAATGGATCACCTCAACAAATCTATTTTTTATGAAATAGAAACCCCACAGAAAGAACATCCCTTTTGAATCTTCAATAAGTAGACCCTGAGCTAATTGACCTCTAAAAGCACTCCATAAGAAGGGGAGAGTTGGGGGCATTAGTAGGGACCCAAGAAAAGAGTAGCATCCAAACAAGGAAACCAAAGTTCACCCTAGAAGCAAGTCTGGTTAAACACCCATAAGGTAACTAGCCCTCAACACATGTCCAAAGCCTTCCCACAGTTGGTGGTGAAGAACCACCTCCAAAGGGAGCAACCATCTTTCACAAGGACCTACAAAGATGAATCTCGAAACCTCCCAACCCCATCATCAAACCCTAGGGTCACAACCCTAGATTCCTTAAGGATGGAGAACCAAAAACAACTAGGGAAATGTTTGCTACATGCCCTAGTTGATCTACTAGCTCTTGGACAACACTATTTCCAAAAGGAGTACCCACACATATCATCCCCAACAAATGCAATAGGTTGCCAAACCCAGAAGGGGAAAGGGCCAGATCCACAACGTGAACCAAAAAGAGGTGCAACAAGACCACAAAGTGTAGTGGTTGGCATTGAATGAACCCCAAAATAGACTGCAACCTAGTGCCATAGGATCTTAAGGAACAAAGCCGCATCAGCCCACAAGAATAGAGTCAAAAAAATATGGTTGCAACCCAACCATCCATAGATTACCTTCCACCCAATAGAGGTGGATAAAAACATGGCAAGATTTCCCTTACACCATTTTGTTAGAAGGGCAACACATCACCACATACAAAACAAGAAACAAGAACCATAGTAACCAACTCTCCCCATCAACATCTACCTTGCCATCATACTCCCCTGCATCTCCCTCGCCTAATAAAACACTAGCTCTAGACGCTTCACTTCTCCTCATTGTAATTTTTTTTCCAAAGGGGGAGATTGTTGAGCAAAGTTTAGCATTATCATTAATTCTATCTTGTCATGTTAAATTGACTAAATGGATATATTTTTTCCATTAAATGGTTTAGCTTACTTTTTAAACCTTTTATTTTACTTTTCCATTAAATGGATAGATAGCTCAACTTTAAATATTTTATTTTTGTAAAATTAAGTGACCATTCAAAAATTCATGGTTTAATTGATTATATATTCTTACTTGAGATGTTTATGTCAATGTAATCTAATTATTTTTAAACATAAAGAAATTGTAAATTAAATAAATATATTGAATTTTAAATTAATGTACCATTTTATTAATGTAATCCATTTATTTTTAGACATAAAGAAATTCTGAATTAATTCAATATATAAAATTTAAAATCTGTTACCCAATTTAGACAAAATATAAGGACTAGATGTAGAATTTAATTGTAATCCCTCGTTGTCATATGACAATTCTATGATAGTTTGGTCATTTGAATGCGTTTCATTTGACATTTTAAAGAAAATATAAATTTTTAAATAATATTTAATATGAAGAATTTTATAAAAAACCTTTTATATTGAAATATTTTTACATAAGTAGAAAACAATGATAATTATGAATTTTATATTAAAAAATATTAAATTGAATCTTACAATTCAAATAAATTTCTAAATTCATATAAGAAACAAATCTAAAAATTAATAACTTAGAAACTTCTATTTTAAAAATATTCTAAATCAATTTATATTTTATATTAATCTTATAAATTAGAATACTATATTATATTTAGTTATTATATATTAATAACTAAGGACACGGGGGGATAAGGTGTCATCTCTAAGGAGATACTATAGGGTATCTGATGCAATGACAAATAGAGTAGGGGCAAGGGGGCAGCCCTACCTAATTGACCTAGATAGAGGAATAGGCTGGGAGAGGATCCCATTGACTTCAACTAGGGTAGATGCGTCCTTGAGGAGGATCCGAACATAATTTCAGAGCATCATGAGGATGAAGTCCCATTCCACCCTGTCATAAGCTTTCTCAAAGTCAACAAGGAACATGGCGGTGTCTTGGTTTGAGGTTCTGGTCCATTCCATGGATTCCAAGCTCGTTACAAGATTCTCCAAGATGTATCTGCCTTTAATGAGTCCTGTTTGGGTAGAGCAGATGAATTTGGGGAGGATCTTCTCAAGGCGAGAGGCTAAGGCTTTGGCTAAGATTTTGTAGGAGACATTGAGGAGGGTGATTGGCCTTCAATTCTTAATGAGGGCTTTATCCCCCTCTTTTGGAATAAGCTTAATGATGCCCCTGTTTATGAATTCCCTCAAGCTGCCAGTGTCAAGGGCCTCATTGCAGATGTCATAGAGGTCATTGGAGATCCAGTCAATTTTGGTTTTGTAGAATTCAGTAGGAAGTCCATCAGGGCCTGGGGCCTTGTTATCCTTGAGAGCCTTAATGGCATCCTTAATTTCTCACACGGTTAGCTTAGTTTTGAGGAGGCTAGCTTCGTCCTCAGAGATTCTATTAGGAATAATGGTCCTACACTTGGCACGAGCATCTACTGAGGCCTCATTATCCTCTGAGGTAAATAGACTCTTGTAAAATATTTCAAAGGCTTCCTTGATATCATTGAGATCTAGGAGATCCTTATTATCTACCATTATTTTGTCTATTCTTTCTCTGATCTATTTATGCTTGAGGAGATTAAAGAATATTTTGGAGCCGTTATCACCAAACTGGAGCCAGTGGTTACGGGCTCTAATGAAGGCACCTCTAATTTTAACTTGTTGGTGTTTTCTGAGGATATTTCTAGCCTTGGAGACTTGTTTGGCCAAGGTAGGAGAAGAGGGCCGCAGTTGGATTTCATGCTCCAGGGAGTGAAGCCGAAGGGTATGGGTTTTTTCTATGAACCTAAAGTCCTTGGCTTTTTTCTGGCCAATGGTTTGGAGAAGTTTCTGCCAGGAGGAGATATTCCTCTGCCATCTGAGAATGTGGGAATGGGGGAGATGGGGTTGCAAATTGAAGAGTCTAACTATCTTGATGGCATTAAGAACTTCCTCATCTTGCAGCAAGGAGGTGTTAAGCAAAAACTTCTTATAGCGAGGGTGGCTAGGGGTGATGGCATTCCTGATATTAATGATGGCTAGAATGGGGAAGTGATTAGATAGGGTAGTTGGTAAGACTGTAACCGCATTCCCAGATTGATTGGGGGAAAAGGAGAAGAAGCCCTTATTAGCATAGAATCTATCTAGCCTAGAGTAGATCCTATTAGTGTTTTGCTGAAAATTGCACTAGGTGTGCCATAGATTGGGTGTATTGGGTTTAGTGCCTTCCAAGGGGTTAAACAATTGCAGATGTTGTTTACACTTGTCCCAGTGAGGTTTTTCTGAGGATTTCCATTCAAACGAAAGTCCCCCAGCCTTGTCATCCTGGGATTCAGTCATATTAAAGTCTCCAGCGATGACCCAAGGGATATTTGGGAGGGATGTTAGCCAATTCCAGAGGGATATTCTTTCCTTGTAATCATTAGATGCATATATGGAGCATTTGCCAAAGCAATTTCCTTTAACATCTAGGGTAACCCAGGCCACTCTATTACAGGGGGAGGTTCCTTTATCCTTGAGGTACATTGACCATTTAAGGGCAATTAGAAGACCAACACCTCCCTTTCCTCTCAGGTGGTTGGTGCAGATTTTGATTGCATCTCTCCAAATCAAGTCAAGAGTAGTGTGGAGGGAGAACCCAATAGATTTAAGTTCTTGTAACATCAGACAGTCTAGGTTTTTATGATACTCCAGAAACCTTTTAATAACAACTTTTCTATCAGGCGACTCAAGGCCTCGAATGTTCCATGATATGTACTTCATTAAAGAGGAGGATTTAAGGGGGGGCTGGTAGGGAGTCTGTGTTGATCTCCAAACTTCTTCTTATTTTTGGAGCCCACAGGCCTACCTTTCTTTTTATTTAGGGAGTAACCTTTCATAAGGTCCTCATCATCTTCATTGTTTTCGGGAGGCTCAGTTCTAATATCCGAATTTCCTCTTATGTCAGATCCAGACAACTGGGAGCCTGGAAAGCCAGGGAGCAAAGTGCTAGATCTAATTTCATCCAAGCCTTTATTTGCATAAATAACTTCTATAATATGAATATCCTCTAGCTCTTTGAGCGTAGATGCAGTCGATGGGTTGATGGTGCTAGTATCAATAATATGACCTGCAAGTGAAGAGGAGACCGATTGTAAGGGGGTTTCGGATCTAAGGATCATTGTAGGGTTATTACAACTTTTAGCATCATCATCACCATGATTGGGGTTTTCTAAGTTTTTGACCATATTTTTAACCACAGAATTGATAGGGGATTGAGGAGGGTCCTGGGGTTTATGATTAGAGGTCAATTGGATGGTATTTGAAGGGCTATGATTTAGGGCATTGAGAGGGGTAGTTTTACACCTTTGTTTTCTCGAGGTAACAAGCAGAAAACCCTCAGAGGGCAGTTCCACAAGGTCAAGTGGAGGGCTGGAGCCAGGGATGAGATGCTTAGGGGCCGATGGTGCGAGATCGGGCTTGAGAGGGTTAAGTTCATTAGGAGTGGGTGCAGGAACTTCAGAGACCACATTAGCAGAGTGAGGAGATGAAGAATTTAGGTCATTAATATTATTAGGGTTAATAGAGGCCCCAGCTGAGTTATGCTTTTGGTTCCTACGACTAATAATTGGGCAGTTTTTACGAATATGCCCTTCTTTCTTGCAGAGGAAACAAGCATTCAATCCTCCAAGCATTTCAAGAAGATAGACAAATGTGTCCCCATTAATATTTAGGTTTAAAGAAGGTGGAATGTCGATTCCGGGCTTGATTGAGACAAGCATTCTTGCATCTAGGTTGGGAACCAATCGAGCAGTTTCATCGATCCGAACTATTTTGCCAAAAGGTTCCATCAATTGGGGAAGAAAATGCCATAGAAAGGGAGGGACATCCTTGAGGATGACCCATTTGGGAGCGGATAATGCGAGTACTTCCTCACTAGCCGCCTCTGAAGACCAAGCTAGAGATCGGAAGGAGGTATTTCCAACTGTCCAGTACTATCGTTTAAGAGCTTCCAACTAGGACTCATGTGAGTTAAAGAAGATGAGAAACAGACCTCTCTGTATTTGTCAACAGAACGTGATTTTAAGTCCTAGTTTAAGATTCCATAGATTGTGAAACCAATTGTCTACAAATTTCCTAGGCGGACACTTTTGAGCATCAACACAAGCAAAAAAATATAGTAGTGTTACATAACCTAAGTTTTTTTGAGGCAATTTCATTCAACATTTCCATATTTGGCAAAATGCAGAAGGAGTCCGAAGTATTGCAAGGGGACTTACCGTCCTTACTGGGTCCTTCATTTCCAAGAGCCTTAAGGAACTATATTATATTTAGTTATTATATATTTTTTAATTTATTAATAATTTAAAAAATCATGTTTAAAACTGAAAAAAGGGCCCTTTAGACCATCAAATTCCAGATTCAAAGACTATAGGATATATTCATTCATAAATATAAGGAACATAGGATAAGTTTAATATAAAGAATAGGGTGAATAAATATACCCCACGAACATTGCAATCCATGATATTACAATTTCAAATCTGCAGTTCATAGTAGTTGGACATCAAACAATTTCAAATCTGCCCTGGATCGGACTGCAGTTTAGCTCAGGAAACATCAGTTCACAGCAGTTGGACATCAACAAATCAGAAGGATGTTTCCATTTAAAATTTTTTTATGCAGCATACTCTGTAAATCAGAAAGACAGTTGCCTTATTTTCTTTTTTTGATGGTTGTTTCCATTTCAATCGATTTTTTTTCAGTTTTCCTCGACTTTACTCTTTTATCAAAGGTTTTAAAACGGTCAGAGAATGGGGATTTGATGAGTATCAGCAGAAGCCGAGATACTGGAATTTCTTCTACCGTGCCTTCTTGAACTCAAATCAAATGAGTTGCAGAAATTGAGTTAAGCCTCTGCTCGGTAATTAATCCTATCCATGAGCATTTAACTGGTTTAATAGCGTAGTTTGCTTGTAATTGCATGCTTTAGGATTTCATTTTCTTGAAAATATTTTGTGATAGTTTGTAATCAAAGCACATTGCTTCAATGAATGCTATTTTTCAAGGTACAAAGAAATGTTGTCAGCTGGGTTAGAATGAATAATGAATTATTATAATTAAGTAATTTAAGGATCAAAAGAAGTTCCGGTAATTGATTATGAAGTTTGAGAACGTTTCATGGTTTAAGTGTTCGCTCTGTTTTAAAACCCCTTTATTTGACTGTTTGCATTGCAGGTTTTTCTTTCAATATTGTCATTGGTGCTAAATTTTTCAGAACTCTTCCTCTTTCCCTTTCCATCTTTTCTCCATTCCATTCCTCCAAAGGTCGTCTTTACAAATATATTATTGATATTCGTTGCATTTTACCTCTCAATTACAAAAGAAACATTTAAATTCAGTAAAATAATATGATAGAAATATCAGAGTGGCAAGTGTATCAGCTAGAATTATATTGTACAAATGCATTATAAGTGATTTTAACTATAAGATATGTATTAAGTTCAAATGTTTGCATTTAACCAACAATCACATTACGAAAAGGTAGATACAACAACAAAGGCACAATGACATTAGCATCTATTGTATGAAAATCCACCACAATACAATATGAATAACATGTACATGTAGGATCTATAAGTTGTGAAGGTCATGTTAAAAGGAGGAAAGCTAGAGTGATGCAAGAAGGAAGTTAGAAAGCATATTAAATTGTCAAGTGAGAAACATACATCTATATTGAAATGTAAATTTTCATATTGTTCCAACATACCAAATAATTAAAATTTCATCATAAATTTTCAACACTATAATGTTCAAATTACTAATTGACAAGGAATAGAGAAGTACAATTACCAACTCTTCTCATTATCCCCTAAACTATCTCCTACACTGTCTAGTGAACAAAGGCCCTCAGAAAATCATGGAAGTGTACAACACCTCAAACTATCTTTTCACACTCTTTAGCCTTATTCAAAAGTTTTGAGGAAAACCTACTTCTTCTTGTGTAACATCTTTGCTGCCTTGCAAAGTTCTTGTGATGGAAAAAAATAAAATGTTAAACATTACAAATCGAGAGGAGAAATATGAAATTTAAGACAATAAAATATAGAATCTTTAGCCTTATTTTAAACATTCCAGTAAAACAAATTGCTTTCTCTCTTGAAACTATGGTACCTGCTAAAGCCCATTAGTTCCTTCTTGACCATTGACCTATGATGCCATGAATGTTAACATCAGGTTAAATTCAGATGCATACAACCACTTAAGTAAACTAATCTGACAACATTATTTAAGAGTACAATTGCAAATTACCTATTGATGTTTTTGTTGTACTATGGGCTTTCGGCCACACCTTCCTGGTGGAATGAAGGGAAGGTTGTGCTTCGATGCCCTATGTGCATTGAGGCTTTTTAAATTCCAAAATCTCTGCCTTACTCCCACACAACAAGAATCATACTCATAAAAATAAAGTAATCTGCTATCACATCGTTCAGTTCTATTATGAGTAGAGACCTGCACAAACAATTTCAAAAATAAAATAATTTAATGGAAGTTCTATCTATTTGGTATGCTGTACAGAGAGATTATGCTCAGGGTTTGAGAAGGGTTATCTGTGAATCTGATTCACATTTGATGGTTTCTATGTTGACTGTGAAGCTGTTGGATGGGGTTAATTGATGGATAGCTCAGGTTTTTTGACAGTTTCTCAGTTTCCTTGACAATGGAATTGTGTAGCAAATTGTTTGACTAAGTGGGCATATGATTTTTCAGAGGGATGGAATATTGTTGACAAGAGTTCTTTGCCTTTGGATCTTTCTAGTGTATTAGATTAAATTGGACAAGAATAGGGTAGTTTAATGGTTGGCTAGGCCTCCAGTCTTGTGTTGTTGTATTTGTTCTTTGTGATTAATAAATTTGTACCCTTTTAAAAAAGAAATAGCAAATAAAACAATAATTGTAATATTAAATCCACCTTTTCTTCCTTAGGATCAGCGTTTCCCCCATTGTCAGCCTCATCGTTAGCCTTGCTCTCTACCACCTCATGATTAGTGGATCCATCCTCTTTATCTTCTTCATCAACCTCATGTATCGCCATGCCATCCTCTCTGTCACCATTTTCCTCTTCATTGGCGTCATTCATTGCTAGGCCATCTACTTCGTCATCCCCTTCCTCAGCCTGATTTTCCTCCTAAAGTGAATGAAAGATATAATGTCAAAACTTTATCTCCTTCAGAAATTTAATATTTCTAAATCAATTTCTAAAACATCACTATTGAACATTGCAACACAAGACTAACACAAATTGGGCATCACTATTGAACATTGCAGCACAAGACTAACACAAATTGGACATCTCCATACATTGCAAATTACTAACGTGTTAAATACCTCCTTGTAAACCCTCTACTTCTAATTTAGATTTGAGAATACATAACTAAAGAAAGTAGAGAATTCGATCTCACTAGCACATGAGGTTGATTTACATTCCACGATTTCAGATCCATTGTACAAAAGGGTTTATCTGATTTGAAAGGAGCAACAGACTCCATTCTCACGTGCTTATGAGAGGATGAATTGCCTGCAATAAAAATTCACTTTATTATTATACCGATCCTACTAAAAAAAACAGTTCAAATGCAACTCCATTAGTTAGTTAAAACACTTAAAAATTTAAAAGGCTCTATTGTTTTAGACAAACTTTTACTCACCGAGGAAGGGAGGCATCCTTTTTGTTCTTTGAATTTCAGTCACCGCCTGAAACTCAGGGTTGTCTTTTTCATCAGAATCCATATCAATCAGCAGTTTACTGTCTATTTGTTGATTTAAACTACGCTCATGATATTTGATAGCCAGTGTACAAGAGGGTTTATCTGATATAAAAGGAGCATCAGATTCCATTGTCCCATGCTTCTCAGATGCGAAAGAATGTCCAGGGTTATGGGATGAATTGCCTGCAACAAAAAATCACTTTATATTATTCCCATTCTGTTCAAAAAATACGTTCAAATAACTCGATAAATTAGTTATGGAACTTTAAACAAAACCTTTTCCTACCCTGAAATGAAGATTTGCTTTGTATTCTTTGATTTTTTTCACATGATGTTTTATCGAAAATCTTGACTTTAAAGCATGACTTAGAAATGTATTTAAAAACTAGAAGATCGCCCACTTCCAGCCCATAATAATTTACAAAGTTTATCCAGCCGTGTTGAAGTTCCAACTTTTTGATGGAACGCCATAACCGTACATTGAAGTTCTGCCCATCTGGGCCTTGCAACACCATATGTTCATCTTGGTCATTTATGATCTGGGAAACAAAAGCCGGAGGAATGCGCTGCGGTAAACACAATGAACAATTAGATTTTACAGATTCTTAACAGTATACATGAAATAAAAAGAATAAAATATGTTGTATAGAGTTACCAGTTTCTCTGCAAAATCTCCAAGCATAATTTTGAAGAAAGAAGCAGACCCATCAAAGTATTCTTTCTCACGGTGTTTTTTATAACATTTCTGACTGCATTTTGGGCACGGCATATAGTGCTCTCCCGTTTCTTCTATCTCCATGGCAAATTCAGATGCAAAGCGTATAAGAAGAGAGTGAGAGAGAGTTGGGCACTGAGAGAATGTTAAGTGGAAGTAAAACCACTATCGCATTCCTAAATGAATGAATATACGAAAAGGAAGTTTTGGACAAACTCAACTTGCAGAGAATCTGAAAACAGACAACCAGGAATGTCAAATAGAATAACAACGGTGAGTGAAGAAGAGAACGATGTATTTTATAATGTGTTGCATCATAATCAAGAAATATGGCGACGTGTTGGCCTTCTAAAGGCTTACAGCATGTGCGCCGCAGGCTTTACAAGCGCATGCATGGATGACACGTGCTCGACTGTAATTTTTTGAGAGTTCATAACGCGAGAAAAATGTATCACTGCCAACATGGAAATTGTTATCTGCGAAATCATTTGGCCGACAAAATTACACGTCTCTTCAATATTTTTTTGAGAGTTCTGTGCCCCACTATCATGTAAATTGTGCCCAATTGAGAAATTACAAATGGCAAATGGAAGGAATGGTTTTGCGTTTTGGAAAGCGGGTGAGGAAATATTAATTGGAAGTCACAAGATGAAGATAGAAAAGAGTTGTGAACATTAAATTTGAGTACCGAGATGAATGAATCTAAAGCAGCAACGCCCTGCTTCTTAAAAACCACTATGGAGATCCCTCCAATACTTGTTTTTACTCTGCTAAATGTGATAAAAGACCCCAAGTTGTTGTATATTCTGTCATCTATCCTGTAAATTGTGCCCGACTGAGAAGTTCTGCCAGAAAGATTTTTGTTTTGGAAGGCGGGCGACGAAAGATGAATATAGAATAGAGTACCGAGATTGTTTTTGTTCGTAACCACAAGATGAATATAGAATAGAATACTTCTGTACCCACCATTTTTTAAATTGCCTATGGACCACACAAAATGCGACAAGGCCTAAGAGACAGCACAGCTATTGTCCTTGTCTAGTGACATGCCTAACATACAAATCATTCAACATAACATACAATGGGACTTACACTCACTTGTGGAGGAAGCCTAATTAATTTTTTAAAATTAATTATTTTGATGTGTTACTGTTTTGTTTTATTTTATATATCATATTTATAAAGGGGATGATCTATATTTGTATAAATATAATATAAATATTATGGGAGAGGGTCTTATAGTGGAGCACCCTAGTTTCACACCTCTCAAAATTTGTCTTAAATATTTTAAATCAATTTGAATTTTGTACAAATATTTACATGTCAATTTTTTAAAACAATTTGGTTTTAAGTCCACATGGTCAAATATGCCACATCACATGCCTTTTTCGTAAGGTGTCCAAAATGGTCCAAAAATTAAATAAGACTCGTAGTTGTGCACTAAGTCATGTTTATTGGTGTGTTGATGTGGCATCACATATCTGGTTGCTTTTTCAAAATCAGTAGCATCTTTTTGGGGATAAGTATCGACATGACACTTATTGTACTCCACTAATAGATGAATTGTGTCCCACTACCATCCCCATTATAGGGCCTTCTCCATGGCATACTTATATTTAAAAAAAATTTAAGTGAAAATACAGCAAGAGATATCAAAATTGAAAATATTTTATATTTATAATGATAATGATCATCAAATTTTTTATTAAAAATAATTAAAAATATATATAAATAAAGGAGAAATGAGGTTTATCAAATAAAAATGTGTATAAGAATATTTTTTAAAAATAGGAAAATAAACCGCAAATAGAAAATTATTGAACTTAACATAGCCCCCAAGTAAACCTTTTAATAATTTTATTACTATGACTAATAACTAAAGAAAAGTAAAAAGGTTATTTTAGTAAAAAGGTTATGGTTCAGAGCTTGAATTGATATTGCAATTAAATTTAAGGTTTAAATAAATAAATAAAACAAGGTACTTAGTGCGTTCCGGTCGAGGAGATCAAACGCATCACCCTAGGACTCGAACTTGGGTTCGCGACCTTGAGAGACGCTTACAAACTGTCGAGGGATGCAATCTTCACAATCGCACCACCAATCTTGAGGTTGGTTACAGTGAAGTCACATAGAATACAAATGATGCCTCTTGAAGCGATTGCAAAGCTGCATGAAGATATCCTATTTTTCAAGGATGGGCAAGCCCTACACCACACTCTGCTCACTTCGGCTGGTACGTAGGGTTCTGCAAAACCTGCACTGCTAGTCGAGCCATCCGATGGAAAGCGGGATGACAAGGCATTAGAAAACTTCTTCTGGGACATTGAGGAGATGTTTTCTAACTTGCATGGATTATTCGATGAGGCCCAAATCAAGAAAGATGGTTCATTGTGTCTGTGCATAGATTTCAGAGGTCTTAACAAGCTCACTGTGAAGAACAAGTATCTGCTGAATATTGTCAAAAGATAATTTGATATTTCTATTTTTTTATTATACTTACATATATAACATATAATTAATATTGTTAATCTTGTAGACACTCAAAATTGTCCTGTTACTAATATCGTTAATTATTCTTCTATATTAATTAAGTGATCTTAATTATTTAGTTAATCCAATCCTTTTTTTCTAAGCCAATATTCATCTTTTTTAGCAAAAAATAATTATTCAATTTCCATCCAAATCATTTAATCAATAAACCCTCCTTTTAAATTATTTAAATACTTTTATTATTTAATTAATTTTGAATTTCTAATTCAATTAAATGATCTTTATCATTTAATTAAATTCAATTAAATGATCTTTATCATTTAATTAAATTCAATTAAGAAATTATTCAATTGGCTGTATCTATGTCCCGTTAATCTAAATTTATTTTATTGAATTTCAAAGTAACTAAATTCCATCCAAATTTGAATTCATTTCATTTCCATCAATTTCAATTTCATTTGACATTTAAAAATTTTTAAATTCAAATCAATGACATTTCATTCTAATTTCCTACATCAAAAGTCAAAATTCTAACTACCACTAACTTCTAGTCAACTTTCAATCAACTCATTCTAATAGATCAATCAATTCAATCTTCTAACCAATCAATTTAGTCCACACATCAATCAAACTAGTTAATGAACCCATCAAATTCATTAAAAAGTCAATTAATCTTCATGACTCAATCAAATGGGTTATACTTTCAATCAATTTGAGAGTTCTTAATCTATTTTGTATCAATCATTTTCCATGGTAGATCGATTCTGTTGTTGAATCCATATCAACCATTCATCAAAATTTAGGAAGTCTATGAATTGAACTTCAGTCCTTCATTATTGGTAACCACTATCTTCGGATTCTTGTGTCAAAATATTACAAATTTTTCATAGTGCAACTCTAAGAGCCAATTTTCCACAAGAAGAAAAAGAACAATAGAAGAGATATGCTAAGATTCAACATAGAGTATTTTTTGATTTGATTCATTTTATTGTTAAATTTATTAGCGAACTCTTATTGTCTTACGATCAAAGTTGTTAATTAGGTTCATTTTTTTTGCCTACCTATTAATTTAATTAGCAATGGTAAATTCTGTTAGACTTGTGTGAACAATGTTGTCATTGATTTCAAACTAGTCATCTAGTTTGTACCAGACATTATATGAGGTTTGGACATTAGTCTGGATGCAATGGATGTTATGGTTGTTATTGTATCAAAGGATTGTATGTAGTCAGTATGGATGTGTAGTTCAGATGTTGCGGTTTTGGTCAGAAGTTATTATGCAACATGGATAACCTTGGATGATGAATTTAGAGGTTTCATTGAGTTCTCATTGATCCTAGTATCACGGTGTTAGGTATTCTCATTGATCCTGATATTAGTTACCTATCCCAGTGTTAGCAGTTTTGGTAATTATCAGATGTATCTCTTAGAGTTTTGTATTGCGGTTTTATTGGTACGCGTGGAGCCTACATTTTTTAAATATTGGGCTTGATCCTATGATTATGGGTCAGTATTCTTGGGTTTGGATGACCCTATCCATTTTTGATAATCTTGGTATATGCATTAGCAATCAGAGTATGTAAAGGAAGCATGTAGAAGTCTTGCGGAGGCTAACATAATCATATTGATAATGTGTTGGGCTTGGCCAACACACTATTTTGTATTTGTGCCCTCCAATATATACATATACATATGTAGTAGCATAATGCAGAAGTAGAAGTAGAAGCAGAATAAGAAAAAAGGAGAAAGAGATTGAGTGAGTGAAGGTGTGTGTGATATGCAAAAGAAATTTGGAAACTAGGATAGCAGTATCTGTTAAGTGAGTTGCAAAGGCAAATAGTGTTGCAGTAGTTCTTTACTAGACTTGTTGCGGGATAGTTGTACAAAGATCTGTAATCGGATCTACTGTAGAGTTTGTGATTTATAATTTGAGATTAAACATGGAATTGATTCCATGCATTTGGACATGCAAACCTTCTTAGTTCAACCTTTTCAGTTGCAGTGAGCATTTTGACAATTAGCCATCTCTTTGTATATTTGGAGTGAGCAGTTTGACAGTGAGCCATTTTTGTAATCTGGCAATGAGCCACCCCTTTGTAAACACAATTATAACTAGTTATATTCTTTTGAGAGTTAACACTCTCTGTGGTTTTTCCCATTTGGGTTTTCCATGTATAAATCCGGTGTTCATCTTGTGGTTATGTTCTTAATGTTTATTTTGTATTAACTGATTTATATTAGTCAAGTTTGTTTGATATTTTTGTGGACAGTCATAATTGGTGAAATTTTTTCTTTAATTTGTGAGAATACTGATTCACCCCCCTTCTCAATATTTTGGTGCTTTCAATCTGATCAACAGATTGCCCTCATATAAATTTTGGTGAACTTGGCATGAAGTCAACAACTCTGTGATTTTTTTATATTTTTGTGACATTCTAGGTGCAAGTTCAAATTTTCACAATCGGACTTAGATTTTCATATTTTTTCTAGCGATCTTTGCATTTGCATATTATTTATTCCTTATTTATTAAATTGATCTTGCATCTATGATATTATCAATGTCGTATTTGTCTAACAAAAAAGTTTGCATTTGTGTGAAATTAACTTTGCCTTTGTCCATGAATTTAATTAGCCTTGTTGAGTATAGGGTTTCAATTTTGTTCTTTTACTGGATCATTTTCACTAATGTTTTGTGCATAGGAGAATGTATTTTTTGTCAATAATAGGATGACCTGCATAATATGAGCAAATATTCCAAGGCAACAGTTGTGAGCTCAACAAATGCATAAAAGCAAAATATATCTTCAATGAATTTGACAAAAATATAAGCCTTACTATTTATCAAATGTGTTTGCTAGCTTACACCATGCATTATAACGTATCACCTATTCCCATCTTAATTTTTTAATTTCGTGATATATTTTAGAATTAATGTTTTGACAAATTTCGACAGACATAGACAAATATTCGCATCTGTTCACAATAATTTATGCATTCATTTGTAATTGTTCTTGTATCCATACTCAATTTTTTTTTCATTGGTCTACTTGGAGTTTTGCATTTGTCATGTTGTTGTTTCACATTTGACTAGTAATTTACAGTGAGGTAGTACTTTGACTTTTCTAACATTTCTTGCTTTCAGTTAAGGTCTTATATTTCTACATGGATGAGTGAGTTTTTCTCACTACTAATATTTCATCTTTAGCATTCGGTGTTTGTATTTCAAAGACAAAAACAAACAAAAATACTTAGAATTAGTGTTCTTACAGAATGTGTGTTTTTTTCAAGCTCACTCATATTTGGATCTAGTGCACTAAAGATAACATATGCTTGAATTGCTTGTGCACTTGCACATTCTGTGTAGTATCCATTTTATTTTTTTTAGAAGGCTTGCCTCTTCAAAGAAGTGATCACTCCTAGAAGGAGGAATGACTAAACTAGATTTTCTGTTCAACTGCTATATAAACAAGTAGCAAGACAAATATTATCTTATAGGGTGAATATGACATAGGTGCAATATGAGTTCGATAGCCTTCGAACATCAAGGCCCATTAAGGGTTGTAAGAGCTGGTAGTGGGTGTCCTAGTGAGTTTGTATGTGGTCTTGCTCCTCAAACAATTACTAAAAACCTTTTTGTAGAGACCCACCCATTATTTTGACCAAATATTGTGATTGTTTCAGTGGAAGGGCATAACTAGTTTTTCCCTGAGGATACTCACCATAGGGCTCCTATAAGATGAAATGGAAATCACTAGCTTAGCATAAGCTACTTGTATGTTCTTAGAGAAAGCATGATTAGGTCATCCTTCTAGTCCTCGAGGTCCCTGTCTATCCTCTCTCCCATTTACACGAGTGTATATAGCCATTCAAGGTGTCCCTACATTTGCATTAATGAAGATTCCAAGTTGTGTGCTGAAATTATTGCAATAAAGCCTTGTCTTTAAGAGGTAAATACTATCTAAATCATTTACAATTATGATACTATTAGTGAAAACTTGTCCTGAATTTGGCTTGTGAACATACAATTATGTTTGTAATGCCCTACAAAGGAACCCTAGAAGACAACTCATCTAAATAACTAACCTCAAGAAGACAAACATATATATATATATACATATATATATATATATATATACATACATATATCTATATATATATATATATATATATATATATATATATATATATATATATATATATATATATGTATGTATGTATGTATGTATATATATATATATAAGTATGTATGTATGTATATATATATATATATTTATATATTTTAAAAATACATTAACTCATTAAGCTATAATAATGAATAGAATAATATTAAACACGATCTAAAAATTTATCTAAGCACAAATAGAGACAACTAAAAATAATAACATCTATGTCCTCTAAGGTCCCCTAGCATCGCTACAAGGCTTAATGCTAACACTTACTAAGACCTAAGAATCAAATGTAATCTAACCATTACATAACATAGTGCCTTCACACCATACTTAGCAAACAAAATTAGCAAACAAACTTAGCAAACAGAGTTCATAGCAGTTGGACATCCAAAAATCAGAAAAATGTTTCCATTTTAATATTTTTTATGCAACATGCTCAGTACATCAGAAAGACAGTTGCCTTTGGATCACACTATTTCCTATTTAAATTGTTGTTTCCATTTTAATCAATTTTATGCAATTTTCATCGACTTTAGTATTTTATCAAAGGCCTTAAAACGGTGAGTTCAAAGGTTTCCCGTAAATCCATTGATGAAAATTGTTAATCAATAATCCTATCCATAAGCATTTAACTGGTTTGATAGTGTAGTTTGCTTGTTAATCAATAATACATGCTTTAGGACTTCATTTTCTTGAAGAGATTTTGTATTAGTTTGTAATAAGTTGAAGGCTTCGCGAGCCGTGCAGACAAAAGATGCACGTGGTACAAAGAAATGTTGCTAGCTGGATTAAAATGAATGAATGAATTATTATAATTAAGTAATTTAAGGATCGAGAGAAGTTTCAGGTAATTGATTATGAAATTTGAGAACATGCATGATCTTAAGTGTTAGCTAAACTTACTTTTCCCCATCCCATTCTGCCAAAGGTTGTTTTCACAAATATATCATTGATATTCGTTGCATTTGGCCTCAATTACAAAAGCAACATGTAAAATGCAGAATAATAATATTAAGATAGAAATATCAAAGTGGCAAGTGCATCAGTTTGGATTTGATTCATAAGCTATCTATTAAGTTCAAATGTTTGCATTTGACCAATAAATATATTGAGAAAAGGTAGATACACAACCAAAGGCACAATGATAGCAACATCAATTGAACATAAATCCATTACAATATGATATGAATAACATGTACAACAAAATATACAATCTTTAGCATCATTTTAAACATTTCAGTAAAACAAATTGCTTTCTCTCTCAAAACTATGGTACCTGTTAAAGCCCATTAGTTCCTTCTTGACCATTGACATATGATGCCATGAATGTTAACATTAGATCAAATTTGAATGTATAAAACCACTTAAACTAATCAAACAACAAGATTTAAGAGTACAATTGAAAATTACCTTTTCATCCAAATTTTTTCTTTCTATCAATGCCAATATTTGTTTCATTCCTTCCTCATTATTTTTGTAAGATTGCATTTCAGCGTCAACCTCCTCCATTATCTTTGAATTCAACTTTTTTCTTTCTGTCAATGTCATTATTTGCTTCCTTCTTTCCTCATTATTTTCGTAAGACTGCATTTCAGCTTCAACCTCATCCTTTGCTTTGCCAAGGAGTTGACCATTGACCTATGAAGCCATGAATGTTAACATTAGATCAAATTTGAATGTATACAACCACTTAAGTAAACTAACCAAACAACATGATTTAAGAGTAAAGTTGCAAATTACCTTTTGATCCAACTTTTTTCTTTCTATCAATGCCATTACTTGTTTCCTTCTTTCCTCCTCATTATTTTTGTAAGATTGCATTTTAGCTTCAATCTCCTCCATTACCTTTCGATTCAACTTTTTTATTTCTGTCAATGCCATTATTTGCTTCCTTCTTTCCTCCTCATTATTTTTGTAAGACTGCCTTTCAGCTTCAACCTCCTCCTTTGCTTTGTCAGGGAGTTCCTCATAATTTTGTACTCAATGTGATCTACATTTACTCTCAGTTACATACCTTTTTTTGTACAATATGGCAACATCAATTGGCAGTCAACATCACTTTTCCTCTTTTCATTATACTTTCTTATTTTCTCTAGTGAAGGAGGTGGATGTTTTTGTTGTTGTCCTATGGACTTTCGGCCATGCTTTCCTGGTGGAATGAGAGGAAGGTTGTGCTTTGATGCCCTATGCGAATTTTAAAGTTTTCAAATCCCAAAATCTCCATCGTACACCCATGCAACATGAACCATATTGACAAAAATAAAATAATCTACCATCGACCCATTCAATTCTATGATGAGTAGAGACCTGTACAAACAATTCCAAAAATAAAATAACATACCATTTATAATGAAAAAGAATTGAATGTATAATGTTTAAACAATGACAAATAAAATGGTAATTGTAATATTAAACCTCATCCATTACCACATCATCCTCTTCCTCAACCTGATTATCCTCCTAAAATGAATGGAAGGTATAATGTCAAAACTATATTTTATTTTTTTTCCCTAGACCTTCCCCATTTTATGGAAGGGAAAGAGTCACAACTTAGAATTCCTCTTTAGATGTCCCTATTGGGAATTGAACTTGGGTCTCCACAGTGAGAACCCAGTGTTTTAACTAGTTAAGCTCAACCCCTTGGACATAATGTCAAAACTATTATCTACATCATAGATTTGATATTCTATATGAATTTCTAAAATTTTACCATTGACGCACTACAACAAAAGTATAATACAAATTTGACATCTAATCATTAACCTGTTAAATATCTCTTTATAAACCCTTTACTTCTAATATATAAAGAGAGAAGGGAATTCGGCATTGCATTATTTCACATCTTTGTAAACCCTCAACTTCTAATTTAGCTTTTTAAACCCTTACCTTCTAATTTAGATTTGAAAATATATTTATATAACTAAAGAAAGTAGAGAATTTAATCTCACTATCATGAGAGGTTGATTTATATTCCATGGTACGAGCATTGAGAGAAGGTTGAGTGAGACTAAATACACTATCACATTCTTATCAGAGAATGTTGACAAGGGAATTTTTGGACAAACTTAGTACAGAATGATGCATTTTTATAATATTAATGGCCAGAGTTGTGTGATGAATGATACCCTAATGTGTTTTGTCAGAGTCAGGAAATATACATTAATATGTTGATTTTGACAGAGTTGAAATAAGGTGATGTGTTGGTCTTCTAAAGGCATACAACGTGTGTGGAGCTGGCATTACAAGCCCATGCATGGGTGACACGTTGCCCAAAAATTTTTGCTCTAGCATGTGTTCGGCTACAATTTTCCCAGCAATTTTAAAGTCAAAACTTGAAAAATAGCTATCTGTTTATACCGGGAGAAAAATTTACTACTGGCAAGGTGAGAATCGTTAAAATTATAACTTGTCTATTCAATTTTTCCTCTTCCCAGATCTATTTTTAGTCCTCAATCTATTGTGAGTTATGTGCCCCGTATTTCATATAAAACCCATCCAATACATAAGAAAGCTGGTACACGTTGTGGTATGTGCTTAGCTGGGAAATTGCAAATGGCAAACAGGAAGAATGATTTTGCGTTTCGGAAAGATTGTTCAGATAAGTATGGAATAAGAAGATGGGAAAGCCCCAAGATGAAGATAGAAAAGAGTTGTCAACATTAAATTTGTGTACTGAGATGAATGGATCCTAAACAACAAGAAAGAAGAGTTGTTGAATGGGTGAATGAAGAAAGAAGAGCAATGAGAGTTAAGTAAAGAATCCTATGCTTCTTAAAAGCTGTTGGAGTGCACCACGCCAAAATCTGATCCGTTAAATGCTCACTGCTCACCTTTTAAATTGTGTATGGAGCACAGAACTATTCTAAGATGCGCTTCTAAGACGGACATAGCTATTCTCCTTGCACAGTTACATACAAATCATCATGTAAAATGGCATACCATCATTCAACATAACAAGGCATACCATCATTCAACATAACATTGTTATGGATCCACATCCACTTGTAGAGGAAGCACTAATGTAAATAAGTAACATTTCAATTTTCTAAATTTCTGATAAAAAATGGACAACAAATAAGCATACTCTTAAGAATGAACATTATCTTATTTCATAACATTATTGCTCTATGAGTTGGTATTCTAATTGCAAGTAAGCAAATTTAAAGTTTTTGATGAAAGAATGTTTTAAGGCACAATACATGAGAAGGTTAACACACCTTGGACTCTAGATTTGGAGACACAGTAGAGTTACACAGATTATAAATTAGTTTGGTAGTATGCACATCCCCTCCCTAAGTTGACGACCAAACTGCTTCTAATGCATGGAGCATATAGGATGCTAAAATACCAAAGATGTGCCTTATAATTTTGGCATGAACTCCCACTTTAGACATGAGCTTTGGCTACATGATTTTTGGGGCATGAAGTTGCTTTCCTTAGCCCTATTTTTTATTATCAAAATTCAGAGTAAGCTAGTGCACCTTCTTAAACATTTTTTTATTGTTTGGCAATCTCCAACTCAAACTAAAAATGAAACTTCTTTCTTAGCCATGCGAAAAGATTTGGATGCGAAATTAGTATTTTGATCTTTCAAAAATGCTTTAACTGGCTGTACCAAGATTTTATTGAATGCTAAAACAAAGAAAATTTTGATCACAAGTGGTCAACAATCTGATGAAAAGCATGGTTGAAATATTGAATAATCGAGGTCAGCTCCTTTTAATTTGGCACTTTAGTGTATTTGAGCCTAACTACAAAGTCTTTCAAAACTTTAATTGTTTCCTCAATATTTGAATTGAGGGAGTTTTTCCTGCATTTTGCCCAATTCTTGTTTGATTACCAACATCTTTCAATACTATCATTTGTACATTCTCCATGCAGGGTTGCTTTAAGTTCCTGTACAACACTTTGGGTATCTTTTACTTTTTCCTTGTTCTCCCACAATGTACATGAAGTGAATGAAACAAATTCTTAAACCCTTAGTAACAAAATATTATCCGTCTTACAACTATCAAATACTTTTTCCTTGGCTTTCTTATATGCATTCATTATCATATTGATGGCCTAGATTCACTCTTTAGGGATTTCCATATTAAAATTATCGAGCATTGGTTTAATCTTTGGGCAACATGAACAATGCATAACCATGTTTTATATTTCTACAAGCATTATAGAATAACGTCATGAAGTAGAGAGCCATTAGCCATATAAATAGAATACAAAGATCTATTTTTATTACCATTACATCATCAATATAATATAACTAAAATGATCTATGAGAATTAGCAATCTCATGTGAAGATAAAATATATGTATCACTCTCAATGATAAAATACATAGATAAAAATACAGTGCTACGAGTGATGAAAGATACAAGCATGGTGCAATGACATATCATGCATAGAGGAAACACGTACATCCATAAGAGAAAATTACATAAGAGTATCAAGGATGGAAGCATCATGAATAATAAAGCATAAAAAAATATAGACAACATCAAATCTATATAGTCTTATGACAGTGATGTAGAGTCATATAATGTCACATATCTATAATATAAATATATATGCACAAAATTGTCATATAGGCATACAACAAAGGAACTTAATGTGATCACTTTTGTCTAGGTGAAGGGAAGACATCATGGGGTAGCTTTGACCATCTAGTGGATGGAGAGGCATACAATGATGGGTTTTCTTTTAACTGATTGACTTAATCTCCTATCTATTTTTATTTGGAGCTCCACCCAATACAATAAAAGTGTATACATTAATATATAAAACATTATTAGAATGACATATAACGAAAGAATCATTATTATGATCTCATCATCTTAAAAAAGAAATCCCTCCTCATCTATAAGATGGGTAGGTTCACAAAATAGCGTTGTGAAGCCTTACGACAAACATCAAGATACATATTAAAAAAAAAAAGAATATTATTCATATTTTGACTAATATACAGATAAAATAGCAAATAGAATATTTTATTTCTAATCTATCTCATGTACCTTTGTCAAAGGCATTGAAGATGATACTATGGAAACAACTTCATAGTCTAGTGTGGTATGAATATGAAAATGAGCATTAAAAGAGTGCATGTGTAGCCGAGCTGGTGTGAAGGCGAATCATGAGGCATAGTGTTAGGCTAATGATCCTGGTGCTACACACCAACTCCGGTTTGATTCTCACTAGGATTACCACAAACCCTTTTGTCAATGGGCCCTTGGTCTACTGGTGAATTTGAATGGCTCCAAATGAGCCCACTAGGGATCAAGTCTTGTAGAGTGCAAGCCTCACCATCATAAGGGATGAGGCCGAGATCATGCCCTGGAAAAATTTGGCGGAATGGATACCCCTCTATCCTTGGCTCTTAGAAGAAGAGGTTGAGCCTATTGGCTCATTCTCCTATATCGGGTGGCAAAAAATACTTTGTGAAGGCCCTCGCTAGGTTGGCATCTCATGGGCTTCATGTCCTTTCTGGGTTGTCGTGCTCACAGGTTTGGACCTCCATCAAATAAAAAAAAGGAGCATTAAATTATATAAATAATTTAAAATAAAATAATCAAGCTTACCTCAACATAAGATGTATGGCAACTCCAACATGTGATTTTTAAAGTCCAACATTAATTTGTTCAATATCCTTTGTGAGTACTAATATTGCCATTCATACAAGGTTAAACAACTTATATGTACCATGTTATTATGTTTTTACTAATACATATTTGTGTACTCAACCATGTTGTGTAATAAAAAACTGAAAGGCCATTAAATGTACGATGAACAGTTCAACCCTAAAATTTTTGTTACAATCATTATAGTAATTTAGTTGATCTTATATTTTCAAATGAAATACAATAAATTGAATAAGACCTTGTTCAAATTTTACCTATTTATCAATGCCAAATTATATTTCATTAAGTAGCTAATCTATTAAGACAATATAATCTAATAAAGACATGTCTTGTTGTTGGCTACACGTATCTTGATCATCCTTAAAACCCATAATAAAAAAAATAAAAAAAAATCTATAATTTTGACATAAGTGAGGTGAATCTTGAGACCCCTTAGACTCAACCCCATTACCTTGTATTAGACACTTAATATACTATAAAAATGATTGATTGAGTTTATTGACAATAAGTTCTTGACTTTGATACACTCTTTTACAATGGAAGGGATTGAGGAATTCTTAATGTCTAATATGGAAACAACTTCATATTCTAGAGTGGTTTGAATATGAAAAAGACTATTAGATTATGTAATTAACTGAAAATGAAATAATGTTATTATAATATCAAAATCTACCTAGAATTATTTTATAAATATATAATGGTTTTAAAAATAATCAAGCTTACCTCAACATAAGATGTATGGGCAATACAACATACTTGTGATAAATAAAGTCCAACATTAATTTGTTCAATATCCAAAGTGACTTTTAATATTACCATTCATATGAGGTTAAAATAATGTGTACCATATTATTATTTCTTAATTAATGCATATTTATGGCCTCAACATTGTCGTGTGATAAAAAATGAAAGGCCATTAAATGTAGGATGAACACTTTAACCCTAAAATTTTGTTACAATCATTATAGTAACTCAATTGATCTTATATTTTAAAATGAAATATAATCAATTGAATTAGACCTTGTTCAAATTTACCTATCTATCAATGCCAAATCATATTTCATTTAGTATTTAATCTATTAAGACAATCCGATCTAATAAAGACGTGTCTTGTTGTTGGCTACATGCATCTCGATCATCCACAAACCCATAATCACAAAAATATAAAATAAAAAATCTACAATTTTGACATAAGTGAGGTAAATATTGAGACCCCTTAGACTCGCCCTCATCACCTTGTATTAGACACTTAATATGATATAAAAAGGATTGATTGAGTTGATTGACAATAAGGTCTTGACTTCGATACACTCCTTTACAATGGAAGAGATTGAGGAATGATTAATGTCTAGCCTTGCAAGGGATCTCATTGCTTAGTTTTGGACAGATTGTGCTCCCACTATATCTTGTGTAGAGTGCCAACCTCTACCTTGGAACTCTTGCATGCCAAAATAGTTTGGGGTTTCATTGTAGACAAAATTTTAAGAGTTTTATCAAATGTACTATCAGGCCTCATTGTTATTGCATGAAGAACAATGATAACTTTAAGAAACCCCCTCTTTGAAAATTCTATAAAATCTTGGTGAATATTTAAATTTATTTTAAAAAAAATAATAATATTTTTTATTGGTGAATCTTTCCTTTTTTTTAGAGAAAAAAATTTATTGGCAATTTTTTTATATCATTTTTTGGTAGAAAATATTGGTGAACCTTGGAAAATAATAAGAGCATGCATTAATTAATATTGCGAATCCTTTCATTTAAAAAAAATAGTCATTTATAGAAAAGTAAACGCCTAAAGGTGGAAATCATTAATGAGTTTAAGGGGTAGAATTTACATTATTTAGTTTCTACCATTAACTTAAAATAATCTAATAGCCCTCTTTGTATATTGTGAGATAAAATGTACCAACAATTTCTAATACACATGGGAGCAAAAAATGCTTTTAGACCATTGATTTTCATTGAGGTCAACAATTCAAAAGCAATTTCAAACCCCACGAGCATTAAAAATTGTATGTATAATTTATCTCATGGAATACAATGAAGGTCATTAGATTATATTTTAAATCAATGGTGGCAACTTAAGATTTTTTATATAACCCTAAAGTAACTAATAATTATGATATATTGTTGGCAACTTAATTTAGATTTCAATAATAAAATATAAAGTGTTGGCGAATGAATGTATCAAATATTGTAACGAATCTTTGAGTTAATGGCGATTTAAATAACACTAAAATAAAAAAATTTAAAAATGTGACGATTAGGGTCACCTTAAAAGTTGAACTTATTAGCAAAATTTTGATTCTCAAATTAAAAAAAATAGCCAATTAGCGAATATTAGCCACTCAAAATTTCATATATGAAGAATGTCAAAAAAACTATCAACCACCTATCCCCAAAATTAATTTTTTTAACTCTCGATGGTGGCACTAATGGACAGGTAACATCCCACAAGTACCATGTATGGGTGCATTAGTTTGTTGGTCAATGAGCAATGTGCAAAAATAAAATTTCAGTATTTTTTTTATTAATTCATAAAATAATTTGTTGGCATAATATTATCTTATTTTTTTCCTCTTGCTTAGTCGAGTGTTAATCTGGGCACTCACAAAATCTATGTGAGAATGAACAAATTTTGGTGAAGTGGTAAGTGTAGACCATTTGAGGTCATTCCCATCAGATCCCTCTACTTTTTATCATCTTAAGTTTTTTCTTATTATTTTTATATTACCTAGTATATTTTTTTCATCTCGAGAGGATATCAATGCATTTTTAAAGGGCATTTGTATGGTTGTTCTTCATTGAAGTTTTCATGAAATGGTGAATGATGGTGTTTATCAGTTGATGCAGAATTTTGAATTCCAAAACATTAAACTTACTCACTCAAAACCATTTGTATCTAACTATTCAATCAATTTTTTATAATAAAAATAGACAAAAACTTATCTCCTCAACTTTTAAGATGTTGTGTAGCATTTTCATGATAATCAAAATAGTGATACGATGATTATACCATCTGAGGTTCAATTTAAATGAGCTCCACTTATTAATCTTTTCTTTTTTATCTTTTAACATAGCGCAAACACATTATAATATACCCATTTGTAGATTCTATGAGATAAAAAAAATGGGTGACCACTTTTGATCCCCATCTTTCTACCTAATTCTAACTTTTACTATGAACATTGAACCCATGGAATCAAATTTCTCTAGCACAAAGACTGAGAATGTTGAGTGGAAGTAAAACCACTATAACATTTGGACAAACTCTGTACAGACAACCTGAATTACTTTTAGAGAAACTCAGTGCAGAATGATACATTTTATAATATTAATGGCCAAGATTGTGTCATGAATGATACCTAATGTATTTTATTATAATCAAGTAAAATACATTTAAGATTTTGATTTCCACAGAGTTGAAATAAGGCGATATGTCAGGTTTTGTTTAACAAGCACATGGGTGACACAAAACCCTAAAATATTTATGCTCTGGCATCTGTATGAGATGTGTTCGGCTGCAAATTTCCAAAAGTTTCAAAGTCAAAACTTATAAAGTAGGTAATTGTTGATAACGGTAAAAAAATGTAACACTATCAAGATGAAAATCGTTAATGCCAAATCATTTGGCTGACCAAATTAGAACATTTGTATCTATTAAATTATAACTATTTAATAATGTATCTATTTTATATTTTATATATGGCAATATTTATTATTTAACTATGTATCTACATATATATTAAATTTATAATATAATTATATGAAATAATATATCATTCCAATTAATTTATTAAGAATAAAATAAATATAATTATATTATTATTTTAAAAATTAATTAAAATATTATTACAAGTACAAAAATTAACTAAAAATTCCTATTTGTTTGTTGTTTGTAGTATATTAATTAAATATAAATTATTTTTATGTGAAACAACACAATATTTTTTTAATAATAAATAACAATCAGTAATGTAATTTGTAACTAACAATTTGTCTTGGGAAACATGGTTTTCGATGGAAAAGAAGAGAACATAAATTAATTGAAACCTATATTACAATAATTTATTTTCACATTGTTTATTAACTTTATGGCAACTGTGAACATAAATTTAGGAGAGAATCATGCAAGAAACTTGGCCATACAAATGTGTCCAAAATAATGCCTATAATATAGTTAAGCATAAAAATATTTTAATGATCTGAAAGTTATAACATACTAAATATTAATTTTATGACATAAAAATTTGCCTTTAAAAAACTCATGTAGAAAGTGCACAAATATACAAGCTGGTCTGCGGCAAAGAGGCCTTATTCCCCATATATTTGGACATCCCTGCTTTGCAGCTCCTCAAGTCCTTTGAGGTGGCCGAAAATGAGCCCATGGAGATAAGGTTGGTAGAACTTATGGAGCTAGAAGAAGAAAGGGAAGTGGTGTTTGAATATCTTCAGAACCACCAACAAATAGTCAAGAGGTGGTTTGATAACAAGAAGATTTCTGACCCAGAGCTCGAAACGGGTGATCTTCTATTAAAATATAATGTGAGGGCACCCAAGCCAGGTTAGCATGCTAAGTTTGATGGTTTATGGGAGGGACCGTTCAGCATCACGAATTGTAAGGGGTTTAATGCATTAAACCTCGAGAATATACAAGGGGAATCTCTTGAAATCCTGGTTAATGGGTTTCATCTTAAACCTTTCTATTAAAGCTTAGTTCTCCCAATGTAAATAATATAGTTTAGTCTGTTATTTATTTAATTATGATTCTTCATGCATTGTAAGGAAAATAAGTAAATCATAAGATATGTCTTAAGCAAGCAAAAAGAGTCATTATATTATATATAGCAGTATCTTTGTACAATGCACAAAAAGGCTTGTAGCCTATAGATTTTTTAGTAGCAAGGTTTCATATCTTTGTAGTAGAGTGGCAGTCTTTCAGTCATCTTCCTCATCCTCATCCTTGTCCATGAGATATTTTGAGCGATCATCTTCATCGTCATCTTTTCTCATCCACTCATGGCCAAAGTCACTGTTGAATTCCTGAGTTATCAACGCAAGCACCAAGTTTGGAAGAATAAGCAGCGTTAGGATCCGTGGGAAGATGTAGTCTTAGAAATCGGTATACCATGTTCTGCTGGCTGGGGTGGGCACTATTAGATGGAATCTCAGGAGGAACTCCACAACGTGCTCTACGTGTAGGCGATGAGTGGACAATGACATACTTTTTAAGCAACCTATAAGTGGATACCAAGTCATCTCCTCTCCAAGGGTGATGAAATGCTACAAATTTGAGGCCAAGGGTAGACCTCTAAAAGGGACGAAGTATTCCATGACATCCTTAAGGCCACCCAGATACTCTGATGGAAAGAGTGTCTTAGTCAGCTCTGTCGTTAGGTAGTCGCTCGTCTCAACATCCAAAAATGAAGCCATGAAGAAGGAGCAGATATCGGTATTGACATGATATCTATCAACATCATCAATGAAATATTCCTCGAGCACCCATTTAATTGCAGCAGTGATCAACAAATTTTTCCGCCGCATCATTCCTTGCAACCTTCGGTCTGAAATATTGCCAAGAAAAGTGCCTTGTGCCTCACTATTGGTAAGCTTGATGGGAGTATCCATAACTCAAGAAAATTCATTGTTGAGATAACTTATGTGCAAAGGAATGTTTGAAAACTCATATTTATAGCTGATTTCCAGCTCCAAGTAATAAAATCAAATTAAGAGCCAATGCCCCTCGATCTTCGATGTGGTTGTCTTTTCTCATTACTCGCACAAGTGAATGAAGTCAAGCTTGAAGGTTGTGTATGTTCTATCCAGAGCCTCAAAAAGAAAAATAATGTACTCAGACACCACGCGTATTTTTGAGTGCGTCGTGCCTTAACCCAGTAGTTTGCAGGTTTGTTTTGGCTTGTACGAGCTTTGCTGGTTGTGTATTTTCTTTAAATAAGGAGATTTGTTCGGACAGATAGATCATCTCTAGTGGATTGGAATGACAATGTAGTGGGCTAACATATTTTCAAAAATGCAAATGGCAACACTTCTTCCCATTTTAGCATTAATGTTGCCTGTAAAATGAAGAGGCATACTTGCCGACATATGCCTATCATAAATGCATCGTTTCTATGCACAAATCTAGGCATGTGATACATTTAAGGAAGAGAGCTTCAAAAGTGCATGTCTTATATTCAGTATGCATTTCCAGCGCCCAAGCCTTTCAAAAGTTTCAGAAAAAGATTGATTGTAAAAATGGAGATGGATGCAACAACCTCAAATCCTTTCCAAGGTGAAATGTGGGTGGACATATACGGGGAAATTTCATACACGTCCGATGCCATGCCCCCTAAGCTAGAATATCCCAGAACCAAACCCAAATCAAAGACAGTCACTCGTGATTCCATGGCGATGATTGATTCCTTAGAAGAGGTCATTGAGCCAGAACTATACAAACAACCAAGAGCTCTTAGGGAGGCTATGTACGAAAGAATGCTAAATCACATAAACAAGCCTCAATCTAAAACATTCAAATTCTGGAATTCTGGTAGTCCTCAGTTCGTGATCCCTATGGTTCCACATTGTCCATAATTTGTGGCTGCATGCGCAAGGAAGTTCATGCCAGACTCTCTTTCGATACATGACTCCTCTCTCAGGTCGTCATAACCCTATAAGCTATTCGAGACATGTTGTGTTGTCCCTCCCAAAATTGATAGCACAAAGGTGTTTGATAAATACGCCATGGATGACTATTAGCACTCTAGGCGGGATATTGTCCCACTTTGTCAAGCTAATCTGAACTAGAGTTTGGTGGTCTAGCCTCCAAAGATCCCTATCCAATATAGTGATTTAAGGAAAGAATATCTCAAATATATCTCCTCTACCATTGTGTCCCTGTGCGGTCGTGACAGTGACCAAGATATCACCGCTCCTATGATGGGTTTCTTGTTCAAATGTCAGAAGTAGAAGGAGCCATTCCATTTTGACTTCCTTGTGTTGATAGCCAGAGAAATGGTGAGGCAGTTGGTCGAATTTGAGCAATCACGGTGGTTTAGGTTTGCCTCATTCACCTCATTGCTAGTTCATTTATTCGTACACCAAAATTTTCTTTTCTTTAGTCAATTCATGCCTTTGGCTACTCATGATGAGTTAGGAAACAAAATGCCTGTGTCCACCTGGAGCCCCATATTAATAACCACTTATTATGTATACCTATTTTCAGACTTGTCGGTGAATGACCCAAGACTTTATGTGGGTCCTAGTGACTTTCCTATCATTGAGCACCCCCCATGGTTGCCATTTTACCCTATCTTTCAAAGCCACAATCTGACTAAGTCTATTCCTTGGAACATGTTGCAAGCCATGAAAAATGATTTTTGGACGAGGAAGAAGAGAAATAGCTTTTGGATATACCGCCAAGAGATGAATCAACCTAGGGCTAATCTGGGGAATGCCCCTTTTGATGAGCGTTTTGAGAAATAATGGCGTAATCATAACAAGTCAGAAGAAGAGACAAGTGATGAGTCCCTATGTGATGACTCCTCCCTCAAGGAGGCCCAACCTCAGAAGAAAAATGCTATAAATGTAGAAGAGCAAGGTTTCGGAGCTGACATTTGAATTTCTCTCATTAGCTCAGTTTAGAAGCCCCGTTCCCAAGCCACCAAGAGATCAACTGAAAAGCAGATACCCGATTCCCCTTCCAAGAATAAATAATATTTGGGTTTAGCAAAGAACGATTCATCTTCTCGAGTCCCTATGGTTTCCTCAGTGCCCCAAGTTGCATAAATGTCTTCTTAGGTCCCTAATACTCTTATATTAGCCCCCACCGAAACGTCAGTTGCACCCCAAGTTGCATCATTATAGGTCATTTCTTTGCTCCCTGCCCTTGATGTCGTATTTCCTACAATGTTTTTTTCTTGCAAATTTCTTCTACAACTGCTATTTCGCATAGGCTTGATTTTGGAGAGTCCAGTCCTCCCCCAAATGTCAGTACAACATCCGTTGATCCTACTCTTTTAGTAGCCTCTCCCTTTGTACCATTGTTCTCCCCAACCATGCTAGCACATCCCATTCAAACCACTTTTGATGGCCTTGTTTTCCATTTCCCCTATACCATCTAAGCATTTGCAGGTCAAGCCATTTTGGCCCCGAATACTTGTTATCAACAAGTTACTTACTCTAAATCTACATGGGTTAACCAGCTACATAAGAGAAAGGATAAGGATGGTGCTAAGCCAGCTCAACTCTATGTGCAGATACATTTCAGTGAGGAAAATAGTGGCCTAGACAAGATGCAAGAAGAACTCATCCACCTCTAAGAATCTTTGGATACTCAGAGGAAGGAGGACAAAGATAGAAGTGTTCAAATAAACTGCTTGTAGGGCTTGTTAACTCATGCCAATTCTAAAAAAGGGAAGTTGCAATCTGCCTTGAACAACGTGAGTTCTCAATTGAAAGGGAAAGAGGCAATGAGGAATGTGGCACTGAAAGAATTGTAGGAGAGGGGGCAAGAGATACAACAGCTGAAATCAGCTTCAAGAGATTCTACCCAAATTCAAGCTTAGTTGCGAGAGATTTGCTGCAGGAAGAATATGCTCGGTAGGTGAGGGAAGCACAAGTCACACTTTCTGAGGATAGAGAAAAGTTTTAAATAGAAACGTACGAGATGTAGAGTAACTTGGAATAGACTGAGAAGAAATTCTAGGATATAAAGGGATTATTACACCAAGAGTAGGATCGCACAAATGCAGCTTTATGAGGCTTTTCAAGATGGAGGTACTAAGATCCTCGCTTTAGAACATTAGGTGTCCCATGAGTAGGACAAATGCAAAAATACCCAAAATAAAATAAGAGTGAAGGATAATGAAATCACGTGCTTATCTCATCTTTCTCCCACTCTGGAAGTTCCTCAAGATCTATCCCTGGTCATGGAAAAATTATATGTTTCTCATTGGGAGAAGAATAAGTAGTATTGCCCTTCGTTGCAACCTGTAATAAGATGCAAATTATTTGAGCCATTTAGATTCAAGAAAAACAATTTCAATAAATTAAAAACTTAAAAATCATTTATCTTAACTATTGTTTTTTTTAAAAAAAAGCATCGAAACAAAAAAGTCATAGATATAATTGGTGGAAAAGCAATTGAATAATAACGAGTTAATGAAAATTGCATGCAACCAATTGCAATAGTACTAGCCTAACGACAATTTCTAATAACTAAACAATAGTAAAGACTATGATTTACAACTTGAATTGAAATTGTAATTAAATATAAGGTTTAAATTAAAAATAAAAAAATACGATACCTAGTTGGATTACAAATAGAAAAAAATTGTGTTGAAGATGTTGAAAATTTATTTGTGAATCTCTCTCTCTCTCTCTCTCTCTCTCTCTCTCTATATATATATATATATATATATATATATATATATATATATATATAAATTATATATATTTAATTAAAGTTAAACTTATATTTTGTAGTGTGAAATCATTAATAGAAATTGAAGAAAAGGTAGGAATTAATTTAGATAAATAATAAAAGACTGTTTCTCATTTTCCTACAATATCCAATCACATAAACAATATTAAACATGTTAGATTAGGATTTCAATAGAATGGAAATGACAAAGACGAAATTTTATGTTATTGAATATAAAGAAGAATAATACATAAATATGGGAGGGCATTGATGGAACAGTTTGCAATTGTTGAAATTGTCTTACAAATTACCAAAAATAGCAAAAAAAAAAGAGATATAAACTATTGCTAATAAGGTTCTAATGAATAATACATTAACATTGCCCATTAACAACAAAGAGACATTGTCCCAAAAAAATGTGTGAGAGGAGAGGGGGGGCTAGGGTTTTTGGAGAAGATGCAAATGGTGAAGAGGATGAAGATTTAGATGACGGGGGTGATCTTGCCTGCTTTGCTTGGATCTGGTTCATCTCCTTTGTAGGTTGTGTTGGAAGTACATGATCAATGAGACATTTTTAGGTGTCTATAGTATGCATGCTATTTATGTTTATTTCTATTAAGTTTTTATAACTGTAATAAAGATTTGTGAAATTTTTTCATTACCCTCTTCTCAAGATTAGTGTAGGAAGCTATTATACTACTTAATTTCCTTACAAATGATATCAAAGCTTAATCATCTTTGGTTTCCATTGTGGGTTTTTGGGTTTTTTGAACATATTTAGATTCGAGTGGGAGGTTGTGTAGAAGATACTTTTGATCTTGTTGCAGATTTTTTTAGATGGCATGTTCATAAAGGAGAATAGAGGTGGATAATTTATTTGGAAGTAATTTTGAGATGTGGAAGCTGAAGATGGAGGATCTGATAATATATCAAGATTTGTGGGATGTTTTTGATTTGAAGGTTGCAATGCCTATAGATCCTACTATGACTACTCAGTATGATATTATTGGCTGTAAACATAAGGGTCTAATTGGATTGTGTTTGGTAGACTATATTATAATCAGTGTTCATTAAGAGACCTTTGGAAATAAGCTATGGAAGAAAGCTTAGTGAGATGTATCAAGGCTTTTATTTATTGAATTAGATTTTATTGAGAAATAAATTGTATCCCTTGATAATGGAAGATGGTGGATGGATTACAAACCATGTGGAAGCATTCAATATGTTGGTGTCTCAATTGGAATCTATTTTTAATTTAATCCTAACCTTAATTCTAACCTGAACCCTACTATTAAAGTTAATCTTTAAATTAAAATTTTAATTAAGATTAGTATTACATAGTTAATCTAAGAATTATGATAGAGTTAAAATTAGAGTTCCCATTTAAAAAATTGATTAAGGTTAGAATATAGATTTTGGTTAGTACTAGAATGGTTTTCGGGTTTGAGTAAAATTTAAGGTTATTGGTTAGAATTAGTGTTCTAGCTTTGAGTTAAAATTAAAATTAATGGGTGAAATTAGTTTTTGAATTAGCATTAATGTTATGGTTTTAATTAGTATTATGATTAAGTTTAAGATTATGATTAGAATTTCCATAAAAAACCATAAGATGAGATTGATAGTAATTCTATCTTGTCATGTTTTAATTAATTAAAACTAGGAGACGCCCAAGGCATTACAAAACTACCACACATGCACACAAATGGGAGAAACTCACAAGCAATGAGACCATCTAGACCATAAGAACCAAAAAAGGGTAGGGATTTTTGTGAAAAGATGCTTTTGATCATAGCACCAAATCGGTGGGAACAAGGGTCCTAACACAATAAAATTACATAATTAGAGCAAAGGGGTTTTGGAAGGAACATCGAACCATCTTCTTGAAAAATCCCCTTAGAGTATAGCCGATGTAGCGAAGGGAATAGTTGAAACACAATAGATTTTGAAAGGCTTCCCACAACCTTTTACTAGTAGGACCACCTTACTACTTCAACAAGGAGCGAAACCACAACAATTCAGAGACACCCAATGAACTTGAGAAAAAAATAAGCATGTAGCCATTATAAAAAAATATTAAACAAAGTAACCCTTAAATGGACTAACTCAAAAAACTCATAGGATTTTGAAAGTTGTTCTTGAACCTTTGATTTGTAGAAAAACCTACAAACAAAATAACATGTCCACCACCTCAATAGATAAATGGATCACCTCAACAAATCTATTTTTTATGAAATAGAAACCCCACAGAAAGAACATCCCTTTTGAATCTTCAATAAGTAGACCCTGAGCTAATTGACCTCTAAAAGCACTCCATAAGAAGGGGAGAGTTGGGGGCATTAGCAGGGACCCAAGAAAAGAGTAGCATCCAAACAAGGAAACCAAAGTTCACCCTAGAAGCAAGTCTGGTTAAACACCCATAAGGTAACTAGCCCTCAACACATGTCCAAAGCCTTCCCACAGTTGGTGGTGAAGAACCACCTCCAAAGGGAGCAACCATCTTTCACAAGGACCTACAAAGATGAATCTCGAAACCTCCCAACCCCATCATCAAACCCTAGGGTCACAACCCTAGATTCCTTAAGGATGGAGGACCAAAAACAACTAGGGAAATGTTTGCTACATGCCCCAGTTGATCTACTAGCTCTTGGACAACACTATTTCCAAAAGGAGTACCCAGACATATCATCCCCAACAAATGCAATAGGTTGCCAAACCCAGAAGGGGAAAGGGCCTGATACACAACAACATGGGGAAAGGGTTTTTGGAAGGAACATCAAACTATCTTCTTGAAAAATCCCCTTAGAGTATAGCTGATGCAGCAAAGGGAATAGTTGAAACACAATAGATTTTGAAGGGCTTCCCACAACCTTTTACCAGTAAGACCACCTTACTACTTCAACAAGGAGGGAAACAACAACAATTCAGAGACACCTAACGAACTTGAGAAAAAAATAAGCATGTAGCCATTATAAAAAAACATTAAACAAAGTAATCCTTAAATGGACTAACTTAAAAAACTCATAGGATTTTGAAAGTTGTTCTTGAACCTTTGATTTGTAGAAAAACCTACAAACAAAATACCATGTCCACCACCTCAATAGATACATGGATCACCTTAAAAAATCTATTTTTTATGAAATAGAAACCCCACAGAAAGAACATCCATTTTGAATCTTCAATCAGTAGGCCTTGAGCTAATTGACCTGTAAAAGCACTCCATAAGAAGGGGAGAGTTGGGGGTATTAGCAGGGACCCAAGAAAAGAGTAGCATCCAAACAAGGAAACCAAAGTTCACCCTAGAAGCAAGTCTGGTTAAACACCCATAAGGTAACTAGCCCTCAACACATGTCCAAAGCCTTCCCACAGTTGGTGGTGAAGAACCACCTCCAAAGGGAGCAACCATCTTTCACAAGGACCTACAAAGACGAATCTCGAAACCTCCCAACCCCATCATCAAACCCTAGGGTCACAACCCTAGATTCCTTATAGATGGAGAACCAAAAACAACTAGGGAAATGTTTGCTACATGCCCTAGTTGATCTACTAGCTCTTGGACAACACTTTTTCCAAAAGGAGTACCCACACATATCATCCCCAACAAATGCAATAGGTTGCCAAACCCAGAAGGGGAAAGGGCCAGATCCACAACGTGAACCAAAAAGAGGTGCAACAAGACCACAAAGTGTAGTGGTTGGCATTGAATGAACCCCAAAATAGACTGCAACCTAGTGCCACAGTATCTTAAGGAACAAAGCCACATCAGCCCACAAGAATAGAGTCAAAAAAATATGGTTGCAACCCAACCATCCATAGATTACCTTCCACCCAATAGAGGTAGATAAAAACATGGCAAGATTTCCCTTACACCATTTTGTTAGAAGGGCAACACATCACCACGTACAAAACAAGAAACAAGAACCATAGTAACCAACTCTCCCCATCAACATCTACCTTGCCATCATACTCCCCTGCATCTCCCTCGCCTAATAAAACACTAGCTCTAGACGCTTCACTTCTCCTCATTGTAATTTTTTTTCCAAAGGGGGAGATTGTTGAGCAACGTTTAGCATTATCATTAATTCTATCTTGTCATGTTAAAATGACTAAATGGATATATTTTTTCCATTAAATGGTTTAGCTTACTTTTTAAACCTTTTATTTTACTTTTCCATTATATGGATAGATAGCTCAACTTTAAATATTTTATTTTTGTAAAATTAAGTGACCATTCAAAAATTCATGGTTTAATTGATTATATATTCTTACTTGAGATGTTTATGTTAATGTAATCTAATTATTTTTAAACATAAAGAAATTGTAACTTAAATAAATATATAGAATTTTGAATTAATGTACCATTTTATTAATGTAATCTATTTATTTTTAGACATAAAGAAATTCTAAATTAATTCAATATATAAAATTTAAAATCTGTTACCCAATTTAGACGAAATATAAGGACTAGACGTAGAATTTAATTGTAATCCCTCGTTGTCATATGACAATTCTATGATAGTTTGGTCATTTGAATGCATTTCATTTGACATTTTAAAGAAAATATAAATTTTTAAATAATATTTAATATGAAGAATTTTGTAAAAAACCTTTTATATTGAAATATTTTTACTTGAGTAGAAAACAATGATAAGTATGTATTTTATATTAAAAAATATTAAATTTAATCTTACAATTCAAATAAATTTCTAAATTCATATAAGAAACAAATCTAAAAATTAATAACCTAGAAACTTCTATTTTAAAACTATTCTAAATCAATTTATATTTTATATTAATCTTATAAATTAGAATACTATATTATATTTAGTTATTATATATTAATAACTAAGGACACGAGGGGATAAGGTGTCATCTCTGAGGAGATAATATAGGGCATCTGATGCAATGACAAACAAAGTAGGGGCAAGGGGGAAGCCCTACCTAATTGCCCTAGACAGAGGAATAGGTTGGGAGAGGATCCCATTGACTTCAACTAGGGTAGATGTGTCCTTGAGGAGGATCCAAACATAATTACAGAACTCACTAGGGAAGCCAAAGGCGGAGAGCATCATGAGGATGAAGTCCCATTCCACCCTGTCATAAGCTTTCTCAAAGTCAACAAGGAACATGGCGGTGTCTTGGTTTGAGGTTCTGGTCCATTCCATGGATTCCAAGCTCGTTACAAGATTCTCCAAGATGTATCTGCCTTTAATGAGTCCTGTTTGGGTAGAGTAGATGAATTTGGGGAGGATCTTCTCAAGGCGAGAGGCTAAGGCTTTGGCTAAGATTTTGTAGGAGACGTTGAGGAGGGTGATTGGCCTCCAATTCTTAATGAGGGCTTTATCCCCCTCTTTTGGAATAAGATTAATGATGCCCCTGTTTATGAATTCCCCCAAGCTACCAGTGTTAAGGGCCTCATTGCAGATGTCATAGAGGTCATTGGAGATCCAGTCAATGTTGGTTTTGTAGAATTCAGCAGGAAGTCCATCAGGGCCTGGGGCCTTGTTATCCTTGAGAGCCTTAATGGCATCCTTAATTTCTCACACGGTTAGCTTAGATTTGAGGAGGCTAGCTTCATCCTCAGAGATTCTATTAGGAATAATGGTCCTACACTTGGCACGAGCATCTACTGAGGCCTCATTATCCTCTGAGGTAAACAGACTCTTGTAAAATATTTCAAAGGCTTCCTTGATATCATTGAGATCTAGGAGATCCTTATTATCTACCGCTATTTTGTCTATTCTTTCTCTGATCTATTTATGCTTGAGGAGATTAAAGAATATTTTGGAGCCGTTATCACCAAACTGGAGCCAATGGTTACGGGCTCTAATGAAGGCACCTCTAATTTTAACTTGCTGGTGTTTTCTGAGGATATTTCTAGCCTCGGAGACTTGTTTGGCCAAGGTAGGAGAAGAGGGCCGCAGTTGGATTTCATGGTCCAGGGAGTGAAGCCGAAGGGTACGGGTTTTTTCTATGAACCTAAAGTCCTTGGCTTTTTTCTGGCCAATGGTTTGGAGAAGTTTCTGCCAGGAGGAGATATTCCTCTGCCATCTGAGAATGTGGGAATGGGGGAGATGGGGTTGCAAATTGAAGAGTCTAACTATCTTGATGGCATTAAGAACTTCCTCATCTTGCAGCAAGGAGGTGCTAAGCAAAAACTTCTTATAGCAAGGGTGGCTAGGGGTGATGGCATTCCTGATATTAATGATGGCTAGAAAAGGGAAGTGATTAGATAGGGTAGTTGGTAAGACTGCAACTGTATTCCTAGATTGATTGGGGGAAAAGGAGAAGAAGTCCTTATTAGCATAGAATCTATCTAGCCTAGAGTAGATCCTATTAGTGTTTTGCTGAAAATTGCACCAGGTGTGCCATAGATTGGGTGTATCAGGTTTAGTGCCTTCCAAGGGGTCAAACAATTGCAGATGTTGTTTACACTTGTCCCAGTGAGGTTTTTCTGAGGATTTCCATTCAAACGGAAGTCCCCCAGCCTTGTCATCCTGGGATTCAGTCATATTAAAGTCTCCAGCGATGACCCAAGGGATATTTGGGAGGGATGTTAGCCAATTCCAGAGGGATATTCTTTCCTTGTAATCATTAGATGCATATATGGAGCATATGCCAAAGCAAGTTCCTTTAACATCTAGGGTAACCCAGGCCACTCTATTACAGGGGGAGGTTCCTTTATCCTTGAGGTACATTGACCATTTAGGGGCAATTAGAAGACCAACACCTCCCTTTCCTCTCAGGTGGTTGGTGCAGATTTTGATTGCATCTCTCCAAATCAAGTCAAGAGTAGTGTCGAGGGAGAACCCAACAGATTTAAGTTCTTGTAACATCAGACAGTCTAGGTTTTTATGACAGTCCAGAAACCTTTTAATAACAAATTTTCTATCACGCGACTCAAGGCCTCGAATGTTCCATGATATGTACTTCATTAAAGAGGAGGATTTAAAGGGGGGCTGGTAGGGAGTCTATGTTGACCTCCAAGCTTCTTCTTATTTTTGGAGCCCACAGGGCTACCTTTCTTTTTATTTAGGGAGTAACCTTTCATAAGGTCCTCATCATCTTCATTGTTTTCGGGAGGCTCAGTTCTAATATCAGAATTTCCTCTTATGTCGGATCCAGACAACTGGGAGCCTGGAAAGCCAGGGAGCAAAGTGCTAGATCTAATTTCATCCAAGCCTTTATTTGCATAAATAACTTCTATAATATGAATATCCTCTAGCTCTTTGAGTGTAGATGCAGTCGATGGGTTGATGGTGCTAGTATCAATAATATGACCTGCAAGTGAAGAGGAGACTGATTGTAAGGGGGTTCTGGATCTAAGGATCATTGCAGGGTTATTACAAATGTTAGCATCATCATCACCATGATTGGGGTTTTCTAAGTTTTTGACCATATTTTTAACCACAGAATTGATAGGGGATTGAGGAGGGTCCTGGGGTTTATGATTAGAGGCCAATTGGATGGTATTTGAACGGCTATGGTTTAGGGCATTGAGAGGGGTAGTTTTACGCCTCCGTTTTCTCGAGGTAACAAGCAGAAAACCCTCAGAGGGCAGTTCCACAAGGTCAAGTGGAGGGCCGGAGCCAGGGAGGGCCGATGGTGCGAGATCGGGCTTGAGAGGGTTAAGTTCATTAGGAGTGGGAGCAGGAACTTCGGAGACCACATTAGCAGAGTGAGGAGATGAAGAATTTAGGTCATTAATATTATTAGGGTTAACAGAGGTCCCAGCTGAGTTATGATTTTGGTTCCTGCGACTAATAATTGGGCAGTTTTTACGAATATGCCCTTTAGACCATCAAATTCCAGATTCAAAGACTATAGGATATATTCATTCATAAATATAAGGAACATAGGATAAGTTTAATATAAAGAATAGGGTGAATAAATATACCCCACGAACATTGCAATCCATGATATTACAATTTCAAATCTGCAGTTCACAGTAGTTGGACATCAAACAATTTCAAATCTGCCCCGGATCGGACTGCAGTTTAGCTCAGGAAACATCAGTTCACGGCAGTTGGACATCAAAAAATCAGAAAGATGTTTCCATTTTAAAAATTTTTATGCAGCATACTCTATAAATCAGAAAGACAGTTGCCTTATTTTCTTTTTTTGGTGGTTGTTTCCATTTCAATCGATTTTTTTTCAGTTTTCCTCGACTTTACTCTTTTATTAAAGGTTTTAAAACGGTCAGAGAATGGGGATTTGATGAGTATCAGCAGAAGCCGAGATACTGGAATTTCTTCTACCGTGCCTTCTTGAACTCAAATCAAATGAGTTGCAGAAATTTAGTTAAGCCTCTGCTCGGTAATGGAATTTCTTCTACCGTGCCTTCTTGAACTCAAATCAAATGAGTTGCAGAAATTGAGTTAAGCCTCTGCTCGGTAATTAATCCTATCCATGAGCATTTAACTAGTTTAATAGCGTAGTTTGCTTGTAATTGCATGCATGTAATGCATGCTTTAGGATTTCATTTTCTTGAAAATATTTTGTGATAGTTTGTAATCAAAGCACATTGCTTCAATGAATGCTATTTTTCAAGGTACAAAGAAATGTTGTCAGCCGGGTTAGAATGAATAATGAATTATTATAATTAAGTAATTTAAGGATCAAAAGAAGTTTCCGGTAATTGATTATGAAGTTTGAGAACGTTTCATGGTTTAAGTGTTCGCTCTGTTTTAAAACTCTTTTATTTGACTGTTTGCATTGCAGGTTTTTCTTTCAATATTGTCATTGGTGCTAAATTTTTCAGAACTCTTCCTCTTTCCCCTTCCATCTTTTTCTCCATCCCATTCCTTCAAAGGTCGTCTTTACAAATATATTATTGATATTCGTTGCATTTTACCTCTCAATTACAAAAGAAACATTTAAATTCAGTAAAATAATATGATAGAAATATCAGAGTGGCAAGTGTATCAGCTAGAATTATATTGTACAAATGCATTATAAGTGATTTTAACTATAAGATATGTATTAAGTTCAAATGTTTGCATTTAACCAACAATCACATTATGAAAAGGTAGATACAACAACAAAGGCACAATGACATTAGCATCTATTGTATGAAAATCCACCACAATACAATATGAATAACATGTACATGTAGGATCTATAAGTTGTGAAGGTCATGTTAAAAGGAGGAAAGCCAGAGTGATGCAAGAAGGAAGTTAGAAAGCATATTAAATTGTCAAGTGAAATGTAAATTTTCATATTGTTCCAACATCCAAATAATTAAAATTTCATCATAAATTTTCAACACTATAATGTTCAAATTACTAATTGACAAGGAATAGAGAAGTACAATTACCAACTCTTCTCATTATCCCCTAAACTATCTCCTACACTGTCTAGTGAACAAAGGCCCTCAGAAAATCGTGGAAGTGTACAACACCTCAAACTATCCTTTCACACTCTTTAGCCTTATTCAAAAGTTTTGAGGAAAACCTACTTCTTCTTGTGTAACATCTTTGCTGCCTTGCAAAGTTCCTGTGATGGAAAAAAATAAAATGTTATGCATTACAAATCGAGAGGAGGAATATGAAATTTAAGACAATAAAATATAGAATCTTTAGCCTTATTTTAAACATTCCAGTAAAACAAATTGCTTTCTCTCTTGAAACTATGGTACCTGCTAAAGCCCATCAGTTCCTTCTTGACCATTGACCTATGATGCCATGAATGTTAACATCAGGTCAAATTCAGATGCATACAACCACTTAAGTAAACTAATCTGACAACATTATTTAAGAGTACAATTGCAAATTACCTATTGATGTTTTCGTTGTACTATGGGCTTTCGGCCACGCCTTCCTGGTGGAATGAAGGGAAGGTTGTGCTTCGATGCCCTATGTGCATTGAGGCTTTTTAAATTCCAAAATCTCTGCCTTACTCCCACACAACATGAATCATACTCACAAAAATAAAGTAATCTTCTATCACATCGTTCAGTTCTATGATGAGTAGAGACCTGCACAAACAATTTCAAAAATAAAATAATTTAATGGAAGTTCTATCTATTTGGTATGCTGTACAGAGAGATTATGCTCAGGGTTTGAGAAGGGTTATCTGTGAATCTGATTCACATTTGATGGTTTCTATGTTGACTATCAAGCTGTTGGATGGGGTTAATTGATGGATAGCTCAGGTTTTTTGACAGTTTCTCAGTTTCCTTGACAATGGAATTGTGTAGCAAATTGTTTGGCTAAGTGGGCATATGATTTTTTAGAGGGATGGAATATTGTTGACAAGAGTTCTTTGCCTTTGGATCTTTCTAGTGTATTAGATTAAATTGGACAAGAATAGGGTAGTTTAATGGTTGGCTAGGCCTCCAGTCTTGCGTTGTTGTATTTGTTCTTTGTGATTAATAAATTTGTACCCTTTTAAAAAAGAAATAGCAAATAAAACAATAATTGTAATATTAAATCCACCTTTTCTTCCTTAGGATTAGTGTTTCCCCCATTGTCAGCCTCATCGTTAGCCTTGCTCTCTACCACCTCATGATTAGTGGATCCATCCTCTTTATCTTCTTCTTCATCAACCTTATGTATCGCCATGCCATCCTCTCTGTCACCATTTTCCTCTTCATTGGCGTCATTCATTGCTAGGCCATCTGCTTCGTCATCCCCTTCCTCAGCCTGATTATCCTCCTAAAGTGAATGAAAGATATAATGTCAAAACTTTATCTCCTTCAGAAATTTAATATTTCTAAATCAATTTCTAAAACATCACTATTGAACATTGCAACACAAGACTAACACAAATTGAGCATCACTATTGAACATTGCAGCACAAGACTAACACAAATTGGGCATCTCTATACATTGCAAATTACTAACGTGTTAAATACCTCCTTGTAAACCCTCTACTTCTAATTTAGATTTGAGAATACATAACTAAAGAAAGTAGAGAATTCGATCTCACTAGCACATGAGGTTGATTTACATTCCACGATTTCAGATCCATTGTACAAAAGGGTTTATCTGATTTGAAAGGAGCAACAGACTCCATTCTCACGTGCTTATGAGAGGATGAATTGCCTGCAATAAAAATTCACTTTATTATTATACTTATCCTACTAAAAAATACAGTTCAAATGCAACTCCATTAGTTAGTTAAAACACTTAAAAATTTAAAAGGCTCTATTGTTTTAGACAAACTTTTACTCACCGAGGAAGGGAGGCATCCTTTTTGTTCTTTGAATTTCAGTCACGGCCTGAAACTCAGGGTTGTCTTTTTCATCAGAATCCAGATCAATCAGCAGTTTACTGTCTATTTGTTGATTTAAACTACGCTCATTATATTTGATAACCAGTGTACAAGAGGGTTTATCTGATATAAAAGGAGCATCAGATTCCATTGTCCCATGCTTCTCAGATGCGAAAGAATGTCCAGGGTTATGGGATGAATTGCCTGCAACAAAAAATAACTTTATATTATTCCCATTCTGTTCAAAAAATACATTCAAATAACTCGATAAATTAGTTATGGAACTTTAAACAAAACCTTTTCTTACCCTGAAATGAAGATTTGCTTTGTATTCTTTGATTTTTTTCACATGATGTTTTATCGAAAATCTTGACTTTAAAGCATGACTTAGAAATGTATTTAAAAACTAGAAGATCGCCCACTTCCAGCCCATAATAATTTACAAAGTTTATCCAGCCGTGTTGAAGTTCCAACTTTTTGATGGAACGCCATAACCGTACATTGAAGTTCTGCCCATCTGGGCCTTGCAACACCATATGTTCATCTTGGTCATTTATGATCTGGGAAACAAAAGCCGGAGGAATGCGCTGCGGTAAACACAATGAACAATTAGATTTTACAGATTCTTAACAGTATACATGAAATAAAAAGAATAAAATATGTTGTATAGAGTTACCAGTTTCTCTGCAAAATCTCCAAGCATAATTTTGAAGAAAGAAGCAGACCCATCAAAGTATTCTTTCTCACGGTGTTTTTTATAACATTTCTGACTGCATTTTGGGCACGGCATATAGTGCTCTCCCGTTTCTTCTATCTCCATGGCAAATTCAGATGCAAAGCGTATAAGAAGAGAGTGAGAGAGAGTTGGGCACTGAGAGAATGTTAAGTGGAAGTAAAACCACTATCGCATTCCTAAATGAATGAATATACGAAAAGGAAGTTTTGGACAAACTCAACCTGCAGAGAATCTGAAAACAGACAACCTGGAATGTCAAATAGAATAACAACGGTGAGTGAAGAAGAGAACGATGTATTTTATAATGTGTTGCATCATAATCAAGAAATGTGGCGACGTGTTGGCCTTCTAAAGGCTTACAGCATGTGCGCCGCAGGCTTTACAAGCGCATGCATGGATGACACGTGCTCGACTGTAATTTTTTGAGAGTTCATAACGCGAGAAAAATGTATCACTGCCAACATGGAAATTGTTATCTGCCAAATCATTTGGCCGACAAAATTACACGTCTCTTCAATATTTACTCTTTTAGTCCTGAATCTGTTGTGAGTTCTGTGCCCCACTATCATGTAAATTGTGCCCAATTGAGAAATTACAAATGGCAAATGGAAGGAATGGTTTTGCGTTTTGGAAAGCGGGTGAGGAAATATTAATTGGAAGTCACAAGATGAAGATACAAAAGAGTTGTGAACATTAAATTTGAGTACCGAGATAAATGAATCTAAAGCAGCAACGCCCTGCTTCTTAAAAACCACTATGGAGATCCCTCCAATACTTGTTTTTACTCTGCTAAATGTGATAAAAGACCCCAAGTTGTTGTATATTCTGCCATCTATCCTGTAAATTGTGCCCGACTGAGAAGTTCTGCCAGAAAGATTTTTGTTTTGGAAGGCGGGCGACGAAAGATGAATATAGAATAGAGTACCGAGATTGTTTTTGTTCGTAACCACAAGATGAATATAGAATAGAATACTTCTGTACCCACCATTTTTTAAATTGCCTATGGACCACACAAAATGCGACAAGGCCTAAGAGACAGCACAGCTATTGTCCTTGTCTAGTGACATGCCTAACATACAAATCATTCAACATAACATACAATGGGACTTACACTCACTTGTGGAGGAAGCCTAATTAATTTTTTAAAATTAATTATTTTGATGTGTTACTATTTTGTTTTATTTTATATATCATATTTATAAAGGGGATGATCTATATTTGTATAAATATAATATAAATATTATGGGAGAGGGTCTTATAGTGGAGCACCCTAGTTTCACACCTCTCAAAATTTGTCTTAAATATTTTAAATCAATTTGAATTTTGTACAAATATTTACATGTCAATTTTTTAAAACAATTTGGTTTTAAGTCCACATGGTCAAATATGCCACATCACATGCCTTTTTCGTAAGGTGTCCAAAATGGTCCAAAAATTAAATAAGACTCGTAGTTGTGCACTAAGTCATGTTTATTGGTGTGTTGATGTGGCATCACATATCTGGTTGCTTTTTCAAAATTAGTAGCATCTTTTTGGGGATAAGTATCGACATGACACTTATTGTACTCCACTAATAGATGAATTGTGTCCCACTACCATCCCCATTATAGGGCCTTCTCCATGGCATACTTATATTTAAAAATAATTTAAGTGAAAATACAGCAAGAGATATCAAAATTGAAAATATTTTATATTTATAATGATAATGATCATCAAATTTGTTATTAAAAATAATTAAAAATATATATAAATAAAGGAGAAATGAGGTTTATCAAATAAAAATGTGTATAAGAATATTTTTTAAAAATAGGAAAATAAACCGCAAATAGAAAATTATTGAACTTAACATAGCCCCCAAGTAAACCTTTTAATAATTTTATTACTATGACTAATAACTAAAGAAAAGTAAAAAGGTTATTTTAGTAAAAAGGTTATGGTTTAGAGCTTGAATTGATATTGCAATTAAATTTAAAGTTTAAATAAATAAATAAAACAAGGTACTTAGTGCGTTCCGGTCGAGGAGATCAAACGCATCACCCTAGGAGTCGAACTTGGGTTCGCGACCTTGAGAGATGCTTACAGACTGTAGAGGGATGCGATCTTCACAATCGCACCACCAATCTTGAGGCTGGTTACAGTGAAGTCACATAGAATACAAATGATGCCTCTTGAAGCGATTGCAAAGCTGCATGAAGATATCCTATTTTTCATGGATGGCCAAGCCCTACACCACACTTTGCTCACTTCGGCTGGTACGTAGGGTTCTGCAAAACCTGCACTGCTAGTCGAGCCATCCAATGGAAAGCGGGATGACAAGGCATTAGAAAACTTCTTCTGGGACATTGAGGAGATGTTTTCTAACTTGCATGGATTATCCGATGAGGCCCAAATCAAGAAAGATGGTTCATTGTGTCTGTGCATAGATTTCAGAGGTCTTAACAAGCTCACTGTGAAGAACAAGTATTTGCTGAATATTGTCAAAAGATAATTTGATATTTCTATTTTTTTATTATACTTACATATATAACATATAATTAATATTGTTAATCTTGTAGACACTCAAAATTGTCTTGTTACTAATATCGTTAATTATTCTTCTATATTAATTAAGTGATCTTAATTATTTAGTTAATCCAATCCTATTTTTCTAAGCCAATATTCATCTTTTTTAGCAAAAAATAATTATTCAATTTCCATCCAAATCATTTAATCAATAAACCCTCCTTTTAAATTATTTAAATACTTTTATTATTTAATTAATTTTGAATTTCTAATTCAATTAAATGATCTTTATCATTTAATTAAATTCAATTAAGAAATTATTCAATTGTCTGTATCTATGTCCCGTTAATCTAAATTTATTTTATTGAATTTCAAAGTAACTAAATTCCATCCAAATTTGAATTCATTTCATTTCCATCAATTTCAATTTCACTTGACATTTAAAATTTTTTAAATTCAAATCAATGACATTTCATTCTAATTTCCTACATCAAAAGTCAAAATTCTAACTACCACTAACTTCTAGTCAACTTTCAATCAACTCATTCTAATAGATCAATCAATTCAATCTTCTAACCAATCAATTTAGTCCACACATCAATCAAACTAGTTAATGAACCCATCAAATTCATTAAAAAGTCAATTAATCTTCATGACTCAATCAAATGGGTTATACTTTCAATCAATTTGAGAGTTCTTAATCTATTTTGTATCAATCATTTTCCATGTTAGATCGATTCTGTTGTTGAATCCATATCAACCATTCATCAAAATTTAGGAAGTCTATGAATTGAACTTCAGTCCTTCATTATTGGTAACCACTATCTTCGGATTCTTGTGTCAAAATATTACAAATTTTTCATAGTGCAACTCTAAGAGCCAATTTTCCACAAGAAGAAAAAGAACAATTGAAGAGATATGCTAAGATTCAACATAGAGTATTTTTTGATTTGATTCATTTTATTGTTAAATTTATTAGCGAACTCTTATTGTCTTACGATCAAAGTTGTTAATTAGGTTCATTTTTTTTGCCTACCTATTAATTTAATTAGCAATGGTAAATTCTGTTAGACTTGTGTGAACAATGTTGTCATTGATTCCAAACTAGTCATCTAGTTTGGACCAGACATTATATGAGGTTTGGACATTAGTCTGGATGCAATGGATGTTATGGTTGTTATTGTATCAAAGGATTGTATGCAGTCAGTATGGATGTGTAGTTCAGATGTTGCGGTTTTGGTCAGAAGTTATTATGCAACATGGATAACCTTGGATGATGAATTTAGAGGTTTCATTGAGTTCTCATTGATCCCGGTATCACGATGTTAGGTATTCTCATTGATCCTGATATTAGTTACCTATCCCAGTGTTAGCAGTTTTGGTAATTGTCAGATGTATCTCTTAGAGTTTTGTATTGCGGTTTTATTGGTACGCGTGGAGCCTACATTTTTTAAATATTGGGCTTGATCCTATGATTATGGGTCAGTATTCTTGGGTTTGGATGACCCTATCCGTTTCTGATAATCTTGGTATATGCATTAGCAATCAGAGTATGTAAAGGAAGCATGTAGAAGTCTTGCAGAGGCTAACATAATCATATTGATAATGTGTTGGGCTTGGCCAACACACTATTTTGTATTTGTGCCCTCCAATATATACATATACATATGTAGTAGCATAATGCAGAAGTAGAAGTAGAAGCAGAATAAGAAAAAAGGAGAAAGAGATTGAGTGAGTGAAGGTGTGTGTGATATGCAAAAGAAATTTGGAAACTAGGATAGCAGTATCTGTGAAGTGAGTTGCAAAGGCAAATAGTGTTGCAGTAGTTCTTTACTGGACTTGTTGCGGGATAGTTGTACAAAGATCTGTAATCGGATCTACTGTAGAGTTTGTGATTTATAATTTGAGATTAAACATGGAATTGATTCCATGCATTTGGACATGCAAACCTTCTTAGTTCAACCTTTTCAGTTGCAGTGAGCATTTTGACAATTAGCCATCTCTTTGTATATTTGGAGTGAGCAGTTTGACAGTGAGCCATTTTTGTAATCTGGCAATGAGCCACCCCTTTGTAAACACAATTATAACTAGTTATATTCTTTTGAGAGTTAACACTCTCTGTGGTTTTTCCCATTTGGGTTTTCCATGTATAAATCCGGTGTTCATCTTGTGGTTATGTTCTTAATGTTTATTTTGTATTAACTGATTTATATTAGTCAAGTTTGTTTGATATTTTTGTGGATAGTCATAATTGGTGAAATTTTTTCTTTAATTTGTGGGACTACTGATTCACCCCCCTTCTCAATATTTTGGTGCTTTCAATCTGATCAACAGATTGCCCTCATATAAATTTTGGTGAACTTGGCATGAAGTCAACAACTCTGTGATTTTTTTATATTTTTGTGACATTCTAGGTGCAAGTTCAAATTTTCACAATCGCACTTAGATTTTCATATTTTTTCTAGCGATCTTTGCATTTGCATATTATTTATTCCTTATTTATTAAATTGATCTTGCATCTATGATATTATCAATGTCGTATTTGTCTAACAAAAAAGTTTGCATTTGTGTGAAATTAACTTTGCATTTGTCCATGAATTTAATGAGCCTTGTTGAGTATAGGGTTTCAATTTTGTTCTTTTACTGGATCATTTTTACTAATGTTTTGTGCATAGGAGAATCTATTTTTTGTTAATAATAGGATGACCTGCATAATATGACCAAATATTTCAAGGCAACAGTTGTGAGCTCAACAAATGCATAAAAGCAAAATATATCTTCAATGAATTTGACAAAAATATAAGCCTTACTATTTATCAAATGTGTTTGCTAGCTTACACCATGCATTATAACGTATCACCTATTCCCATCTTAATGCTTTAATTTCATGATATATTTTAGAATTAATGTTTTGACAAATTTCGACAGACATAGACAAATATTCGCATCTGTTCACAATAATTTATGCATTCATTTGTAATTGTTCTTGTATCCATACTCAATTTTTTTTTCATTGGTCTACTTGGAGTTTTGCATTTGTCAAGTTGTTGTTTCACATTTGACTAGTGTAGACACCCAAAATTGTCATGTCTAATTAAATAAATATTTTATTTATTTAATTACTTTAGCTTAATTCTTCTATTAATTAAATAAATCTTTATTTATTTAATTAATTCATTTATCCTCTTCTAGCCTTATTTCTCATTTAAATAAATACATTTATTTATTTAAATTATCCCTTTCCTAAATTAAATAAATATTTTATTTATTTAATTGCCCTACTTCTTCTATTAATTAAATAAATCTTTATTTATTTAATTAATTCATTAACCTTTTCTACACATGACACATGTCATTCATCTCTTATTTCCTACACTACCTACCCCTTTCATTATTTTGGTATTTCTTATACCTACCCTCTAATCCTAGCCGACCTCTCTTTTTACACCTCTCAATCTTAACCCTCCATTTTCTATTGTGTCTTCTATTTAAGGAGATGCTTTCTTCATTACCAAGGACCCTAATGACTAATTTTGGAGGACTTGGCTACACTACGATCCTACTTGCAACCACATTCCGTTCTTTGTTGAGCTCTTGTGCATACAAAAATCTGAGAGCAAGCATATCAAACAAGATCAATGGAGATAGGAAGAATGGAGATCAAAAACCCTAGTGGACATGTGATGGTATAATCTTTGTGATTTATTGAGTTATTTTGCATTGTCTTAGGTTATCTTCATATGTTATGGTGGATCTTTGTTCATTGTTAGGCTAGGGTTTGGTGGTTGAATCCATTTTAGTCTTTCAATATTGTTGTTTATTGCTATCCATTTTCACCATATACATTTTGGCACGCCCGGTGGGACTGTTGTCCCTTTGCATTTAACATTTTGTTGCAGATTTTGCATTTTTGAAGTTGCAGATCGGACGATTTCGACGACATTTTAGGTTTTTTCCGCGTCTGCGAGTGTTCTAATCGCGTTTTTGTATTTCAGAAGCGTCTGTGACATCTTTTATCGCGTCTGTGTTTCTGTCATTTTCTATTTTTGCAGGTTTCCGAAAGTCGCGTCTGTGATCCCTAAGCGCGTCTGTGAACCATACGATCGCGTCTGCAGAATATAGAGGCGTCTGTGTTCTGAAATCACGTCTGCAAATCACAGAATCGCGTCTGTGTCGGACAGACGCGTCTGTGTCTGGTATAACAGCGTCTGTGCATTCTGTTTTTGCAAATTTGTTTCAAGTTTTTCGATTCGGCTTTTCGGATTTTGTACTTAGGGTTTTCAGATCTGGTTTATTTTTGGCTAACCTTTGCAGATCTAGCTAACCTGGTTTGTGCAGCTTACTTTGGAGGCAAATACGTTTTTGTTGAAGGCCCCTTTTCACAAAGTCTTTTTGGGTTTTTCTTAAAATTTACCTAACTTGTGTGTTTGCAGGAAGGGGTTATCATTTGAAACAACCCAAACTACTAACAATTTTGTTGCAGGGCCTTAGCTAGGGTTTTGTAATTTTATTTGTGTGCCTTGTCTTCATAGCTTAGCAAACACTTCAATTGGTGCACTAAAATTGAACCATTGTCTTTTGTGTCTTGAGCAATAGGCTCTTTGTGTTTATTCTTTAGAGGGCCTGTCTTCCCATGTGGTCATTAGGACTACTAGTGAGAAGAGAACGACCCAAGTGGTAGCGAGGAAAACCCACCTCATCCAAACCACTATAATCAAATGTATTCATGGTGAAAACTATGAATAACGTGTGCTGATTAGTTCATACCGACACTATGTCTCCCCATAAACCCGTTTGATCAAATTTATTTGATCATTTGTAGGGCGTAACCCCTACCGGCTGGGAGCCTTCTGTATTTACAGAGCTGAAAGTGCCGCATGTATGGCCACACGAGCGGATGCCCTTACTAGCACCTCATTGTTTTAGATGCCCAAATCCTTCTAGTTGTTGAGGCAGGAGGTCGGACCTCTGGTAGCGGCCCACACACATACGGTTCTTAGTAGAGATACAAAGTTCGCCATGGGGAGTTTTCATGGGGACTGATGCTTGGCTGACCCGAGAAGTGAGTGCCGAGGGTGGAGCCAGTGAGGTCAAGCATCTAAGTATCCGCTCTGAATAGCGTAGCCTCGGGGGTAAAACCCCATGTGGGATCAACAATTATTGTCCTGGCCAGCCATAAGAATTGTGCTTGACTTATGATAAACACTCAAACAATCAAGACAAAACAGCAAAACATTGTGTCTTTTGTGTCTTCAAGTGTATGCAAAAACTTTTTACATCAAACAACACACTTTTTGGAGTCTAAACAGTCTGCAAACATTGGGTCATCAACACTGTGTCCTCTTGTCACGAAAAACAGTCAGATTTGGTCACAGCAAAACAAATTCACAGATAGGAAAGATTGCACTAAGGTTACAGAAACGCGTCTGTGTCTGTTAAAACCGCGTCTGTGTCTGATAAACGCGTCTGTGAAGTACAGAATAGCGTCTGTGTTTTTATCAGCGTCTGTGTCGAACAGAGACACGTCTGTGTCTGGAAATAGCGTCTGTGAAGTATACAGGCGCGTCTGTGTCCACAATTGCAAAAAATTGTCAGTCTTAGCAAACATCAACAGGAAATCTCAGAATCACGTTTGTGTCAAACAGAATAGCGTCTGTGTCTTAAAACCGCGTCTGTGAAGTATACAGAGGCGTCTGTGTCAGGATTTGAAAAAAGTTTAACAGTCAAGCAAACAAAGAAATCAGTTTCGGCACACTTGAGCTTCCTAGGTTATCTCTTCAGGTTCATCTAGCATTCAGCCTGTTCTAAGGTCTTACACAGTCCATCATTGCTTCATACCTCATTTTACAGTCATACTTGTCTAAACTTGAGTCAAAAGTCACTTGCTTGTCCTCACTATACTTTGTCAACACACTACATACTACAACACTTTGCTAAGTGATCCCTCATCAAGGTTTCTTACCTTTGGGTCTCATTTGGTCTTACTTAGAGTCAAGGTCAGCTTACCTCATCAAGAGAAACTATCCTCTCTTTGGAAGTCACACCTACTCTACAACATACATACTTGGTCTTACACTTTGGACATTGCAAGTAAACTTCCGATTCATTTACACTCCATACAACTCTTGGTCTTACATACCCTTGTCATTTTCGTCTAAGTCTCTCACATATTGGTCTAACACCTAGTTCATGGTTGAAACCCGTCTTCAAAAATCTAGGAGAAAAGCTAAAGAAGCTCAAGGACCCGTAAACATGAGTTCTTATGAGTATGACAATGATGTCTTCTACAATCCTGAGCACACTACATTACCAGACATGAATGTTTATAGACACAATCCAAATATGGAAAGCGCAAACGCTATACACAACGCTACACACAATGATAATGTGGACAATTCTTCAATACTATCAGCAGACATACAAGAATCTATAATGGATCCTCAATTCAATAGATTGGTTGAAGAGATAATGAGGAGAGATCGTCAATACTTTCTAAACATGATGGCACAAAGTGGAGCTAAGATACCACATGATTTTGACTTATCTCAACTTATGGAAAGTAGACCTTCACAACAAACTCAACCAAATAGTGGAGGACCAAATAATATGATGCCAGAGTCACCATCAGTTTTGCTTCAGAAACCAGCAATCCCACATACACAAGCTCAAATGCACGATACTTACACTCAAAGACCATCATGGAGGCCTTATGTTCAAACACATGCTCAAGATATAGGTCAACCAAGACAAATGGATACTCAAGGACTTCCTCAAAATTTTGACACAAGAAGACCTCATGCCAAAATTGGGGGCAACACAATGGAAAATGAAAGGCCCATTGAATATGGTTTATACACACAAAACAGATATGGGGTTCCTCAACAAGAAATTATGCCAAGTGCTCCATACATGTCGCAACAATATAGACCTCCATATGGACATGTCTACGATCAGTATCATCCATACATGCAACAGGCTCCTCCTCAAATGGGTGTTTCAAACATGGGATATGCTACAAGAAATCCATCTCCTCCCAAAAATAATTTGGAGCAACAAATTAGAGATCTACAAAAGAAAGTGGAAGACATGGGCACATCAAAACCCACATATACTATGAGAGATATATGCCCTTATCCCTTTGATAAGAGCATTCCCATGCCTCCGTTTCCTCCGCACTTTGCAACACCGAAATTTGACAAATATAGAGGGAGAGGAGATCCCAAGGCACACATAAGACAATTCTTCACAGCTTGCATTGAGGTAGCGGCAGAAGAAACATACTTAATGAGGTTGTTCCCACAGAGCTTAGGAGATCAAGCGATGGAATGGTTTTCTCAATTACCTCCTGGTATTAAGTCATGGGGTGACTTGGCAGAGGCATTCATTCAACATTTCTCCTACAACATTGAAACAGATGTCTCAGTTACTACCTTGTGCAATACGAAACAAAAAGAAGGAGAATCTTTTGCGTCATTTTTGCAAAGATGGAGGAACTTAGCTAGCAGATGCTCTTGTGAAATCCCGCAAAAACAAATGGTGGAAATGTTCACACAAAATGTTAACAAGGCTATTGGTTATGATCTCAGAAAAGCTTGTTTGTCTACATTCAAGGATGTCATTGAAAAGGGCCTAGCAACAGAAAGAGTCTTAATTGAACAAGGAGTTATCAAACTATTCAGAGAAAACAAAGAGGACTTTAAGGGAAAAGACAAACCAAAGTTCTGGAACAAGAACAAGAACACAGTTAATGATGGTGTTGTGGATGCTAACACAGTGAGACCAAAGTTCATCTTTTCTGGATCAAATTCTACCAACAATCAAGTGAACAATCAAACAGCTTCCAAACCACGAAGGAAGTACACTCCATTGGGAGAACCACTTGAATCAGTATTCAAAAAGCTTGTAGCAAACAAAGTGATCACGGTCCCAGATTTTCCTCCATATGAACCAAAGGTAAAACCGAATTGGTGGAATGATGATGAATATTGTGAATTTCATAAGAGCAAGGGTCACAAGACAAGTAATTGCCATCGATTGAAAAACATTGTACAAGATCTCATTGACAGAGGAGATATTGAGATTGAGGGACATTCATCTAACCAAGAGCATGAGGTGTTTAAGGAACCATTCCCAAAACATGACAAGGGAAAAGGCAAAGTCACAGATGATCAAGCCAATTACACCAGAACATCTTATAATTATGATTCCACTATTAACCACATCTCAATGGACAATCATATTTCTACCATTACTATCAAAAATAAAAATCCTGAGAATCCTCCTCAGCGACCTAAAATTGTCCTAAAAGGTGTGGGATCTTCATCCGAAGCTACCTCTGAATGTCATGTTACAACTCGTCGAGGTAAGATCACATTGCCAGGAACCTCTTCTAAGAATACCAATCTTCCGTCAACTAAGCCTGAGTACGATCTTGTAGAGCAATTAGGGAAAACACCCGCACTCATCTCTATTCTTGAGCTCTTACGTATATCTCCTGCACATAAAGCTGTCCTTGACAAAACCTTGAGAGATACTGCTGTCCCTACGGATCTAAACGTGGATCAGTTTCAAGCCATGGTGGGATACCTATCCGTTCCACACTCCCTCACATTTACAGAAGCCGATGACGCCTCCATAAGTCAACCTCACAATGCACCTCTACATATTGAAGCTTTCATACATAAACACCGAATAAAACGAGTCCTGATAGATGGAGGAGCAGGTCTTAATATTTGTACATTGAGCACCATCAGACAATTGGGATATTCTGACAAAGCTGTGAATGCTACAAACCAAATCACTATTAAGGCTTATGATGATGAAGAGCGCTCGTCCAAGGGCACGGTCATCTTACCACTCAGAATAGGGCCAGTAACAAAGGACGTGATTTGTCAAGTCCTGGATCTAGACCTCACGTATAACATATTGCTAGGACGTCCATGGATTCATGAAATGAGAGCGGTCCCATCAACATACCATCAGTGCATAAAATTTCCTCATAATGGAGTCGAGGTAACGGTCAATGGTGATCCAAATCCATTCATATATTGCAATAACTTGAGATCACATACTGAGATTATCATTCCCAGCAATCGTGAGGCTACTCCTTCTTCAGCATATATTGATCCTGAGTCATTAAAGCCCTCGACATCCAAACAGGGTGAACTTAGAGCCAAGTTTCAAGACAAAGGCATGGGAGAATACACTCTGAATCAAACAATGTTCTTACGACAAGTCATGAACTCCCCCAAGGAATATGGGCGACCACATCCAAATAAGCAAATCTCCATCATGCTCCTCAAATGGGATCCTACCGTCTTTCAAAAATGGGGCGAACTAGAGGAAGAAAGTTTATATAAAATGCTATATAAGGACGCTGAAGATGATACACATGATCAAATTATAATACCCTGTGAAAACTATGGTAAAGGTTTCAAAATTCTGCAGAGATTCGGGTATGATGGAAAAAGTCCTCTCGGACTACGCAAAGAAGGTGTCATGGAGCCTCTACAACCTGAGCTAACTACAAGAAGGGAACGCTCTAAGGGGCTTGGTTTTCTAAACCCCAAGATTCAACACAAGAGAACAAAACAGATATGGCAAGTCAAAGTGGCTGAAGTTCAACAAGAGGATAATTATTCCACGGACTCCAATGAGTGGGAATGGGGTTCAGACAAATCCTCCAGCGATTATGAACTTAATGAGACATTTAGAGAGCCAGATGAACCTACAAAGGAGGAGGAGTTTTACAAGAAATTCAGAGTTGGTCAAGAACCGACCCATAAGGATCCCGCACAAGCTTCGTTTCAGGGCCCTAGGTCAGGATCACATAGGATGAGGACACCTGTCCCTGAGGGTGCTACTAGTGATGATAATTTGGACTCACTCACGATCGACACTGATGAGGAGAGTGCCATTGACGACCTCGATGACTACCTTGACATACCTGAATATAACCACATCTTCACTATTAGCCTTGCGGATTCTAAAAACACTAAAGACCTTCCCCTCGTTCACCCCCAACTCATTGACTGGGATCAGGATGGACCACCACAGATTGATACATTTCAAAATGACGAAGCTATTGTTGATTATCTTGGCATTCGCGATGATCTTCCTCTTGGAGACCATAAAGCAGGATACGCCATAGAGCTAAATAACATGGCATACTTTGGTGAGGGTGTCGGGCCTTCTAGTCGCAAAAATGTGAAAATAAAGACAAAACAAGGGTCTTATGGCGAAAACCACACTGTGGCGCTCTCTGACTCTAAAAAAGTAAAAAGAAAGGACGTATCTGAGGGTGAAAACCTCTCTGAGGCGCCCGAAGATGGAAGGCTTGACATTCTCCCAGCATCATACGAGGAAAAATCATCCATGTTGGTAGAGGAGACTATAAAGACAAACATTGGTACAGCCGAGGTTCCACACAACATATTTTTGGCTCAATCATTGACAGAGGCCGAGAAAGCAAGGTTCATAAGCTTCTTTAAGGCACGACAAGTCAACTTCGCCTGGTCTTATGCTGATATGCCTGGACTAGACCCCGACTTAGTAATGCATCATTTAACAGTCAAACCGGGGGCAAAACCAGTAAAACAGAAATTGAGAAAAATGCATCCACAGGTGGCATTATTAGTCAAGGCAGAGCTGGAGAAATTACTAGATGTCGGATTCATACGCCCAATTGATTATCCTGAATGGATTTCCAACTTAGTGCCTGTTAGCAAACCAGATCGCAGCATCCGAATATGTACAGATTTCAGGGATATCAACAAGGCTTGTCCGAAGGATGATTTCCCATTACCAAACATTGATTTAATTGTTGATCTCACAGCAGGCCATGAGATGTTATCTTTAATGGACGGATTCTCTGGATATAATCAGATCAGGATTGCACCTGAAGATCAACATAAAACATCATTCACTTGTCCATGGGGAACCTTCTGCTGGAATGTCATGCCCTTTGGGCTGAAAAATGCAGGTGCCACGTATCAACGAGCCATGACTACTATCTTCCATGATCTCATGCATGTAAAGGTGGAAGATTATGTCGACGACCTTTTGGTTAAATCAATAGACAGAAATACACACTTGGACATACTTTCAGTTGCTTTTGATAGGCTGGAAAAATACAAGGTAAGATTAAATCCAAAGAAATGTGTCTTTGGAGTAACCTCCGGGAAGCTCCTAGGATTCATTGTGTCTAAAAGAGGAATAGAAGCGGATCCAGCAAAAGTCAAGGCTATCTTGGACATGCCGCCACCCAAGAATATCAGTCAACTTCGGTCTTTACAAGGGAGACTCCAGTCCATACGAAGATTCATAGCACAACTTGCAGATAAGTGTAATCCTTTCCAGCACCTGCTACACAAAAACATTAAGTTCAAATGGGACGAGAACTGTCAACAGGCTTTTCAGGCACTTAAAGACTATCTTTTGAACCCGCCAGTTTTGATGCCACCAATTCCGAATCAACCATTGCTACTTTACATATCAGCTACTCCAACAGCACTGGGGGCACTACTAGCACAACAAATACCTGACGGCAAGGAAAAAGCAGTCTACTATATCAGTCGCACATTGGTGGGATATGAGCTCAACTACACACCAATTGAGCGTGCATGTCTCGCTGTGGTCTTCGCTTCACAAAAATTACGACATTATATGCTCACTCACAAGACCAAGTTGATTGCCAGAATTGATCCACTAAAATATCTGCTCAACAAAGCTACACTTACTGGGCGACTGGCCAAGTGGGTAATGATTTTGAGTGAATTCGACATAGAATACGTGGACAGAAAAGCAATCAAAGGACAAGCCATTGCAGATCAACTGGCAGATGCTCCCATGATAGATGATGTTCCTCTACAGTCAGAATTTCCAGATGAGTCCATTCTAACAATATCACCTGCAAAGCCATGGCAACTATACTTTGATGGCTCATACACACAGCACGGGGCAGGAGCGGGTATACTCTTTATAACTCCCCAAGGCGATTCTATACCAAAGTCATACCGCTTATCATTTCCTTGCACCAACAATATAGCGGAATACGAGGCATTAACAACGGGGTTAAGAATTGCAGTTCAGTGGAAGATCCAGGAACTTCGTGTTTTTGGCGATTCTCAACTTGTCATCCGTCAAGCAACTGATGATTATCAAACAAAAGATGAAAAGCTAATGCCTTACAAACAACTGGTAGATGATCTGAAACAACACTTTGCAAAGATAGAGTTTGAGCAGATACCAAGAGAACAGAATCGCGCTGCTGATGCCATGGCTACAATTGCTTCACTCATTGACCTACCACAAAATGAGACCTATTATGAGTTCCTGGTTGACAACCTGCTGATTCCGTCATATGAGATCACTCTCACGGAAATGATATGTGTTGTTGGTCCTGAATCCCAGTTATATGGTTCCATATTCACATACCTTCGCGACAACATTTTACCTCCCGATTTATCGAACAACCAACGCCGCACTTTCATCCGCCAATCCTCCCGATACGTTATCCTAGCTGATATCCTATACCGACGAGGTCTAGATGGCACCCTCCTTAGATGTTTAGAGAGTGACGAAGCTCAGATTGCGTTACGAGAAGTGCACGAAGGGATATGTGGTCCGCATACTAGTGGTCCTACCTTGGCCAAGAAACTCATCAGGACTGGATACTACTGGCCTACTATGGAAAAAGATGCATATCAGTTTGTCAAGAAGTGTAAGCAGTGTCAAATTCATGGAGACCTCATACACGCACCAGCACAAGAACTACAGCCACTTGCATCTCCTTGGCCCTTTTGTCAGTGGGGACTCGATCTCATAGGCAAGATTCACCCTCCTTCTTCCAACGGACATAAATTCATTATCACAGCCACAGAGTATTTCACAAAGTGGATTGAAGCCGTGCCTCTCACACAAGTTACTGGGAAACAAATCGCTACTTTCATCCTGAACTACATCATTTGCCGATACGGGATTCCTACTTCCATTATTACCGACAACGGGCGTCCTTTCAAGAATCAGGATGTTCATGAACTCTGTGAGCGATTCCATATCTCTCATCGTTTCTCCACACCATATTACCCCCAAGGTAATGGCCAAGCTGAGGCGTCTAACAAAACAATTCTCAAAATACTTAAAAAGACAGTCGACGACGCTGGCCGTAACTGGCATGTCCAACTCAATCCCGCACTTTGGGCCTATCGTACCAGTGTCCGCACACCTACAGGAGCTACACCTTACTCACTTGTCTATGGTGCTGAAGCCATCTTGCCTATTGAGGTCGAGTTACCTTCTTTACGGGTCTCCTTGAGAAACATAATCAACGATGAAGACTACAGGGTCTCTCGCTTACAAGAACTAGAACTGTTGGAGGAACGACGACACACTGCTTTTAATCATCTCAAGGCTTACCAACAACGAATGAGTCGCAGTTACAATCACAAGGTCAAGCCTCGCACATTTGAGGTAGGTGACTTAGTCCTCAGAGAGAACCCCAAGAATCAGCAAGATAGAGAAAAGAAGGGCAAATTTGAACCCAACTGGCTTGGTCCTTACATCATCACAGCAGCATATGGATCTGGGGCATATCAGCTCTCAACTACAGAAGGTGAATCTTTGGAGGATCCTATCAACAGCATGCACCTTCGCAGGTTCTACACATAAGCTCTTTTTGAGTATCCTAATGCAAAAATACAAAAAAAATCAAAAAAATTCAAAAATACAAAAAAAATTATAAAAACAAAAAAATTGTTACTTGGTGAAAACCTGGCAAACAGGCGCCTTGTGACAACAAAAAAATTGCAAAATCCAAGAAAGTAAAGAGAAATAATTTCGTCCAACGGTGAAAACCACTTCGGTGGCGCCCTGGGCAAGTACCATGGTGAAAACTGGGTCACCAGCGCCATGCGTAGGGACTTTGCTCCTCCCTCTTTCAGGATTCCCTTTCATTCTTTCACTTCGCACACAATCACGACCAATTCACTCACAATAAACTTACCCATGCCCATCATGGCTTGTTATTGATCTACCCGAGATTGGTTAGCCATTCATAATAAATCAGATCCTATCTGTGACTACGGCCAATTCCTGCGTCTAGTAATGGGTGTGGAACTGAGAACATCACATGTTTCGAGGAGTACAGTTTCTTTTAGCTCTCTTCAGTCTATCCGCGCACAATTCGCAATAAAGCAACATTTTGCATCGCAGATCCGCAATAAAGTTCCATCTTCTCCACAATAAGGTATCAGTTTCATGGATTCAGTCAGTTTCCAAGGAGACACAGCAGCAACAATGGGCTTCAACAAAATCAAATCTTTTAACAGACTCAGACAACATATGGTTCAGTGCTATCTATCCTTTTTGTGAAAGTGAACATTGTGACCACAATCAAAATTTGACTTAAACAAGTGACAAGAGACACAAACTTGAGGACTACAGTGGATGTGGGTGTCGAGTCTTGGTTTTCTTTTGGTTTTATCTTTTTGGTGACATGTCTTTTAGCTTTTCCGGGATGTCTTTGACTAGAGATTCTATCTCCAGGATGTCTTTGACTAGAAAGGCGAGGATGGGGTATCGTCACTTATTTGCATTTGCTGTCTGTGGATTGTCTTTTAGTAATACTATGACTTGTCCAAGGATATGAGGACACTGTGAGTCTAGTGTGAACTGGGGCATTCCTTGTTTGTGACTGTCTTATCTCCATGCAAACAGGTACAATGACTTTCTGGGCCGAACATATGCCTCGATTGTCATAACCTATTCTGCCATAATAAAGCTCAATGATGATAACGCACAAGAAGCTCTTTCACGTTCATATCTTCTGTCTTCCATCCCCCTTTCTTGATTGACTTCCATTGTCCTTCTCGAGTCCGCGTAGCCCGCTATCACATGACTGAGTATAATGACACACCAAAAACATGTGCATTTCATATAGTTGCACCTGCATCACCACATATAAGCATTTCATACATATAGATATTATAATGGCATCACATCCTGCATACAACACATGTTAGCACATCTCACATTTTCATTATATAAATAATCATTTGCATCACATACATTTTCATTCGCATCATGCATCACATATACAACATAAAAGAACAAAAATATATGGCCTTGCATCATATAAGCATCCATATCATAAAACATGCATCACATAAGAACATCTCATCACACAAGGTACACATGCATATAGCTGCCGCAAAAGATGAATCATCTCATATATATAATCAATCAAATGTGTCATAATACAATGATGTCAAAAGAATCATATGGCTACAAAAGAATCACCCGCAGGTGTCTACAATACAACAATGATACATCTACTGATACAATGGGAGCCCACTATAGCTATGAGGAACTCCCTCCCTCGGAGCCACCTCGCCTCGACGGAGTCTGAGCTGTAGATGGCCCTGCCCCTGGATCCCCCTGTCCCTCTGGTGGTGGTGGAGGCCCCATGACTCCACCGCTGGATGCCTGTCTCCTGCGGCTCCCTCCCGTAGCCGTCGCTGTGCGCGACGACCTCTGGAAGCTCCTAGCCCGCTGCTCTGCTGGCACGGCTGCATAATATAGATCCCTCCAGTAGGCGATCTCCTCTCCCGCTCGCAAAACATAGGCGTAGCCTGCCCCTGCATCCTCTGCTGCCCGCCTACCTGCCCTCAGAGCTGTCTCGGCCTCGGTATATCTCTGGATGGCCTGATCCCTCTCCCGCTCTGTGTCTCGGACCCTGATCCTGAGGTGGTTCCTCTCTCGAACCAAATCCTCAATCTCATCTGCCTGGCCCTGGCAGATCTCCCGCAACCTCACCACCTCATCCTCCTCGGAGTCTCCGCTCTCCGCCCCTGCCTGTGGCTCCCCCTCTACAGGTGCCTGTCCCTGTGCCTCTGCCTGCACCTGTCCCTGTGCCTGTATAGGTACCTGTGGCTGTACCTGTCTCTGTCCCTCTGGCTGCACCTGTCTCTGTCCCTCTCTGGGACCCTGTGCTGCTGGCACCTGTAGGGGCAGTCCACCCCGTCCTCTCACCACTGGAGCTGCTCTCTCCTGACCTCCCTCCCTCCGAGGTGCTACCCGTCTCTCTCCCACCACTCCCCTCCGCCTCCGCCGGCCCCTACCTGCATCCCCTCCTCCCTCATCATCATCTCCTCCACCCTCCCCATCCACTGGCTCTGCCGGATCTGTCAACCTCGGAAATGGATGCTCTGCCCAGTACGCAGAGTACTCTGCGTCCATCCCTGCATCATCTACCTCTGGCCACATGTCCCATGGCATCGGCATCATCTCCGCTAGCTGCATCACTGCCTGATCATAAGATAGCAGTGGGCCAAACTGCACCTGATCTCTAACAGTACGGGCATACATACCCGAGCCTCGGGGCATCCTCTGAATCCGGCCATACTGCCTGCATACCCTATCCACCAGCTGTCTCTCTAATATATAGGGCGTCCGCCCAATCAGGTACCTGCTCCGGAAGGTGTAGGGTAGCTCCAGTGCATCATCACCCCACTCCTCGCACCCCAGGTACGGCCTCCAGATCACCATATCAATGTCATCAATGACTCTCCTCCAGTGCTCCAATCTCCCAATCCGAGGCTGGGATGTGATCATGGCATACAAATGAACAAAACTCTGTCCCTGTCCTCTGCCTCTGAAATGAATCGGCCTCGTCACTGGAAGGTGCTCATAGGCCCACACCTGCAATAGAGTCACACCGCAGCCCAGCCCCACTGATCCGTGGTATACAAACTGATGCAGCTCATAGTACAAATGTGCTAGGACACATGGCCCCCATGCATACCTAGTGTGCTCTGCCATCAGCGTCTCCAAGGCCCCTCCCCAGCCCACTGCCAATCCTCGTGTGGCCCTGTCTGGACACAGGTATCCACTGATAACTCCCCCAATAACTGCCGGCAATGCCAATCCTGTGGCAGTCATGGTGTCCCAGGCTACATGCCCTGCTCTCATCTCCAACTCAGGATCCTGAAAAACCCGTCTCAAGGCCTCCCTGTCACCGTCACGGTCGTAGGGGATCAACTCTCCATCAATGGGGATATGCAGTATCCTGTAGACATCCTCTAGTGTCACTGTCATCTCACCCATCGGCAGGTGAAACGTGCATGTCTCTGAGTGCCATCTCTCGGCCAATGCAGTCAGCAACCCCATGTTTGCCCGAAACTCAGGCACATAGAGCATATATGTGAGACCCATCTCCTCAATGGAAATCATGTCCTGGATGGACAACTCTGGACGCAGTCTCTGAGTCGATGGGAATCTCTCCCGTGACTCCAACATCGGCAAATACTCCTGCAGTCAAGCAAATCAATCTTGTCAGTTATTGTGGCATTCACTGTTTATCACAAAATGCTACTCGCTACCCAAATGCATATGGCTATCTACCCTAGTGACACTCACTGTTCATCACAAAGTGTTGCTATTTATCCTAGTAGTGCTCACTGTTCATCACAAAGTACTACATGTGTGACATTCCCTGTTCATCACAAAGTGTCACTCACATTCGCACTCCCTGTTCATCACAAAGTGCTGCTTATCCTGGTGCTCCCTGTTCATCACAAAGTGCCTTGATCTATCCTAGTATTCCTAGAGGACCTGCTTGAGTGTATCCTCTCAGCAGCTTATCCAATCGACAGCGTATGTTCATCACAGAACTGCCGATTTGACCTAAAGGACTAAAACCATGCATTTAAACACATAAACGCACTTTTTTCAACACACACGCGCTTTTAACTCATAAACGCGCTTATAGACTGCACAAACGCGCCTCTGCAACACAGACGCGCTTTCTAAACACAAACGTGCCTATTCCAGACATAAACGCGACCAGGGATCACAGACGTCCCTGCATGACATAAACGCTGTTCAAAAGCACAGACGCTACTACATTTCACAAACGCGTGCGCATTCAATACAAACGCGGTTCCAGGCACAGACGCGCCTGGACCCGACACAGACGCGCCTGTTGGACACAGACGCGCCTGGCGCTGACACAGACGCGGTTGCGCGTTTTTGCACTTTTAAACTACCCTATTTCTAGCGCATTTATTGCTCCTAAACATGCATTAATGACAAAACTTGAAATGCGTGAAAGTACGAGGAGGTTTTCGGGTACTTACCGGCTCTCCTGCATCGGCTGGTCGCTGGAATAGGCGGACACGATTGAATCTATGAACGAATGCCATCGCTGCTGACTGCTGCTGCTCTTTTCTCGCTCTGCACTGTGATCTTCTATGGGTGTGGATGACAATGAGGATGTCTTTTGCCCGTGGTTTATCTTATAGCCTACCCTAGCCCTCGCCTTCATTTTCCCGAGTCAGTATTCCTCATCCCGTGACCTTGTCACTTTATCCAATCAGTCCATTCTTTCCCATCTTTCTTATCGCGAGATTGTCTGCAATCTTTCCAGACTTTTTCATCCAATCTCTCGAGGGGGCATATCATTCCCATCCTGGGGCAACTCTGTATCAGTTCATCTTATCTTCTTTGAAACAACGCGACAAGCCGCATTGTCTCAAAGAGGGGCAAAATGTAGACACCCAAAATTGTCATGTCTAATTAAATAAATATTTTATTTATTTAATTACTTTAGCTTAATTCTTCTATTAATTAAATAAATCTTTATTTATTTAATTAATTCATTTATCCTCTTCTAGCCTTATTTCTCATTTAAATAAATACATTTATTTATTTAAATTATCCCTTTCCTAAATTAAATAAATATTTTATTTATTTAATTGCCCTACTTCTTCTATTAATTAAATAAATCTTTATTTATTTAATTAATTCATTAACCTTTTCTACACATGACACATGTCATTCATCTCTTATTTCCTACACTACCTACCCCTTTCATTATTTTGGTATTTCTTATACCTACCCTCTAATCCTAGCCGACCTCTCTTTTTACACCTCTCAATCTTAACCCTCCATTTTCTATTGTGTCTTCTATTTAAGGAGATGCTTTCTTCATTACCAAGGACCCTAATGACTAATTTTGGAGGACTTGGCTACACTACGATCCTACTTGCAACCACATTCCGTTCTTTGTTGAGCTCTTGTGCATACAAAAATCTGAGAGCAAGCATATCAAACAAGATCAATGGAGATAGGAAGAATGGAGATCAAAAACCCTAGTGGACATGTGATGGTATAATCTTTGTGATTTATTGAGTTATTTTGCATTGTCTTAGGTTATCTTCATATGTTATGGTGGATCTTTGTTCATTGTTAGGCTAGGGTTTGGTGGTTGAATCCATTTTAGTCTTTCAATATTGTTGTTTATTGTTGTTTATTGTTTATTCAATATCTTCAATGAATTTGACAAAAATATAAGCCTTACTATTTATCAAATGTGTTTGCTAGCTTACACCATGCATTATAACGTATCACCTATTCCCATCTTAATGCTTTAATTTCATGATATATTTTAGAATTAATGTTTTGACAAATTTCGACAGACATAGACAAATATTCGCATCTGTTCACAATAATTTATGCATTCATTTGTAATTGTTCTTGTATCCATACTCAATTTTTTTTTCATTGGTCTACTTGGAGTTTTGCATTTGTCAAGTTGTTGTTTCACATTTGACTAGTAATTTATAGTGAGGTAGTACTTTGACTTTTCTAACATTTCTTGCTTTCAGTTAAGGTCTTATATTTCTACATGGATGAGTGAGTTTTTCTCACTACTAATATTTCATCTTTAGCAGTTGGTGTTTGTATTTCAAAGACAAAAACAAATAAAAATACTTAGAATTAGTGTTCTTACAGAATGTGTGTTTTTTTCAAGCTCACTCATATTTGGATCTAGTGCACTAAAGATAACATATGCTTGAATTGCTTGTGCACTTGCACATTCTGTGTAGTATCCATTTTATTTTTTTTAGAAGGCTTGCCTCTTCAAAGAAGTGATCACTCCTAGAAGGAGGAATGACTAAACTAGATTTTCTGTTCAACTGCTATATAAACAAGTAGCAAGACAAATATTATCTTATAGGGTGAATATGACATAGGTGCAATATGAGTTCGATAGCCTTCGAACATCAAGGCCCATTAAGGGTTGTAAGAGCTGGTAGTGGGTGTCCTAGTGAGTTTGTATGTGGTCTTGCTCCTCAAACAATTACTAAAAACCTTTTTGTAGAGACCCACCCATTATTTTGACCAAATATTGTGATTGTTTCAGTGGAAGGGCATAACTAGTTTTTCCCTGAAGATACTCACCATAGGGCTCCTATAAGATGAAATGGAAATCACTAGCTTAGCATAAGCTACTTGTATGTTCTTAGAGAAAGCATGATTAGGTCATCCTTCTAGTCCTCGAGGTCCCTGTCTATCCTCTCTCCCATTTACACGAGTGTATATAGCCATTCAAGGTGTCCCTACATTTGCATTAATGAAGATTCCAAGTTGTGTGCTGAAATTATTGCAATAAAGCCTTGTCTTTAAGAGGTAAATACTATCTAAATCATTTACAATTATGATACTATTAGTGAAAACTTGTCCTAAATTTGGCTTGTGAACATACAATTATGTTTGTAATGCCCTACAAAGGAACCCTAGAAGACAACTCATCTAAATAACTAACCTCAAGAAGATATATATATATATATATATATATATATATATATTTATATATTTTAAAAATACATTAACTCATTAAGCTATAATAATGAATAGCATAATATTAAACACGATCTAAAAATTTATGTAAGCACAAGTAGAGACAACTAAAAATAATAACATCTATGTCCTCTAAGGTCCCCTAGCATCGCTACAAGGCTTGATGCTAACACTTACTAAGACCTAAGAATCAAATGTAATCTAACCATTACATAACATAGTGCCTTCACACCATACTTAGCAAACAAAATTAGCAAACAAACTTAGCAAACAGAGTTCAAAGCAGTTGGACATCCAAAAATCAGAAAAATGTTTCCATTTTAATATTTTTTATGCAACATGCTCAGTACATCAGAAAGACAGTTGCCTTTGGATCACACTATTTCCTATTTAAGTTGTTGTTTCCATTTTAATCAATTTTATGCAATTTTCATCGACTTTAGTATTTTATCAAAGGCCTTAAAACGGTGAGTTCAAAGGTTTCCCGTAAATCCATTGATGAAAATTGTTAATCAATAATCCTATCCATAAGCATTTAACTGGTTTGATAGTGTAGTTTGCTTGTTAATCAATAATACATGCTTTAGGACTTCATTTTCTTGAAGAGATTTTGTATTAGTTTGTAATAAGTTGAAGGCTTCGCGAGCCGTGCAGACAAAAGATGCACGTGGTACAAAGAAATGTTGTTAGCTGGATTAAAATGAATGAATGAATTATTATAATTAAGTAATTTAAGCATCGAGAGAAGTTTTAGGTAATTGATTATGAAATTTGAGAACATGCATGATCTTAAGTGTTAGCTAAACTTACTTTTCCCCATCCCATTCTGCCAAAGGTTGTTTTCACAAATATATCATTGATATTCGTTGCAGTTGGCCTCAATTACAAAAGCAACATGTAAAATGCAGAATAATAATATTAAGATAGAAATATCAAAGTGGCAAGTGCATCAGTTTGGATTCACATTATATTTTACACATGTAATATAAGTGAAATTAACTATAGATGATTCATAAGCTATCTATTAAGTTCAAATGTTTGCATTTGACCAATAAATATATTGAGAAAAGGTAGATACACAACCAAAGGCACAATGATAGAAACATCAATTGAACATAAATCCATTACAATATGATATGAATAACATGTACAACAAAATATACAATCTTTAGCATCATTTTAAACATTTCAGTAAAACAAATTGCTTTCTCTCTCAAAACTATGGTACTTGTTAAAGCCCATTAGTTCCTTCTTGACCATTGACATATGATGCCATGAATGTTAACATTAGATCAAATTTGAATGTATAAAACCACTTAAACTAATCAAACAACAAGATTTAAGAGTACAATTGAAAATTACCTTTTCATCCAACTTTTTTCTTTCTATCAATGCCAATATTTGTTTCATTCCTTCCTCATTATTTTTGTAAGATTGCATTTCAGCGTCAACCTCCTCCATTATCTTTGAATTCAACTTTTTTCTTTCTATCAATGTCATTATTTGCTTCCTTCTTTCCTCATTATTTTCGTAAGACTGCATTTCAGCTTCAACCTCATCCCTTGCTTTGCCAAGGAGTTGACCATTGACCTATGAAGCCATGAATGTTAACATTAGATCAAATTTGACTGCATACAACCACTTAAGTAAACTAACCAAACAACATGATTTAAGAGTAAAATTGCAAATTACCTTTTGATCCAACTTTTTTCTTTCTATCAATGCCATTACTTGTTTCCTTCTTTCCTCCTCATTATTTTTGTAAGATTGCATTTTAGCTTCAATCTCCTCCATTACCTTTCGATTCAACTTTTTTATTTCTGTCAATGCCATTATTTGCTTCCTTCTTTCCTCCTCATTATTTTTGTAAGACTGCATTTCAGCTTCAACCTCCTCCTTTGCTTTGTCAGGGAGTTCCTCATAATTTTGTACTCAATGTGATCTACATTTACTCTCAGTTACATGCCTTTTTTTGTACAATATGGCAACCTCAATTGGCAGTCAACATCACTTTTCCTCTTTTCATTATACTTTCTTATTTTCTCTAGTGAAGGAGGTGGATGTTTTTGTTGTTGTCCTATGGACTTTCGGCCATGCTTTCCTGGTGGAATGAGAGGAAGGTTGTGCTTTGATGCCCTATGCGAATTTTAAAGTTTTCAAATCCCAAAATCTCCATCGTACACCCATGCAACATGAACCATATTGACAAAAATAAAATAATCTACCATCGACCCATTCAATTCTATGATGAGTAGAGACCTGCACAAACAATTCCAAAAATAAAATAACATACTATTTATAATGAAAAAGAATTGAATGTATAATGTTTAAACAATGACAAATAAAATGGTAATTGTAATATTAAACCTCATCCATTACCACATCATCCTCTTCCTCTACCTGATTATCCTCCTAAAATGAATGGAAGGTATAATGTCAAAACTATATTTTATTTTTTTTCCCTAGACCTTCCCCATTTTATGGAAGGGCAAGAGTCACAACTTAGAATTCCTCTTTAGATGTCCCTATTGGGAATTGAACTTGGGTCTCCACAGTGAGAACCCAGTGTTTTAACTAGTTAAGCTCAACCCCTTGGACATAATGTCAAAACTATTATCTACATCATAGATTTGATATTCTATATGAATTTCTAAAATTTTACCATTGACGCACTGCAACAAAAGTATAATACAAATTTGACATCTAATCATTAACCTGTTAAATATCTCTTTATAAACCCTTTACTTCTAATATATAAAGAGAGAAGGGAATTCGGCATTGCATTATTTCACATCTCTGTAAACCCTCAACTTCTAATTTAGCTTTTTAAACCCTTACCTTCTAATTTAGATTTGAAAATATATTTATATAACTAAAGAAAGTAGAGAATTTAATCTCACTATCATGAGAGGTTGATTTATATTCCACGGTACGAGCATTGAGAGAAGGTTGAGTGAGACTAAATACACTATCACATTCTTATCAGAGAATGTTGACAAGGGAATTTTTGGACAAACTTAGTACAGAATGATGTATTTTTATAATATTAATGGCCAGAGTTGTGTGATGAATGATACCCTAATGTGTTTTGTCAGAGTCAGGAAATATACATTAATATGTTGATTTTGACAGAGTTGAAATAAGGTGATGTGTTGGTCTTCTAAAGGCATACAATGCGTGTGGAGCTGGAATTACAAGCCCATGCATGGGTGACACGTTGCCCTAAAATTTCTGCTCTAGCATGTGTTCGGCTACAATTTTCCCAGCAATTTTAAAGTCAAAACTTGAAAAATAGCTATCTGTTTATACCGGGAGAAAAATTTACTACTGGCAAGGTGAGAATCGTTAAAATTATAACTTGTCTACTCAATTTTTCCTCTTCCCAGATCTATTTTTAGTCCTCAATCTATTGTGAGTTATGTGCCCCGTATTTCATATAAAACCCATCCAATACATAAGAAAGCTGGTACACGTTGTGGTATGTGGTTAGCTGGGAAATTGCAAATGGCAAACAGGAAGAATGATTTTGCGTTTCGGAAAGATTGTTCAGATAAGTATGGAATCAGAAGATGGGAAAGCCACAAGATGAAGATAGAAAAGAGTTGTCAACATTAAATTTGCGTACCGAGATGAATGGATCCTAAACAACAAGAAAGAAGAGTTGTTGAATGGGTGAATGAAGAAAGAAGAGCAATGAGAGTTAAGTAAAGAATCCTATGCTTCTTAAAAGCTGTTGGAGTGCACCATGCCAAAATCTGATCCGTTAAATGCTCACTGCTCACCTTTTAAATTGTGTATGGAGCACACAACTATTCTAAGATGTGCTTCTAAGATGGACATAGCTATTCTCCTTGCACAGTTACATACAAATCATCATGTAAAATGGCATACCATCATTCAACATAACAAGGCATACCATCATTCAACATAACATGTTATGGATCCACATCCACTTGTAGAGGAAGCACTAATGTAAATAAGTAACATTTCAATTTTCTAAATTTCTGATAAAAAATGGACAACAAATAAGCATACTCTTAAGAATGAACATTATCTTATTTCGTAACATTATTGCTCTATGAGTTGGTATTCTAATTGCCAGTAAGCAAATTTAAAGTTTTTGATGAAATAATGTTTTAAGGCACAATACATGAGAAGGTTAACACACCTTGGACTCTAGATTTGGAGACACAGTAGAGTTACACAGATTATAAATTAGTTTGGTAGTATGCACATCCCCTCCCTAAGTTGACGACCAAACTGCTTCTAATGCATGGAGCATATAGGATGCTAAAATACCAAAGATGTGCCTTATAATTTTGGCTTGAACTCCCACTTTAGACATGAGCTTTGGCTACATGATTTTTGGGGCATGAAGTTGCTTTCCTTAGCCCTATTTTTTATTATCAAAATTCAGAGTAAGCTAGTGCACCTTCTTAGACATTTTTTTATTGTTTGGCAATCTCCAACTCAAACTAAAAATGAAACTTCTTTCTTAGCCATGCAAAAAGATTTGGATGCGAAATTAGTATTTTGATCTTTCAAAAATGCTTTAACCGGCTGTACCAAGATTTTATTGATTGCTAAAACAAAGAAAATTTTGATCACAAGTGGTCAACAATTTGATGAAAAGCATGGTTGAAATATTGAATAATCGAGGTCAGCTCCTTTTAATTTGGCACTTTAGTGTATTTGAGCCTAACTACAAAGTCTTTCAAAACTTTAATTGTTTCCTGAATATTTGAATTGAGGGAGTTTTTCCTGCATTTTGCCCAATTCTTGTTTGATTACCAACATCTTTCAATACTATCATTTGTACATTCTCCATGCAGGGTTGCTTTAAGTTCCTATACAACACTTTGGGTATCTTTTACTTTTTCCTTGTTCTCCCACAATGTACATGAAGTGAATGAAACAAATTCTTAAATCCTTAGTAACAAAATATTATCCATCTTACAACTATCAAATACTTTGTCCTTGGCTTTCTTATATGCATTCATTATCATATTGATGGCCTAGATTCACTCTTTAGGAATTTCCATATTAAAATTATCGAGCATTGGTTTAATCTTTGGGAAACATGAACAATGCATAACCATGTATTATATTTCTACAAGCATTATAGAATAACGTCATGAAGTAGAGAGCCATTAGCCATATAAATAGAATACAAAGATCTATTTTTATTACCATTACATCATCAATATAATATAACTAAAATGATCTATGAGAATTAGCAATCTCATGTGAAGATAAAATATATGTATCACTCTCAATGATAAAATACATAGATAAAAATACAGTGCTACGAATGATGAAAGATACAAGCATGGTGCAACGACATATCATGCATAGAGGAAACACGTACATCCATAAGAGAAAATTACATAAGAGTATCAAGGATGGAAGAATCATGAATAATAAAGCATAAAAAAAAATAGACAACATCAAATCTATATAGTCTTATGACAGTGATGTAGAGTCATATAATGTCACATATCTATAATATAAATATATATGCACAAAATTGTCATATAGGCATACAACAAAGGAACTTAATGTGATCACTTTTGTCTAGGTGAAGGGAAGACATCATGGGGTAGCTTTGACCATCTAGTGGATGGAGAGGCATACAATGAGGGGTTTTCTTTTAACTGATTGACTTAATCTCCTATCTATTTTTTTTTGGAGCTCCACCCAATACAATAAAAGTGTATACATTAATATATAAAACATTATTAGAATGATATATAATGAAATAATCATTATTATGATCTCATCATCTTAAAAAAGAAATCCCTCTTCATCTATAAGATGGGTAGGTTCACAAAATAGCATTGTGAAGCCTTACGACAAACATCAAGATACATATTCAAAAAAAAAAAGAATATTATTCATATTTTGACTAATATACAGATAAAATAGCAAATAGAATATTTTATTTCTAATCTATCTCATGTACCTTTGTCAAAGGCATTGAAGATGATACAATGGAAACAACTTCATAGTCTAGTGTGGTATGATTATGAAAATGAGCATTAAAAGAGTGCATGTGTAGCCGAGCTGGTGTGAAGGCGAATCATGAGGCATAGTGTTAGGCTAATGATCCTGGTGCTACACACCAACTCCGGTTTGATTCTCACTAGGATTACCACAAACCCTTTTGTCAATGGGCCCTTGGTCTACTGGTGAATTTGAATGGCTCCAAATGAGCCCACTAGGGATCAAGTCTTGTAGAGTGCAAGCCTCACCATCATAAGGGATGAGGCCGAGATCATGCCCTGGAAAAATTTGGCGGAATGGATACCCCTCTATCCTTGGCTCTTAGAAGAAGAGGTTGAGCCTATTGCCTCATTCTCCTATATCGGGTGGCAAAAAATACTTTGTGAAGGCCCTCGCTAGGTTGGCATCTCATGGGCTTCATTTCCTTTCTGGGTTGTCGTGCTCACAGGTCTGGACCTCCATCAAATTAAAAAAAGGAGAATTAAATTATATAAATAATTTAAAATAAAATAGTCAAGCTTACCTCAACATAAGATGTATGGCAACTCCAACATGTGATTTTTAAAGTCCAACATTAATTTGTTCAATATCCTTTGTGAGTTCTAATATTACCATTCATACAAGGTTAAACAACTTATATGTACCATGTTATTATGTTTTTACTAATACATATTTGTGTACTCAACCATGTTGTGTAATAAAAAACTGAAAGGCCATTAAATGTACGATGAACAGTTCAACCCTAAAATTTTTTTTACAATCATTATAGTAATTTAGTTGATCTTATATTTTCAAATGAAATACAATAAATTGAATAAGACCTTGTTCAAATTTTACCTATTTATCAATGCCAAATTATATTTCATTAAGTAGCTAATCTATTAAGACAATATAATCTAATAAAGACATGTCTTGTTGTTGGCTACACGTATCTTGATCATCCTTAAAACCCATAATAAAAAAAATAAAAAAAAATCTATAATTTTGACATAAGTGAGGTGAATCTTGAGACCCCTTAGACTCAACCCCATTACCTTGTATTAGACACTTAATATACTATAAAAATGATTGATTGAGTTTATTGACAATAAGTTCTTGACTTTGATACACTCTTTTACAATGGAAGGGATTGAGGAATTCTTAATGTCTAATATGGAAACAACTTCATATTCTAGAGTGGTTTGAATATGAAAAAGACTATTAGATTATGTAATTAACTGAAAATGAAATAATGTTATTATACTATCAAAATCTACCTAGAATTATTTTATAAATATATAATGGTCTTAAAAATAATCAAGCTTACCTCAACATAAGATGTATGGGCAATACAACATACTTGTGATAAATAAAGTCCAACATTAATTTGTTCAATATCCAAAGTGACTTTTAATATTACCATTCATATGAGGTTAAAATAATGTGTACCATATTATTATTTCTTAATTAATGCATATTTATGGCCTCAACATTGTCCTGTGATAAAAAATGAAAGGCCATTAAATGTAGGATGAACACTTTAACCCTAAAATTTTGTTACAATCATTATAGTAACTCAATTGATCTTATATTTTTAAATGAAATATAATAAATTGAATTAGACCTTGTTCAAATTTACCTATCTATCAATGCCAAATCATATTTCATTTAGTATTTAATCTATTAAGACAATCCGATCTAACAAAGATGTGTCTTGTTGTTGGCTACATGCATCTCGATCATCCACAAACCCATAATCACAAAAATATAAAATAAAAAATCTACAATTTTGACATAAGTGAGGTAAATATTGAGACCCCTTAGACTCGCCCTCATCACCTTGTATTAGACACTTAATATGATATAAAAAGGATTGATTGAGTTGATTGACAATAAGGTCTTGACTTCGATACACTCCTTTACAATGGAAGAGATTGAGGAATGATTAATGTCTAGCCTTGCAAGGGATCTCATTGCTTAGTTTTGGATAGATTGTGCTCCCACTATATCTTGTAGAGTGCCAACCTCTACCTTGGAACTCTTGCATGCCAAAATAGTTTGGGGTTTCATTGTAGACAAAATTTTAAGAGTTTTATCAAATGTACTATCAGGCCTCATTGTTATTGCATGAAGAACAATGATAACTTTAAGAAACCCCCTCTTTGAAAATTCTATAAAATCTTGGTGAATATTTAAATTTATTTAAAAAAAATAATAATATTTTTTATTGGTGAATCTTTCCTTTTTTCTAGAGAAAAAAATTTATTGGCAATTTTTTTATATCATTTTTTGGTAGAAAATATTGGTGAACCTTGGAAAATAATAAGAGCATGCATTAATTAATATTGCGAATCCTTTCATTTAAAAAAAATAGTCATTTATAGAAAAGTAAACGCCTAAAGGTGGAAATCATTAATGAGTTTAAGGGGTAGAATTTACATTATTTAGTTTCTACCATTAACTTAAAATAATCTAATAGCCCTCTTTGTATATTGTGAGATAAAATGTACCAACAATTTCTAATACACATGGGAGCAAAAAATGCTTTTAGACCATTGATTTTCATTGAGGTCAACAATTCAAAAGCAATTTCAAACCCCACGAGCATTAAAAATTGTATGTATAATTTATCTCATGGAATACAATGAAGGTCATTAGATTATATTTTAAATCAATGGTGGCAACTTAAGATTTTTTATATAACCCTAAAGTAACTAATAATTATGATATATTGTTGGCAACTTAATTTAGATTTCAATAATAAAATATAAAGTGTTGGCGAATGAATGTATCAAATATTGTAACGAATCTTTGAGTTAATGGCGATTTAAATAACACTAAAATAAAAAAATTTAAAAATGTGACGATTAGGGTCACCTTAAAAGTTGAACTTATTAGCAAAATTTTGATTCTCAAATTAAAAAAAATAGCCAATTAGCGAATATTAGCCACTCAAAATTTCATATATGAAGAATGTCAAAAAAACTATCAACCACCTATCCCCAAAATTAATTTTTTTAACTCTCGATGGTGGCACTAATGGATAGGTAACATCCGACAAGTACCATGTAAGGGTGCATTAGTTTGTTGGTCAATGAGCAATGTGCAAAAATAAAATTTCAGTATTTTTTTTATTAATTCATAAAATAATTTGTTGGCATAATATTATCTTATTTTTTTCCTCTTGCTTAATCGAGTGTTAATCTGGGCACTCACAAAATCTATGTGAGAATGAACAAATTTTGGTGAAGTGGTAAGTGTAGACCATTTGAGGTCATTCCTATCAGATCTCTCTACTTTTTATCATCTTAAGTTTTTTCTTATTATTTTTATATTAGCTAGTATATTTTTTTCATCTCGAGAGGATATCAATGCATTTTTAAAGGGCATTTATATGGTTGTTCTTCATTAAAGTTTTCATGAAATGGTGAATGATGGTGTTTATCAGTTGATGCAGAATTTTGAATTCCAAAACATTAAACTTACTCACTCAAAACCATTTGTATCTAACTATTCAATCATTTTTTTATAATAAAAATAGACAAAAACTTATCTCCTCAACTTTTAAGATGTTGTGTAGCATTTTCATGATAATCAAAATAGTGATACGATGATTATACCATCTGAGGTTCAATTTAAATGAGCTCCACTTATTAATCTTTTCTTTTTTATCTTTTAACATAGCGCAAACACATTATAATATACCCATTTGTAGATTCTATGAGATAAAAAAATGGGTGACCACTTTTGATCCCCATCATTCTACCTAATTCTAACTATTATTATGAACATTGAACCCATGGAATCAAATTTCTCTAGCACAAAGACTGAGAATGTTGAGTGGAAGTAAAACCACTATAACATTTGGACAAACTCTGTATAGACAACCTGAATTACTTTTAGAGAAACTCAGTGCAGAATGATACATTTTATAATATTAATGGCCAAGATTGTGTCATGAATGATACCTAATGTATTTTATCATAATCAAGTAAAATACATTTAAGATTTTGATTTCCACAAAGTTGAAATAAGGCGATATGTCAGGGTTTGTTTAACAAGCACATGGGTGACACAAAACCCTAAAATATTTATGCTCTGGCATCTGTATGAAACCTATATTACAATAATTTATTTTCACATTGTTTATTAACTTTATGGCAACTGTGAACATAAATTTAGGAGAGAATCATGCAAGAAACTTGGCCATACAAATGTGTCCAAAATAATGCCTATAATATAGTTAAGCATAAAAATATTTTAATGATCTGAAAGTTATAACATACTAAATATTAATTTTATGACCTAAAAATTTGCCTTTAAAAAACTCATGTAGAAAGTGCATCGGGAAATTCAGTAATAAGATGCAAATTATTTGAGCCAATTAGATTGAAGAAAAACAATTTCTGTAAATTGAAAACTTAAAAATCATGCATCTTAACTATTGAAAAATTAAAAAAAAAAGCATCAAAACAAAAAATTCATAGATATAATTGGTGGAAAATAAATTGAATAATAACGAGTTAATTAAAATTGGGTGCAACTGATTGCAATAGTACTAGCCTAACGAAAAGTACTAATAACTAAACAATAGTAAAGACTATGATTGAAAGCTTGAATTGAAATTGTAATTGAATATAAAGTTTTATTAGAATATTTAATTATATTTTAGTCACCTATATTTAGTTCATTGTTTAATGGTCATTTAGCTTTTTAGTTAATTATCTTTTAAGCTTTTTTTAGCATTTAGCTTTTTCTCTTTAGTTAATTAGGTTTTAAGCTTTATTTAGCGTTTAGCTTTTTAGTAGTTCACTTTTTTAAAAGGCTTGTTCTTAATTTAGAACATCGTCCTTGTAATCTCTTTATATACTCTTCTATATTGTTGAATAGATTATCCAATTATTAAATCATTCATTCAATCTATTTTTCATTGTATCATAGTGGGTCGATGGGATTCTTTAAAGTTTGGCAAATTTTTTAATAAAAATTCATGGCCTTCTTTTTGGAATATTTTCCAGATTTTTTTTTATTGTTTTTTATAAAAAAATAATTTTGCTTTTTTGAAGGCTTTTTGAGGGTTTTTGGTTCGTGGGTGAATTTCTTTGTGCTAGGCAACAGTTCATGTTTTTTTAGGGTTCTAGAGAATTTCAATCTTGCAACCTAGAGGTTATTGTTTGCAGATTGAATTTTTTCGTAGGGTTTCTACAATTTTTGACTAGGGTTTTGACCCTTCAGTTCAAGTCAAAATTTTATTTTGGTTGCAAATTCTTGGTGGGTTTTTTGAGACCTCAACTGGACCGTCGTCAGATTTTTCTAGGTGCATCATTTCCCGTGTCTTAATTTTTGAGCTTTTGGATTTGCATTTTGATTTTAGATTCTTGGTGGGTTTTTCAAGACCTCAACTGGGTTGTCATTAGATTTTTTTGGGTGCATCATTTTCCGTGTCTCAATTTTTGACCCGTCAGACCTATATTCTGATTACAGATTCTTGGTGGGTTTTTTGAGAGTTTTTATGAGTTGGTCTCAGATTTTTTTCAGTGCCTCATTTTCCATGCCTCAAATTTTATTCTAATGAATTTGCCTTGGAATTTAAAAATAGTCTGCAATTTCTACTAATTCTGTAGACGTCGAGAATTTTGGTGTCTTTTGGGCGCTATTTATGTTGTACATTCGACCTAGGGTTTCTGCCCCTATTTTTTTGGATTTTTTTTAAAAGAAAAAGTTGTCAAAAAATCAGAGGTATTTTTTTGTTTTCTACAATTTTTTTTTTAATTATTTTAAGGAAAAATTTCAGGTTTTAAGTTTTCAATTTTTTTTAATTTATGGGTTTCTTCCAAACCTCAAAATTTGACCTTGGAATTCATGTCAAAATTCATCTCGAGGGTTTCAATTTTTCTTAGGAGCTGCTTCTATTTTGATTTTTTTAATCAGATTCTTCTGTCTTATGCTTTCACTAGGTTGACCTCGTTCAACCTCCATTTTTCGTGATGGCATCTTTGACCAACATCATGTTGGAACACAGTCAAAAGTTCAATAGCTACCACAACACCTGAAAAGAGTGCATGTTCATGATATTTGAATATCATCACCTTTATCAGATTGATTTAGGCCAGACCTCATCTCACAGGTCCCAAGGTTTTCACGATTTATTCCTAAAAAATTGTCTGTCGGTTTTCTGATTTTTTCCACAAAAGTCATGTGAGGGTTTTCACAAGTTTTTCCTCAAAAATTGTTTGCAGGGTTTATAATTTTCTTTGAAAATTATCTCATCTGTAATCCGTGATGTTGGTGTAAGATTTTGGTTATCTGGGTTTTACCATTTTTTCCACAAAAACAATGTTTTGTAACCTCAAATTTCTAGGTTTTCATGATTTTTTCTTCAAAAATTGTTTGCTAGTTTTTATGATTTTTCCCTAAAAACTCATCTATAATACGAGAAGTTCACATGGGATTTATGATTTGGGAAGGTCTCTAGTTTTGATCTATTTTTGTCCTAAAAATTCGAGCTTTGTTGCAGTCAGTTTGGGTCACACCTGCCAGGGTGAACATCTGCAACCGTGGTATCTTGTAGTCAGTTTTGGAGTTGGTACTCTTATGCAAAAGGGTTTGCAGATTTTTTCCTCAAAATAATGGTTTTAGGCTTTAGTAATTCATGTGTGCCAGATCTCTAATTCATGTGTGAAGGTTACATTAGCTTGGATGGCTTTTGGTACTCTTGGTCATTAACACTTTTTTAGATCCAGGGAGGATCTCCACCGTAGCAGAGTGTTGTTTTCATTTGTGATCAAAAGACTTGCAATGTCTTATGTAGGGTAGTTAGTAGATAGAATGACCATTAAGGGAGGGTATTAGAATATTTAATTATATTTTAGTCACCTATATTTAGTTCCTTGTTTAATGGTCATTTAGCTTTTAAGCTTTATTTAGTATTTTGCTTTTTATTTTTAGTTAATTAGCTTTTAAGCTTTCTTTAGCATTTAGCATTTTAGTAGTTCACTTTAAATGACTTGTTCTTAATTTAGAACATCATCCTTTTAATCTCTTTATATATGCTTGTATATTGTTGAATAGATTATCCAATTATTGAATCATTCATTCAATTTATTTTTCAAGTTTAAATTAAAAATTAAAAAATAAGATACCAAGTTGGATTTCAAATAGAAAAAAATTGCGTTGAAGATGTTGAAAGCTTACATGTGAATCTCTCTCTCTCTCTCTTATATATATATATATATATATATCTTTTCAATTAAAGTTAAACTTATATTGTGTAGTGTGCAAGCAATAATAGAAATTGAAGAAAATGTAGAAATTAATCTAGATATATAATGGACATTTCTATTTTTTTTCTCTTTTTGCATGCAAATAATTTTAAATTCTAAAATTAAACTAAATTCTAGTTTTTAAATTTTTAAATTGAATAAACAATTAGTTATAGAATAAAATTAAAACTAGAATTTAGATATAAATGAAAATTTTCTATATATTTTTTTAGATATTAAGCAACATTTCTATTCTATTTTCCCCTTTTTAATATAAATCTTCTCAAATTCTAAAATTAAATTAAAATAAATATTTTTCAAATTTTAATTCGAACAATAATTTAAAGTCTAGATATAAATACAACATTTCTATATATTTTTGAACAGACAAAAATCATTTTATATTCTAAAATTAACCTAAATTCTAATTAAAAATATATATTTAACTTGAATATTGGTACACATATGTGTAAAATATAACTCCAAAAGAAAAATGTATACATGTGTGAATATATATTTAACTTGAGAATTGAATCGAACAAAAAGGAGGACATACAATTTAAGATCAATGAGACTCACCAAAAGAAATGTATAAACCAAAGAATATCATAGTGGACCATATTATCAACAAACATGATAGTATATAGTAGACCAAAGTAAAAACAATTTAATTTTTTTGCTATTTCTAATGGCTTGTCGGCTACAAATATATTCCGCAACTAGCAAGAGGATGTTTCTAATCTATAAAAAGCAATGCAACAACACAATAAAAGAGTGTTTCTCATTTTCCTTCAATATCCAATCACATAGACAATATTAAACATGTTAGATTAGGATTTCAATAGAATAGAAATTACAAAGATGAAATTTTATGTTATTGAATATAAAGAAGACTAATACATAAATATGGGAGGGCATTGATGGAACAGTTTGCAACAGTTAAAATTATCTTACAAAATTTACCAAAACTAACAAAAAAATAGAGAATGAAACTATTGCTAATAAAGTTCAAATGATTAATACATTAAAATTGCCCATTAACAACAAATAGACACTGTCCCGAAAAAAATGTGTGAGAGGAGAGGTGGGGCTAGGGTTTTTGGAGAAGATGCATATGGTGAAGAGGATGGAGATTTAGATGATGGGGGCGATCTTGCTTGCTTTGGTTGGATCCGATTCATCTTCTTTGTAGCTTGTGTTGGAAGTGTGTGTTGCTATGGTTGTCTCTAATGTCAAACTTACTGTTCTGGATAGATGTTGGTCCGAAAATATTTGGTGTAGAGATATCTTTCTGTATTGATGATGTAGTTATTCCACTAGTTGTTTCAGAAGTGTTCAGGTCTGAAAAGTGTTATTGATGTTGTGTGGTGTTGTTATCTTCTTTGGATATGTTTTTCACATTATGGATAGTTAGTTTTGTGGTCTAAAAAATATCTTTGTGTTCATTAGATGTTCTAGTATGTTTCATGGATGAATATGATATTCTATTTTGATCTTACTTTATTGTCCAGATATGATTTGTGAAATGTAATTCAATGTGTTATGGGTCTCATTGTAGTGTATGGAGATCCATATAAGAGTAATTCGCATTGGAGAATATCTTTTGGTATATTAATTGTCTATATGAACACATTATATTTTGGAACGTTGAGGGTTATATTCTGGTGTTTGTAAATTGATGGATTGGATTCAGGAAGTTTTATTTTGGTTCCGTCTTTTTCTTGGAGTGGATCAACATGTATATTTTTGGTCTAGAAGGTTTATTTTTTCTTTGGCCAATTTGCTTCAAGTCTTGATGATCTATCTTGTATATAAAGAAGTCCAGAAGCCAAAACTACCATGGAGGAAGTTGTGATGTTCACCTCTGAGAGAACAAAAGAAGGTTGGATCAAGATCCCAAAACACTTCATGGAGACTGAAATCTTCCCAATTGACATCTCTCTTGAAAAGAGGAGATTCTACAAGATGCAAAATAACGGCTTTCACCTTATTGAAGGATTTCTTTTTAAAAGGAATTTTGACAGGATTCTACTCCGCTACGTAGACCAATACCAAGCCCATAAGATCTTACAAAAATTCCATCATGGCCTCTCAGGGGGCCATTATTCAATGCAAACCACCATCATCAAGATTACCTGTGTTGGGTATTTCTGGCCCTCAATGTTTAAAGACACACATGCTCTTGTAAGAGAATGCAAGGAGTGTAAATACTACAGTGGTAGGCGTAGGAAGAAAGCAATGCCACTCATGCCAATAATGGTGGAAGAGCCCTTTCCTCAATGGGGTCTAGATTTGATAGGGATGATTAATCTGCCTAGCTCAGCCAGACACAAATGGATCCTTACTACCACTGACTACTTCACCAGATGGTGTAAGGTTGTACGCCTAAGGAATTCAGCAGAAACAAAAATACTAGCATTTTTGGAGGAGCTAGTATGTCATTATGGTCCGCCAAAGACCATAATATCAGATAATGTGTGCACATTCATGATCTCTTATATAACCTAATTTACCCTCAACCAAGGTATATATCTGAAGACTTCCTCGAATTATTATCCTCAAGGAAATGGCCTAGCTGAGTCTACCAATAAGAACCTCATAAAAGTCATCAAAAGAATGGGGTTTGAACACAAAAGGGAGTGGCATCACCACTTCAGAAGTGCATTATGGGTGGACTAAATCATGCCTAAGAAGATTTTGAAGAACTCTATATACAAGCTGGTCTGCGGCAAAGAGGCCTTATTCCCCATATATTTGGAGATCCCTTCTTTGCAGCTCCTCAAGTCCTTTGAGGTGGCCGAAAATGAGCCCATGGAGATAAGGTTGGTAGAACTTATGGAGCTAGAAGAAGAAAGGGAAGTGGTGTTTGAATATCTTCAGAACCACCAACAAATAGTCAAGAGGTGGTTTGATAACAAGAAGATTTCTGACCCAGAGCTCGAAACGGGTGATGTTGTATTAAAATATAATGTGAGGGCACCCAAGCCAGGTTAGCATGCTAAGTTTGATGGTTTATGGGAGGGACCTTTTAGCATCACGAATTGTAAGGGGTTTAATGCATTCAACCTCGAGAATATGCAAGGGGAATCTCTTGAAATCCTGGTTAATGGGTTTCATCTTAAACCTTTCTATTAAAGCTTAGTTCTCCCAATGTAAATAATATATTTTACTGTGTTATTTATTTAATTATGATTCTTCATGCATTGTAAGGAAAATAAGTAAATCATAAGATATGTCTTAAGCAAGCAAAAAGAGTCATTACATTATATATCGCAGTATCTTTGTACAATGCACAAAAAGGCTTGTAGCCTATAGATTTTTTAGTAGCAAGGTTTCATATCTTTGTAGTAGAGTGGCAGTCTTTCAGTCATCTTCCTCATCCTCATCCTTGTCCATGAGATATTTTGAGCCATCATCTTCATCGTCATCTTCTCTCATCCACTCATGGCCAAAGTCACTGTTGAATTCCTGAGTTATCAACGCAAGCACCAAGTTTGGAAGAATAAGCAGCGTTAGGATCCGTGGGAAGATGTAGTCTTAGAAATCGGTATACCATGTTCTGCTGGCTGGGGTGGGCACTATTAGATGGAATCTCAGGAGGAACTCCACAACGTGCTCTACGTGTAGGCGATGAGTGGACAATGACATACTTTTTAAGCAACCTATAAGTGGATACCAAGTCATCTCCTCTCCAAGGGTGATGAAATGCTACAAATTTGAGGCCAAGGGTAGACCTCTAAAAGGGACGAAGTATTCCATGACATCCTTAAGGCCACCCAGATACTCTGATGGAAAGAGTGTCTTAGTCAGCTCTGTTGTTAGGTAGTCGCTCGTCTCAACATCCAAAAATGAAGCCATGAAGAAGGAGCAGATATCGGTATTGACACGATATCTATCAACATCATCAATGAAATATTCCCCGAGCACCCATTTAATTGCAGCAGTGATCAACAAATTTTTCCGCCGCATCATTCCTTGCAACCTTCGGTCTGAAATATTGCCAAGAAAAGTGCCTTGTGCCTCACTATTGGTAAGCTTGATGGGAGTATCCATAACTCAAGAAAATTCATTGTTGAGATAACTTATGTGCAAAGGAATGTTTGAAAACACATATTTATAGCTGATTTCCAGCTCTAAGTAATAAAATCAAATTAAGAGCCAATGCCCCTCGATCTTCGATGTGGTTGTCTTTTCTCATTACTCGCACAAGTGAATGAAGTCAAGCTTGAAGGTTGTGTATGTTCTATCTAGAGCCTCAAAAAGAAAAATAATGTACTCAGACACCATGCGTATTTTTGAGTGCGTCGTGCCTTAACCCAGTAGTTTGCAGGTTTGTTTTGGCTTGTACGAGCTTTGCTGGTTGTGTATTTTCTTTAAATAAGGAGATTTGTTCGGACAGATAGATCATCTCTAGTGGATTGGAATGACAATGTAGTGGGCTAACATATTTTCAAAAATGCAAATGGCAACGCTTCTTCCCATTTTAGCATTAATGTTGCCTGTAAAATGAAGAGGCATACGTGCCGACATATGCCTATCATAAATGCATCCTTTCTATGCACAAATCTAGGCATGTGATACATTTAAGGAAGAGAGCTTCAAAAGTGCATGTCTTATATTCAGTATGCATTTCCAGCGCCCAAGCCTTTCAAAAGTTTCAGAAAAAGCTTGATTGTAAAAATGGAGATGGATGCAACAACCTCAAATCCTTTCCAAGGTGAAATGTGGGTGGACATATACTGGGAAATTTCATACACGTCCGATGCCATGCCCCCTAAGCTAGAATATCCCAGAACCAAACCCAAATCAAAGACAGTCACTCGTGATTCCATGGCGATGATTGATTCCTTAGAAGAGGTCATTGAGCCAGAACTATACAAACAACCAAGAGCTCTTAGGGAGGCTATGTACGAAAGAATGCTAAATCACATAAACAAGCCTCAATCTAAAACATTCAAATTCTGGAATTCTGGTAGTCCTCAGTTCGTGATCCCTATGGTTCCACATTGTCCATAATTTGTGGCTGCATGCGCAAGGAAGTTCATGCCAGACTCTCTTTCGATACATGACTCCTCTCTCAGGTCGTCATAACCCCAGAAGCTATTCGAGACATGTTGTGTTGTCCCTCCCAAAATTGATAGCACAAAGGTGTTTGATAAATACGCCATGGATGACTATTAGCACTCTAGGCGGGATATTGTCCCACTTTGTCAAGCTAATCTAAACTAGAGTTTGGTGGTCTAGCCTCCAAAGATCCCTATCCAATATAGTGATTTAAGGAAAGAATATCTCAAATATATCTCCTCTACCATTGTGTCCCTGTGCGGTCGTGACAGTGACCAAGATATCACCGCTCCTATGATGGGTTTCTTGTTCAAATGTCAGAAGTAGAAGGAGCCATTCCATTTTGACTTCCTTGTGCTGATAGCCAGAGAAATGGTGAGGCAGTTGGTCGAATTTGAGCAATCACGGTGGTTTAGGTTTGCCTCATTCACCTCATTCCTAGTTCATTTATTCGTACACCAAAAGTTTCTTTTCTTTAGTCAATTCATGCCTTTGGCTACTCATGATGAGTTAGGAAACAAAATGCCTGTGTCCTCCTGGAGCCCCATATTAATAACCACTTATTATGTATACCTATTTTCAGACTTGTCGGTGAATGACCCAAGACTTTATGTGGGTCCTAGTGACTTTCCTATCATTGAGGACCCCCACTGGTTGCCATTTTACCCTATCTTTCAAAGCCACAATCTGGCTAAGTCTATTCCTTGGAACATGTTGCAAGCCATGAAAAATGATTTTTGGACGAGGAAGAAGAGAAATAGCTTTTGGATATACCGCCAAGAGATGAATCAACCTAGGGCTAATCTGGGGAATGCCCCTTTTGATGAGCGTTTTGAGAAATAATGGCGTAATCATAACAAGTCAGAAGAAGAGACAAGTGATGAGTCCCCATGTGATGACTCCTCCCTCAAGGAGGCCCAACCTCAGAAGAAAAATGTTATAAATGTAGAAGAGCAAGGTTTCGGAGCTGACATTTGAATTTCTCTCATTAGCTCAGTTTAGAAGCCCCGTTCCCAAGCCACCAAGAGATCAACTGAAAAGCAGATACCCGATTCCCCTTCCAGGAATAAACAATATTTGGGTTCAGCAAAGAACGATTCATCTTCTCAAGTCCCTATGGTTTCCTCAGTGCCCCAAGTTGCATAAATGTCTTCTTAGGTCCCTACTACTCTTATATTAGCCCCCACCGAAATGTCAGTTGCACCCCAAGTTGCATCATTATAGGTCATTTCTTTGCTCCCTGCCCTTGATGTCGTATTTCCTACAATGTTTTTTTCTTGCAAATTTCTGCTACAACTGCTATTTCGCATAGGCTTGATTTTGGAGAGTCCAGTCCTCCCCCAAATGTCAGTACAACATCTGTTGATCCTACTCTTTCAGTAGCCTCTCCCTTTGTACCATTGTTCTCCCCAGCCACGCTAGCACATCCCATTCAAACCACTTTTGATGGCCTTGTTTTCCATTTCCCCTATACCATCTATGCGTTTGCAGGTCAAGCCATTTTGGCCCCGAATACTTGTTATCAACAAGTTACTTACTCTAAATCTACATGGGTTAACCAGGTACATAAGAGAAAGGATAAGGATGGTGCTAAGCCAGCTCAACTCTGTGTGCAGATACATTTCAGCGAGGAAAATAGTGGCCTAGACAAGATGCAAGAAGAGCTCATCCACCTCAAAGAATCTTTGGATACTCAGAGGAAGGAGGACAAAGATAGAAGTGTTCAAATAAACCGCTTGTAGGGCTTGTTAACTCAAGCCAATTCTAAAAAAGGGAAGTTGCAATCTGCCTTGAACAACGTGAGTTCTCAATTGAAAGGGAAAGAGGCAATGAGGAATGTGGCACTGAAAGAATTGTAGGAGAGGGGGCAAGAGATACAACAGCTGAAATCAGCTTCAAGAGATTCTACCCAAATTCAAGCTTAGTTGCGAGAGATTTGCTGCAAGAAGAATATGCTCGGTAGGTGAGGGAAGCACAAGTCACACTTTCTGAGGATAGAGAAATTTTTTAAATAGAAACGTGCGAGATGTAGAGTAACTTGGAATAGACTGAGAAGAAATTCTAGGATATAAAGGGATTCTTACACCAAGAGCAGGATCGCACAAATGCAGCTTTAGGAGGCTTTTCAAGATGGAGGTACTAAGATCCTCGCTTTAGAACATTAGGTGTCCCATGAGTAGGACAAATGCAAAAATACCCAAAATAAAATAAGAGTGAAGGATAATGAAATCACGTGCTTATCTCATCTTTCTCCCCCTCTGGAAGTTCCTCAAGATCTATCCCTGGTCATGGAAAAATTATATGTTTCTCATTGGGAGAAGAATAAGTAGTATTGCCCTTCGTTGCAATCTGTAATAAGATGCAAATTATTTGAGCCATTTAGATTCAAGAAAAACAATTTCAATAAATTAAAAACTTAAAAATCATTTATCTTAACTATTGTTTTTTTTTTTTAAAAGCATCGAAACAAAAAAGTCATAGATATAATTGGTGGAAAAGCAATTGAATAATAACGAGTTAATGAAAATTACATGCAACTGATTGCAATAGTACTAGCCTAAACAACTAATAGTAAAGACTATGATTTACAACTTGAATTGAAATTGTAATTAAATATAAGGTTTAAATTAAAAAAAAAAAAATACAATACCTAGTTGGATTACAAATAGAAAAAAATTAGGTTGAAAATGTTGAAAATTAATTTGTGAATCTCTCTCTCTCTCTCTCTCTCTCTCTATATATATATATTATATATATTTAATTAAAGTTAAACTTATATTTTGTAGTGTGAAATCATTAATAGAAATTGAAGAAAAGGTAGGAATTAATTTAGATAAATAATAAAAGACCGTTTCTCATTTTCCTACAATATCCAATCACATAAACAATATTAAACATGTTAGATTAGGATTTCAATATAATGGAAATGACAAAGACGAAATTTTATGTTATTGAATATAAAGAAGAATAATACATAAATATGGGAGGGCATTGATGGAACAGTTTGCAATTGTTGAAATTGTCTTACAAATTACCAAAAATAGCAAAAAGAAAGGAGATATAAACTATTGCTAATAAGGTTCTAATGAATAATACATTAACATTGCCCATTAACAACAAAGAGACATTGTCCCAAAAAAATGTGTGAGAGGAGAGGGGGGGCTAGGGTTTTTGGAGAAGATGCAAATGGTGAAGAGGATGAAGATTTAGATGATGGGGGTGATCTTGCCTGCTTTGGTTGGATCTGGTTCATCTCCTTTGTAGGTTGTGTTGGAAGTACATGATCAATGAGACATTTTTAGGTGTCTATAGTATGCATGCTATTTATGTTTATTTCTATTAAGTTTTTATAACTGTAATAAAGATTTGTGAAATTTTTTCATTACCCTCTTCTCAAGATTAGTGTAGGAAGCTATTATACTACTTAATTTCCTTACAAATGATATCAAAGCTTAATCATCTTTGGTTTCCATTGTGGGTTTTTGGGTTTTTTGAACATATTTAGATTCGAGTGGGAGGTTGTGTAGAAGATACTTTTGATCTTGTTGCAGATTTTTTTAGATGGCATGTTCATAAAGGAGAATAGAGGTGGATAATTTATTTGGAAGTAATTTTGAGATGTGGAAGCTGAAGATGGAGGATCTGATAATATATCAAGATTTGCGGGATGTTTTTGATTTGAAGGTTGCAACGCCTATAGATCCTACTATGACTACTCAGTATGATATTATTGGCTGTAAACATAAGGGTCTAATTGGATTGTGTTTGGTAGACTATATTATAATCAGTGTCCATTAAGAGACCTTTGGAAATAAGCTATGGAAGAAAGCTTAGTGAGATGTATCAAGGCATTTATTTATTGAATTAGATTTTATTGAGAAATGAATTGTATCCCTTGATAATGGAAGATGGTGGATGGATTACAAACCATGTGGAAGCATTCAATATGTTGGTGTCTCAATTGGAATCTATTTTCAATTTAATCCTAACCTTAATTCTAACCTGAACCCTACTATTAAAGTTAATCTTTAAATTAAAATTTTAATTAAGATTAGTATTACATAGTTAATCTAAGAATTATGATAGAGTTAAAATTAGAGTTCCCATTTAAAAAATTGATTAAGGTTAGAATATAGATTTTGGTTAGTACTAGAATGGTTTTCGGGTTTGAGTAAAATTTAAGGTTATTGGTTAGAATTAGTGTTCTGGCTTTGAGTTAAAATTAAAATTAATGGGTGAAATTAGTTTTTGAATTAGCAGTAATGTTATGGTTTTAATTAGTATTATGATTAAGTTTAAGATTATGATTAGAATTTCCATAAAAAACCATAAGATGAGACTGATAGTAATTCTATCTTGTCATGTTTTAATTAATTAAAACTAGGAGACGCCCAAGGCATTACAAAACTGCCACACATGCACACAAAGGGGAGAAACTCACAAGCAATGAGACCATCTAGACCATAAGAACCAAAAAAGGGTAGGGATTTTTGTGAAAAGATGCTTTTGATCATAGCACCAAATCGGTGGGAACAAGGGTCCTAACACAATAAAATTACATAATTAGAGCAAAGGGGTTTTGGAAGGAACATCGAACCATCTTCTTGAAAAATCCCCTTAGAGTATAGCCGATGCAGCGAAGGGAATAGTTGAAACACAATAGATTTTGAAAGGCTTCCCACAACCTTTTACTAGTAGGACCACCTTACTACTTCAACAAGGAGGGAAACCACAACAATTCAGAGACACCCAATGAACTTGAGAAAAAAATAAGCATGTAGCCATTATAAAAAAATATTAAACAAAGTAACCCTTAAATGGACTAACTCAAAAAACTCATAGGATTTTAAAAGTTGTTCTTGAACCTTTGATTTGTAGAAAAACCTACAAACAAAATAACATGTCCACCACCTCAATAGATAAATGGATCACCTCAACAAATCTATTTTTTATGAAATAGAAACCCCACAGAAAGAACATCCCTTTTGAATATTCAATAAGTAGACCCTGAGCTAATTGACCTCTAAAAGCACTCCATAAGAAGGGGAGAGTTGGGGGCATTAGCAGGGACCCAAGAAAAGAGTAGCATCCAAACAAGGAAACCAAAGTTCACCCTAGAAGCAAGTCTGGTTAAAGACCCATAAGGTAACTATCCCTCAACACATCTCCAAAGCCTTCCCACAGTTGGTGGTGAAGAACCACCTCCAAAGGGAGCAACCATCTTTCACAAGGACCTACAAAGATGAATCTCGAAACCTCCCAACCCCATCATCAAACCCTAGGGTCACAACCCTAGATTCCTTAAGGATGGAGAACCAAAAACAACTAGGGAAATGTTTGCTACATGCCCCAGTTGATCTACTAGCTCTTGGACAACACTATTTCCAAAAGGAGTACCCACACATATCATCCCCAACAAATTTAATAGGTTGCCAAACCCAGAAGGGGAAAGGGCCTGATACACAACAGCATGGGGAAAGGGGTTTTGGAAGGAACATCGAACTATCTTCTTGAAAAATCCCCTTAGAGTATAGCTGATGCAGCAAAGGGAATAGTTGAAACACAATAGATTTTGAAGGGCTCCCCACAACCTTTTACCAGTAAGACCACCTTACTACTTCAACAAGGAGGGAAACAACAACAATTCAGAGACACCTAACGAACTTGAGAAAAAAATAAGCATGTAGCGATTATAAAAAAACATTAAACAAAGTAATCCTTAAATGGACTAACTTAAAAAACTCATAGGATTTTGAAAGTTGTTCTTGAACCTTTGATTTGTAGAAAAACCTACAAAAAAAATACCATGTCCACCACCTCAATAGATACATGGATCACCTTAAAAAATCTATTTTTTATGAAATAGAAACCCCACAGAAAGAACATCCATTTTGAATCTTCAATCAGTAGGCCTTGAGCTAATTGACCTGTAAAAGCACTCCATAAGAAGGGGAGAGTTGGGGGCATTAGCAGGGACCCAAGAAAAGAGTAGCATCCAAACAAGGAAACCAAAGTTCACCCTAGAAGCAAGTCTGGTTAAACACCCATAAGGTAACTAGCCCTCAACACATGTCCAAAGCCTTCCCACAGTTGGTGGTGAAGAACCACCTCCAAAGGGAGCAACTGTCTTTCACAAGGACCTACAAAGACGAATCTCGAAACCTCCCAACCCCATCATCAAACCCTAGGGTCACAACCCTAGATTCCTTATAGATGGAGAACCAAAAACAACTAGGGAAATGTTTGCTACATGCCCCAGTTGATCTACTAGCTCTTGGACAATACTTTTTCCAAAAGGAGTACCCACACATATCATCCCCAACAAATGCAATAGGTTGCCAAACCCAGAAGGGGACAGGGCCAGATCCACAACGTGAACCAAAAAGAGGTGCAACAAGACCACAAAGTGTAGTGGTTGGCATTGAATGAACCCCAAAATAGACTGCAACCTAGTGCCACAGGATCTTAAGGAACAAAGCCACATCAGCCCACAAGAATAGAGTCAAAAAAATATGGTTGCAACCCAACCATCCATAGATTACCTTCCACCCAATAGAGGTAGATAAAAACATGGCAAGATTTCCCTTACACCATTTTGTTAGAAGGGCAACACATCACCACGTACAAAACAAGAAACAAGAACCATAGTAACCAACTCTCCCCATCAACATCTACCTTGCCATCATACTCCCCTGCATCTCCCTCGCCTAATAAAACACTAGCTCTAGACGCTTCACTTCTCCTCATTGTAATTTTTTTTCCAAAGGGGGAGATTGTTGAGCAACGTTTAGCATTATCATTAATTCTATCTTGTCATGTTAAATTGACTAAATGGATATATTTTTTCCATTAAATGGTTTAGCTTACTTTTTAAACCTTTTATTTTACTTTTCCATTAAATGGATAGATAGCTCAACTTTAAATATTTTATTTTTGTAAAATTAAGTGACCATTCAAAAATTCATGGTTTAATTGATTATATATTCTTACTTGAGATGTTTATGTTAATGTAATCTAATTATTTTTAAACATAAAGAAATTGTAAATTAAATAAATATATAGAATTTTAAATTAATGTACCATTTTATTAATGTAATCTATTTATTTTTAGACATAAAGAAATTCTAAATTAATTCAATATATAAAATTTAAAATCTGTTACCCAATTTAGACGAAATATAAGGACTAGACGTAGAATTTAATTGTAATCCCTCGTTGTCATATGACAATTCTATGATAGTTTGGTCATTTGAATGCATTTCATTTGACATTTTAAAGAAAATATAGATTTTTAAATAATATTTAATATGAAGAATTTTGTAAAAAAGCTTTTATATTGAAATATTTTTCCATAAGTAGAAAACAATGATAATTATGTATTTTATATTAAAAAATATTAAATTTAATCTTACAATTCAAATAAATTTCTAAATTCATATAAGAAACAAATCTAAAAATTAATAACCTAGAAACTTCTATTTTAAAAATATTCTAAATCAATTTATATTTTATATTAATCTTATAAATTAGAATACTATATTATATTTAGTTATTATATATTAATAACTAAGGACACGAGGGGATAAGGTGTCATCTCTGAGGAGATAATATAGGGCATCTGATGCAATGACAAACAAAGTAGGGGCAAGGGGGCAGCCCTACCTAATTGACCTAGACAGAGGAATAGGCTGGGAGAGGATCCCATTGACTTCAACTAGGGTAGATGTGTCCTTGAGGAGGATCCAAACATAATTACAGAACTCACTAGGGAAGCCAAAGGCGGAGAGCATCATGAGGATGAAGTCCCATTCCACCCTGTCATAAGCTTTCTCAAAGTCAACAAGGAACATGGCGGTGTCTTGGTTTGAGGTTCTGGTCCATTCCATGGATTCCAAGCTCGTTACAAGATTCTCCAAGATGTATCTGCCTTTAATGAGTCCTGTTTGGGTAGAGTAGATGAATTTGGGGAGGATCTTCTCAAGGTGAGAGGCTAAGGCTTTGGCTAAGATTTTGTAGGAGATGTTGAGGAGGGTGATTGGCCTCCAATTCTTAATGAGGGCTTTATCCCCCTCTTTTGGCTAAGATTAATGATGCCATAGATTGGGTGTATCAGGTTTAGTGCCTTCCAAGGGGTCAAACAATTGCAGATGTTGTTTACACTTGTCCCAGTGAGGTTTTTTCTGAGGATTTCCATTCAAACGGAAGTCCCCCAGCCTTGTCATCCTGGGATTCAGTCATATTAAAGTCTCCAGCGATGACCCAAGGGATATATTTGGGAGGGATGTTACCCAATTCCAGAGGGATATTCTTTCCTTGTAATCATTAGATGCATATATGGAGCTTATGCCAAAGCAAGTTCCTTTAACATCTAGGGTAACCCAGGCCACTCTATTACAGGGGGAGGTTCCTTTATCCTTGAGGTACATTGACCATTTAGGGGCAATTAGAAGACCAACACCTCCCTTTCCTCTCAGGTGGTTGGTGCAGATTTTGATTGCATCTCTCCAAATCAAGTCAAGAGTAGTGTCGAGGGAGAACCCAACAGATTTAAGTTCTTGTAACATCAGACAGTCTAGGTTTTTATGACAGTCCAGAAACCTTTTAATAAAAAATTTTCTATCACGCGACTCAAGGCCTCGAATGTTCCATGATATGTACTTCATTAAAGAGGAGGATTTAAGGGGGGGCTGGTAGGGAGTCTGTGTTGACCTCCAAGCTTCTTCTTATTTTTGGAGCCCACAGGGCTACCTTTCTTTTTATTTAGGGAGTAACCTTTCATCAGGTCCTCATCATCTTCATTGTTTTCGGGAGGCTCAGTTCTAATATCAGAATTTCCTCTTATGTCGGATCAGACAACTGGGAGCCTGGAAAGCCAGGGAGCAAAGTGCTAGATCTAATTTCATCCAAGCCTTTATTTGCATAAATAACTTCTATAATATGAATATCCTCTAGCTCTTTGAGCGTAGATGCAGTCGATGGGTTGATGGTGCTAGTATCAATAATATGACCTGCAAGTGAAGAGGAGACCGATTGTAAGGGGGTTCTGGATCTAAGGATCATTGCAGGGTTATTACAAATGTTAGCATCATCATCACCATGATTGGGGTTTTCTAAGTTTTTGACCATATTTTTAACCACAGAATTGATAAGGGATTGAGGAGGGTCCTGGGGTTTATGATTAGAGGCCAATTGGATGGTATTTGAACGGCTATGGTTTAGGGCACTGAGAGGGGTAGTTTTACGCCTCCGTTTTCTCGAGGTAACAAGCAGAAAACCCTCAGAGGGCAGTTCCACAAGGTCAAGTGGAGGGCCGGAGCCAGGGAGGGCCGATGGTGCGAGATCGGGCTTGAGAGGGTTAAGTTCATTAGGAGTGGGAGCAGGAACTTCGGAGACCACATTAGCAGAGTGAGGAGATGAAGAATTTAGGTCATTAATATTATTAGGGTTAACAGAGGTCCCAGCTGAGTTATGCTTTTGGTTCCTGCGACTAATAATTGGGCAGTTTTTACGAATATGCCCTTTAGACCATCAAATTCCAGATTCAAAGACTATAGGATATATTCATTCATAAATATAAGGAACATAGGATAAGTTTAATATAAAGAATAGGGTGAATAAATATACCCCACGAACATTGCAATCCATGATATTACAATTTCAAATCTGCAGTTCACAGTAGTTGGACATCAAACAATTTCAAATCTGCCCCGGATCGGACTGCAGTTTAGCTCAGGAAACATCAGTTCACGGCAGTTGGACATCAAAAAATCAGAAAGATGTTTCCATTTTAAAATTTTTTATGCAGCATACTCTATAAATCAGAAAGACAGTTGCCTTATTTTCTGTTTTTGGTGGTTGTTTCCATTTCAATCGATTTTTTTTCAGTTTTCCTCGACTTTACTCTTTTATCAAAGGTTTTAAAACGGTCAGAGAATGGGGATTTGATGAGTATCAGCAGAAGCCGAGATACTGGAATTTCTTCTACCGTGCCTTCTTGAACTCAAATCAAATGAGTTGCAGAAATTTAGTTAAGCCTCTGCTCGGTAATGGAATTTCTTCTACCGTGCCTTCTTGAACTCAAATCAAATGAGTTGCAGAAATTGAGTTAAGCCTCTGCTCGGTAATTAATCCTATCCATGAGCATTTAACTAGTTTAATAGCGTAGTTTGCTTGTAATTGCATGCATGTAATGCATGCTTTAGGATTTCATTTTCTTGAAAATATTTTGTGATAGTTTGTAATCAAAGCACATTGCTTCAATGAATGCTATTTTTCAAGGTACAAAGAAATGTTGTCAGCCGGGTTAGAATGAATAATGAATTATTATAATTAAGTAATTTAAGGATCAAAAGAAGTTTCCGGTAATTGATTATGAAGTTTGAGAACGTTTCATGGTTTAAGTGTTCGCTCTGTTTTAAAACCCTTTTATTTGACTGTTTGCATTGCAGGTTTTTCTTTCATTATTGTCATTGGTGCTAAATTTTTCAGAACTCTTCCTCTTTCCCCTTCCATCTTTTTCTCCATCCCATTCCTTCAAAGGTCGTCTTTACAAATATATTATTGATATTCGTTGCATTTTACCTCTCAATTACAAAAGAAACATTTAAATTCAGTAAAATAATATGATAGAAATATCAGAGTGGCAAGTGTATCAGCTAGAATTATATTGTACAAATGCATTATAAGTGATTTTAACTATAAGATATGTATTAAGTTCAAATGTTTGCATTTAACCAACAATCACATTATGAAAAGGTAGATACAACAACAAAGGCACAATGACATTAGCATCTATTGTATGAAAATCCACCACAATACAATATGAATAACATGTACATGTAAGATCTATAAGTTGTGAAGGTCATGTTAAAAGGAGGAAAGCCAGAGTGATGCAAGAAGGAAGTTAGAAAGCATATTAAATTGTCAAGTGAAATGTAAATTTTCATATTGTTCCAACATCCAAATAATTAAAATTTCATCATAAATTTTCAACACTATAATGTTCAAATTACTAATTGACAAGGAATAGAGAAGTACAATTACCAACTCTTCTCATTATCCCCTAAACTATCTCCTACACTGTCTAGTGAACAAAGGCCCTCAGAAAATCGTGGAAGTGTACAACACCTCAAACTATCCTTTCACACTCTTTAGCCTTATTCAAAAGTTTTGAGGAAAACCTACTTCTTCTTGTGTAACATCTTTGCTGCCTTGCAAAGTTCCTGTGATGGAAAAAAATAAAATGTTATGCTTTACAAATCGAGAGGAGAAATATGAAATTTAAGACAATAAAATATAGAATCTTTAGCCTTATTTTAAACATTCCAGTAAAACAAATTGCTTTCTCTCTTGAAACTATGGTACCTGCTAAAGCCCATCAGTTCCTTCTTGACCATTGACCTATGATGCCATGAATGTTAACATCAGGTCAAATTCAGATGCATACAACCACTTAAGTAAACTAATCTGACAACATTATTTAAGAGTACAATTGCAAATTACCTATTGATGTTTTCGTTGTACTATGGGCTTTCGGCCACGCCTTCCTGGTGGAATGAAGGGAAGGTTGTGCTTCGATGCCCTATGTGCATTGAGGCTTTTTAAATTCCAAAATCTCTGCCTTACTCCCACACAACATGAATCATACTCACAAAAATAAAGTAATCTTCTATCACATCGTTCAGTTCTATGATGAGTAGAGACCTGCACAAACAATTTCAAAAATAAAATAATTTAATGGAAGTTCTATCTATTTGGTATGCTGTACAGAGAGATTATGCTCAGGGTTTGAGAAGGGTTATCTGTGAATCTGATTCACATTTGATGGTTTCTATGTTGACTATCAAGCTGTTGGATGGGGTTAATTGATGGATAGCTTAGGTTTTTTGACAGTTTCTCAGTTTCCTTGACAATGGAATTGTGTAGCAAATTGTTTGGCTAAGTGGGCATATGATTTTTCAGAGGGATGGAATATTGTTGACAAGAGTTCTTTGCCTTTGGATCTTTCTAGTGTATTAGATTAAATTGGACAAGAATAGGGTAGTTTAATGGTTGGCTAGGCCTCCAGTCTTGCGTTGTTGTATTTGTTCTTTGTGATTAATAAATTTGTACCCTTTTAAAAAAGAAATAGCAAATAAAACAATAATTGTAATATTAAATCCACCTTTTCTTCCTTAGGATTAGTGTTTCCCCCATTGTCAGCCTCATCGTTAGCCTTGCTCTCTACCACCTCATGATTAGTGGATCCATCCTCTTTATCTTCTTCTTCATCAACCTTATGTATCGCCATGCCATCCTCTCTGTCACCATTTTCCTCTTCATTGGCGTCATTCATTGCTAGGCCATCTGCTTCGTCATCCCCTTCCTCAGCCTGATTATCCTCCTAAAGTGAATGAAAGATATAATGTCAAAACTTTATCTCCTTCAGAAATTTAATATTTCTAAATCAATTTCTAAAACATCACTATTGAACATTGCAACACAAGACTAACACAAATTGAGCATCACTATTGAACATTGCAGCACAAGACTAACACAAATTGGGCATCTCTATACATTGCAAATTACTAACGTGTTAAATACCTCCTTGTAAACCCTCTACTTCTAATTTAGATTTGAGAATACATAACTAAAGAAAGTAGAGAATTCGATCTCACTAGCACATGAGGTTGATTTACATTCCACGATTTCAGATCCATTGTACAAAAGGGTTTATCTGATTTGAAAGGAGCAACAGACTCCATTCTCACGTGCTTATGAGAGGATGAATTGCCTGCAATAAAAATTCACTTTATTATTATACCGATCCTACTAAAAAATACAGTTCAAATGCAACTCCATTAGTTAGTTAAAACACTTAAAAATTTAAAAGGCTCTATTGTTTTAGACAAACTTTTACTCACCGAGGAAGGGAGGCATCCTTTTTGTTCTTTGAATTTCAGTCACCGCCTGAAACTCAGGGTTGTCTTTTTCATCAGAATCCAGATCAATCAGCAGTTTACTGTCTATTTGTTGATTTAAACTACGCTCATTATATTTGATAACCAGTGTACAAGAGGGTTTATCTGATATAAAAGGAGCATCAGATTCCATTGTCCCATGCTTCTCAGATGCGAAAGAATGTCCAGGGTTATGGGATGAATTGCCTGCAACAAAAAATAACTTTATATTATTCCCATTCTGTTCAAAAAATACATTCAAATAACTCGATAAATTAGTTATGGAACTTTAAACAAAACCTTTTCTTACCCTGAAATGAAGATTTGCTTTGTATTCTTTGATTTTTTTCACATGATGTTTTATCGAAAATCTTGACTTTAAAGCATGACTTAGAAATGTATTTAAAAACTAGAAGATCGCCCACTTCCAGCCCATAATAATTTACAAAGTTTATCCAGCCGTGTTGAAGTTCCAACTTTTTGATGGAACGCCATAACCGTACATTGAAGTTCTGCCCATCTGGGCCTTGCAACACCATATGTTCATCTTGGTCATTTATGATCTGGGAAACAAAAGCCGGAGGAATGCGCTGCGGTAAACACAATGAACAATTAGATTTTACAGATTCTTAACAGTATACATGAAATAAAAAGAATAAAATATGTTGTATAGAGTTACCAGTTTCTCTGCAAAATCTCCAAGCATAATTTTGAAGAAAGAAGCAGACCCATCAAAGTATTCTTTCTCACGGTGTTTTTTATAACATTTCTGACTGCATTTTGGGCACGGCATATAGTGCTCTCCCGTTTCTTCTATCTCCATGGCAAATTCAGATGCAAAGCGTATAAGAAGAGAGTGAGAGAGAGTTGGGCACTGAGAGAATGTTAAGTGGAAGTAAAACCACTATCGCATTCCTAAATGAATGAATATACGAAAAGGAAGTTTTGGACAAACTCAACCTGCAGAGAATCTGAAAACAGACAACCTGGAATGTCAAATGGAATAACAACGGTGAGTGAAGAAGAGAACGATGTATTTTATAATGTGTTGCATCATAATCAAGAAATGTGGCGACGTGTTGGCCTTCTAAAGGCTTACAGCATGTGCGCCGCAGGCTTTACAAGCGCATGCATGGATGACACGTGCTCGACTGTAATTTTTTGAGAGTTCATAACGCGAGAAAAATGTATCACTGCCAACATGGAAATTGTTATCTGCCAAATCATTTGGCCGACAAAATTACACGTCTCTTCAATATTTACTCTTTTAGTCCTGAATCTGTTGTGAGTTCTGTGCCCCACTATCATGTAAATTGTGCTCAATTGAGAAATTACAAATGGCAAATGGAAGGAATGGTTTTGCGTTTTGGAAAGCGGGTGAGGAAATATTAATTGGAAGTCACAAGATGAAGATACAAAAGAGTTGTGAACATTAAATTTGAGTACCGAGATAAATGAATCTAAAGCAGCAACGCCCTGCTTCTTAAAAACCACTATGGAGATCCCTCCAATACTTGTTTTTACTCTGCTAAATGTGATAAAAGACCCCAAGTTGTTGTATATTCTGCCATCTATCCTGTAAATTGTGCCCGACTGAGAAGTTCTGCCAGAAAGATTTTTGTTTTGGAAGGCGGGCGACGAAAGATGAATATAGAATAGAGTACCGAGATTGTTTTTGTTCGTAACCACAAGATGAATATAGAATAGAATACTTCTGTACCCACCATTTTTTAAATTGCCTATGGACCACACAAAATGCGACAAGGCCTAAGAGACAGCACAGCTATTGTCCTTGTCTAGTGACATGCCTAACATACAAATCATTCAACATAACATACAATGGGACTTACACTCACTTGTGGAGGAAGCCTAATTAATTTTTTAAAATTAATTATTTTGATGTGTTACTATTTTGTTTTATTTTATATATCATATTTATAAAGGGGATGATCTATATTTGTATAAATATAATATAAATATTATGGGAGAGGGTCTTATAGTGGAGCACCCTAGTTTCACACCTCTCAAAATTTGTCTTAAATATTTTAAATCAATTTGAATTTTGTACAAATATTTACATGTCAATTTTTTAAAACAATTTGGTTTTAAGTCCACATGGTCAAATATGCCACATCACATGCCTTTTTCGTAAGGTGTCCAAAATGGTCCAAAAATTAAATAAGACTCGTAGTTGTGCACTAAGTCATGTTTATTGGTGTGTTGATGTGGCATCACATATCTGGTTGCTTTTTCAAAATTAGTAGCATCTTTTTGGGGATAAGTATCGACATGACACTTATTGTACTCCACTAATAGATGAATTGTGTCCCACTACCATCCCCATTATAGGGCCTTCTCCATGGCATACTTATATTTAAAAATAATTTAAGTGAAAATACAGCAAGAGATATCAAAATTGAAAATATTTTATATTTATAATGATAATGATCATCAAATTTGTTATTAAAAATAATTAAAAATATATATAAATAAAGGAGAAATGAGGTTTATCAAATAAAAATGTGTATAAGAATATTTTTTAAAAATAGGAAAATAAACCGCAAATAGAAAATTATTGAACTTAACATAGCCCCCAAGTAAACCTTTTAATAATTTTATTACTATGACTAATAACTAAAGAAAAGTAAAAAGGTTATTTTAGTAAAAAGGTTATGGTTTAGAGCTTGAATTGATATTGCAATTAAATTTAAAGTTTAAATAAATAAATAAAACAAGGTACTTAGTGCGTTCCGGTCGAGGAGATCAAACGCATCACCCTAGGAGTCGAACTTGGGTTCGCGACCTTGAGAGATGCTTACAGACTGTAGAGGGATGCGATCTTCACAATCGCACCACCAATCTTGAGGCTGGTTACAGTGAAGTCACATAGAATACAAATGATGCCTCTTGAAGCGATTGCAAAGCTGCATGAAGATATCCTATTTTTCATGGATGGCCAAGCCCTACACCACACTTTGCTCACTTCGGCTGGTACGTAGGGTTCTGCAAAACCTGCACTGCTAGTCGAGCCATCCAATGGAAAGCGGGATGACAAGGCATTAGAAAACTTCTTCTGGGACATTGAGGAGATGTTTTCTAACTTGCATGGATTATCCGATGAGGCCCAAATCAAGAAAGATGGTTCATTGTGTCTGTGCATAGATTTCAGAGGTCTTAACAAGCTCACTGTGAAGAACAAGTATTTGCTGAATATTGTCAAAAGATAATTTGATATTTCTATTTTTTTATTATACTTACATATATAACATATAATTAATATTGTTAATCTTGTAGACACTCAAAATTGTCTTGTTACTAATATCGTTAATTATTCTTCTATATTAATTAAGTGATCTTAATTATTTAGTTAATCCAATCCTATTTTTCTAAGCCAATATTCATCTTTTTTAGCAAAAAATAATTATTCAATTTCCATCCAAATCATTTAATCAATAAACCCTCCTTTTAAATTATTTAAATACTTTTATTATTTAATTAATTTTGAATTTCTAATTCAATTAAATGATCTTTATCATTTAATTAAATTCAATTAAGAAATTATTCAATTGTCTGTATCTATGTCCCGTTAATCTAAATTTATTTTATTGAATTTCAAAGTAACTAAATTCCATCCAAATTTGAATTCATTTCATTTCCATCAATTTCAATTTCACTTGACATTTAAAATTTTTTAAATTCAAATCAATGACATTTCATTCTAATTTCCTACATCAAAAGTCAAAATTCTAACTACCACTAACTTCTAGTCAACTTTCAATCAACTCATTCTAATAGATCAATCAATTCAATCTTCTAACCAATCAATTTAGTCCACACATCAATCAAACTAGTTAATGAACCCATCAAATTCATTAAAAAGTCAATTAATCTTCATGACTCAATCAAATGGGTTATACTTTCAATCAATTTGAGAGTTCTTAATCTATTTTGTATCAATCATTTTCCATGTTAGATCGATTCTGTTGTTGAATCCATATCAACCATTCATCAAAATTTAGGAAGTCTATGAATTGAACTTCAGTCCTTCATTATTGGTAACCACTATCTTCGGATTCTTGTGTCAAAATATTACAAATTTTTCATAGTGCAACTCTAAGAGCCAATTTTCCACAAGAAGAAAAAGAACAATTGAAGAGATATGCTAAGATTCAACATAGAGTATTTTTTGATTTGATTCATTTTATTGTTAAATTTATTAGCGAACTCTTATTGTCTTACGATCAAAGTTGTTAATTAGGTTCATTTTTTTTGCCTACCTATTAATTTAATTAGCAATGGTAAATTCTGTTAGACTTGTGTGAACAATGTTGTCATTGATTCCAAACTAGTCATCTAGTTTGGACCAGACATTATATGAGGTTTGGACATTAGTCTGGATGCAATGGATGTTATGGTTGTTATTGTATCAAAGGATTGTATGCAGTCAGTATGGATGTGTAGTTCAGATGTTGCGGTTTTGGTCAGAAGTTATTATGCAACATGGATAACCTTGGATGATGAATTTAGAGGTTTCATTGAGTTCTCATTGATCCCGGTATCACGATGTTAGGTATTCTCATTGATCCTGATATTAGTTACCTATCCCAGTGTTAGCAGTTTTGGTAATTGTCAGATGTATCTCTTAGAGTTTTGTATTGCGGTTTTATTGGTACGCGTGGAGCCTACATTTTTTAAATATTGGGCTTGATCCTATGATTATGGGTCAGTATTCTTGGGTTTGGATGACCCTATCCGTTTCTGATAATCTTGGTATATGCATTAGCAATCAGAGTATGTAAAGGAAGCATGTAGAAGTCTTGCAGAGGCTAACATAATCATATTGATAATGTGTTGGGCTTGGCCAACACACTATTTTGTATTTGTGCCCTCCAATATATACATATACATATGTAGTAGCATAATGCAGAAGTAGAAGTAGAAGCAGAATAAGAAAAAAGGAGAAAGAGATTGAGTGAGTGAAGGTGTGTGTGATATGCAAAAGAAATTTGGAAACTAGGATAGCAGTATCTGTGAAGTGAGTTGCAAAGGCAAATAGTGTTGCAGTAGTTCTTTACTGGACTTGTTGCGGGATAGTTGTACAAAGATCTGTAATCGGATCTACTGTAGAGTTTGTGATTTATAATTTGAGATTAAACATGGAATTGATTCCATGCATTTGGACATGCAAACCTTCTTAGTTCAACCTTTTCAGTTGCAGTGAGCATTTTGACAATTAGCCATCTCTTTGTATATTTGGAGTGAGCAGTTTGACAGTGAGCCATTTTTGTAATCTGGCAATGAGCCACCCCTTTGTAAACACAATTATAACTAGTTATATTCTTTTGAGAGTTAACACTCTCTGTGGTTTTTCCCATTTGGGTTTTCCATGTATAAATCCGGTGTTCATCTTGTGGTTATGTTCTTAATGTTTATTTTGTATTAACTGATTTATATTAGTCAAGTTTGTTTGATATTTTTGTGGATAGTCATAATTGGTGAAATTTTTTCTTTAATTTGTGGGACTACTGATTCACCCCCCTTCTCAATATTTTGGTGCTTTCAATCTGATCAACAGATTGCCCTCATATAAATTTTGGTGAACTTGGCATGAAGTCAACAACTCTGTGATTTTTTTATATTTTTGTGACATTCTAGGTGCAAGTTCAAATTTTCACAATCGCACTTAGATTTTCATATTTTTTCTAGCGATCTTTGCATTTGCATATTATTTATTCCTTATTTATTAAATTGATCTTGCATCTATGATATTATCAATGTCGTATTTGTCTAACAAAAAAGTTTGCATTTGTGTGAAATTAACTTTGCATTTGTCCATGAATTTAATGAGCCTTGTTGAGTATAGGGTTTCAATTTTGTTCTTTTACTGGATCATTTTTACTAATGTTTTGTGCATAGGAGAATCTATTTTTTGTTAATAATAGGATGACCTGCATAATATGACCAAATATTTCAAGGCAACAGTTGTGAGCTCAACAAATGCATAAAAGCAAAATATATCTTCAATGAATTTGACAAAAATATAAGCCTTACTATTTATCAAATGTGTTTGCTAGCTTACACCATGCATTATAACGTATCACCTATTCCCATCTTAATGCTTTAATTTCATGATATATTTTAGAATTAATGTTTTGACAAATTTCGACAGACATAGACAAATATTCGCATCTGTTCACAATAATTTATGCATTCATTTGTAATTGTTCTTGTATCCATACTCAATTTTTTTTTCATTGGTCTACTTGGAGTTTTGCATTTGTCAAGTTGTTGTTTCACATTTGACTAGTAATTTACAGTGAGGTAGTACTTTGACTTTTCTAACATTTCTTGCTTTCAGTTAAGGTCTTATATTTCTACATGGATGAGTGAGTTTTTCTCACTACTAATATTTCATCTTTAGCAGTTGGTGTTTGTATTTCAAAGACAAAAACAAACAAAAATACTTAGAATTAGTGTTCTTACAGAATGTGTGTTTTTTTCAAGCTCACTCATATTTGGATCTAGTGCACTAAAGATAACATATGCTTGAATTGCTTGTGCACTTGCACATTCTGTGTAGTATCCATTTTATTTTTTTTAGAAGGCTTGCCTCTTCAAAGAAGTGATCACTCCTAGAAGGAGGAATGACTAAACTAGATTTTCTGTTCAACTGCTATATAAACAAGTAGCAAGACAAATATTATCTTATAGGGTGAATATGACATAGGTGCAATATGAGTTCGATAGCCTTCGAACATCAAGGCCCATTAAGGGTTGTAAGAGCTGGTAGTGGGTGTCCTAGTGAGTTTGTATGTGGTCTTTCTCCTCAAACAATTACTAAAAACCTTTTTGTAGAGACCCACCCATGATTTTGACCAAATATTGTGATTGTTTCAGTGGAAGGGCATAACTAGTTTTTCCCTGAAGATACTCACCATAGGGCTCCTATAAGATGAAATGGAAATCACTAGCTTAGCATAAGCTACTTGTATGTTCTTAGAGAAAGCATGATTAGGTCATCCTTCTAGTCCTCGAGGTCCCTGTCTATCCTCTCTCCCATTTACACGAGTGTATATAGCCATTCAAGGTGTCCCTACATTTGCATTAATGAAGATTCCAAGTTGTGTGCTGAAATTATTGCAATAAAGCCTTGTCTTTAAGAGGTAAATACTATCTAAATCATTTACAATTATGATACTATTAGTGAAAACTTGTCCTAAATTTGGCTTGTGAACATACAATTATGTTTGTAATGCCCTACAAAGGAACCCTAGAAGACAACTCATCTAAATAACTAACCTCAAGAAGATATATATATATATATATATATATATATTTATATATTTTAAAAATACATTAACTCATTAAGCTATAATAATGAATAGCATAATATTAAACACGATCTAAAAATTTATGTAAGCACAAGTAGAGACAACTAAAAATAATAACATCTATGTCCTCTAAGGTCCCCTAGCATCGCTACAAGGCTTGATGCTAACACTTACTAAGACCTAAGAATCAAATGTAATCTAACCATTACATAACATAGTGCCTTCACACCATACTTAGCAAACAAAATTAGCAAACAAACTTAGCAAACAGAGTTCATAGCAGTTGGACATCCAAAAATCAGAAAAATGTTTCCATTTTAATATTTTTTATGCAACATGCTCAGTACATCAGAAAGACAGTTGCCTTTGGATCACACTATTTCCTATTTAAGTTGTTGTTTCCATTTTAATCAATTTTATGCAATTTTCATCGACTTTAGTATTTTATCAAAGGCCTTAAAACGGTGAGTTCAAAGGTTTCCCGTAAATCCATTGATGAAAATTGTTAATCAATAATCCTATCCATAAGCATTTAACTGGTTTGATAGTGTAGTTTGCTTGTTAATCAATAATACATGCTTTAGGACTTCATTTTCTTGAAGAGATTTTGTATTAGTTTGTAATAAGTTGAAGGCTTCGCGAGCCGTGCAGACAAAAGATGCACGTGGTACAAAGAAATGTTGTTAGCTGGATTAAAATGAATGAATGAATTATTATAATTAAGTAATTTAAGCATCGAGAGAAGTTTTAGGTAATTGATTATGAAATTTGAGAACATGCATGATCTTAAGTGTTAGCTAAACTTACTTTTCCCCATCCCATTCTGCCAAAGGTTGTTTTCACAAATATATCATTGATATTCGTTGCATTTGGCCTCAATTACAAAAGCAACATGTAAAATGCAGAATAATAATATTAAGATAGAAATATCAAAGTGGCAAGTGCATCAGTTTGGATTCACATTATATTTTACACATGTAATATAAGTGAAATTAACTATAGATGATTCATAAGCTATCTATTAAGTTCAAATGTTTGCATTTGACCAATAAATATATTGAGAAAAGGTAGATACACAACCAAAGGCACAATGATAGAAACATCAATTGAACATAAATCCATTACAATATGATATGAATAACATGTACAACAAAATATACAATCTTTAGCATCATTTTAAACATTTCAGTAAAACAAATTGCTTTCTCTCTCAAAACTATGGTACTTGTTAAAGCCCATTAGTTCCTTCTTGACCATTGACATATGATGCCATGAATGTTAACATTAGATCAAATTTGAATGTATAAAACCACTTAAACTAATCAAACAACAAGATTTAAGAGTACAATTGAAAATTACCTTTTCATCCAACTTTTTTCTTTCTATCAATGCCAATATTTGTTTCATTCCTTCCTCATTATTTTTGTAAGATTGCATTTCAGCGTCAACCTCCTCCATTATCTTTGAATTCAACTTTTTTCTTTCTATCAATGTCATTATTTGCTTCCTTCTTTCCTCATTATTTTCGTAAGACTGCATTTCAGCTTCAACCTCATCCCTTGCTTTGCCAAGGAGTTGACCATTGACCTATGAAGCCATGAATGTTAACATTAGATCAAATTTGACTGCATACAACCACTTAAGTAAACTAACCAAACAACATGATTTAAGAGTAAAATTGCAAATTACCTTTTGATCCAACTTTTTTCTTTCTATCAATGCCATTACTTGTTTCCTTCTTTCCTCCTCATTATTTTTGTAAGATTGCATTTTAGCTTCAATCTCCTCCATTACCTTTCGATTCAACTTTTTTATTTCTGTCAATGCCATTATTTGCTTCCTTCTTTCCTCCTCATTATTTTTGTAAGACTGCATTTCAGCTTCAACCTCCTCCTTTGCTTTGTCAGGGAGTTCCTCATAATTTTGTACTCAATGTGATCTACATTTACTCTCAGTTACATGCCTTTTTTTGTACAATATGGCAACCTCAATTGGCAGTCAACATCACTTTTCCTCTTTTCATTATACTTTCTTATTTTCTCTAGTGAAGGAGGTGGATGTTTTTGTTGTTGTCCTATGGACTTTCGGCCATGCTTTCCTGGTGGAATGAGAGGAAGGTTGTGCTTTGATGCCCTATGCGAATTTTAAAGTTTTCAAATCCCAAAATCTCCATCGTACACCCATGCAACATGAACCATATTGACAAAAATAAAATAATCTACCATCGACCCATTCAATTCTATGATGAGTAGAGACCTGCACAAACAATTCCAAAAATAAAATAACATACTATTTATAATGAAAAAGAATTGAATGTATAATGTTTAAACAATGACAAATAAAATGGTAATTGTAATATTAAACCTCATCCATTACCACATCATCCTCTTCCTCTACCTGATTATCCTCCTAAAATGAATGGAAGGTATAATGTCAAAACTATATTTTATTTTTTTTCCCTAGACCTTCCCCATTTTATGGAAGGGCAAGAGTCACAACTTAGAATTCCTCTTTAGATGTCCCTATTGGGAATTGAACTTGGGTCTCCACAGTGAGAACCCAGTGTTTTAACTAGTTAAGCTCAACCCCTTGGACATAATGTCAAAACTATTATCTACATCATAGATTTGATATTCTATATGAATTTCTAAAATTTTACCATTGACGCACTGCAACAAAAGTATAATACAAATTTGACATCTAATCATTAACCTGTTAAATATCTCTTTATAAACCCTTTACTTCTAATATATAAAGAGAGAAGGGAATTCGGCATTGCATTATTTCACATCTCTGTAAACCCTCAACTTCTAATTTAGCTTTTTAAACCCTTACCTTCTAATTTAGATTTGAAAATATATTTATATAACTAAAGAAAGTAGAGAATTTAATCTCACTATCATGAGAGGTTGATTTATATTCCACGGTACGAGCATTGAGAGAAGGTTGAGTGAGACTAAATACACTATCACATTCTTATCAGAGAATGTTGACAAGGGAATTTTTGGACAAACTTAGTACAGAATGATGTATTTTTATAATATTAATGGCCAGAGTTGTGTGATGAATGATACCCTAATGTGTTTTGTCAGAGTCAGGAAATATACATTAATATGTTGATTTTGACAGAGTTGAAATAAGGTGATGTGTTGGTCTTCTAAAGGCATACAATGCGTGTGGAGCTGGAATTACAAGCCCATGCATGGGTGACACGTTGCCCTAAAATTTCTGCTCTAGCATGTGTTCGGCTACAATTTTCCCAGCAATTTTAAAGTCAAAACTTGAAAAATAGCTATCTGTTTATACCGGGAGAAAAATTTACTACTGGCAAGGTGAGAATCGTTAAAATTATAACTTGTCTACTCAATTTTTCCTCTTCCCAGATCTATTTTTAGTCCTCAATCTATTGTGAGTTATGTGCCCCGTATTTCATATAAAACCCATCCAATACATAAGAAAGCTGGTACACGTTGTGGTATGTGGTTAGCTGGGAAATTGCAAATGGCAAACAGGAAGAATGATTTTGCGTTTCGGAAAGATTGTTCAGATAAGTATGGAATCAGAAGATGGGAAAGCCACAAGATGAAGATAGAAAAGAGTTGTCAACATTAAATTTGCGTACCGAGATGAATGGATCCTAAACAACAAGAAAGAAGAGTTGTTGAATGGGTGAATGAAGAAAGAAGAGCAATGAGAGTTAAGTAAAGAATCCTATGCTTCTTAAAAGCTGTTGGAGTGCACCATGCCAAAATCTGATCCGTTAAATGCTCACTTCTCACCTTTTAAATTGTGTATGGAGCACACAACTATTCTAAGATGTGCTTCTAAGATGGACATAGCTATTCTCCTTGCACAGTTACATACAAATCATCATGTAAAATGGCATACCATCATTCAACATAACAAGGCATACCATCATTCAACATAACATGTTATGGATCCACATCCACTTGTAGAGGAAGCACTAATGTAAATAAGTAACATTTCAATTTTCTAAATTTCTGATAAAAAATGGACAACAAATAAGCATACTCTTAAGAATGAACATTATCTTATTTCGTAACATTATTGCTCTATGAGTTGGTATTCTAATTGCCAGTAAGCAAATTTAAAGTTTTTGATGAAATAATGTTTTAAGGCACAATACATGAGAAGGTTAACACACCTTGGACTCTAGATTTGGAGACACAGTAGAGTTACACAGATTATAAATTAGTTTGGTAGTATGCACATCCCCTCCCTAAGTTGACGACCAAACTGCTTCTAATGCATGGAGCATATAGGATGCTAAAATACCAAAGATGTGCCTTATAATTTTGGCTTGAACTCCCACTTTAGACATGAGCTTTGGCTACATGATTTTTGGGGCATGAAGTTGCTTTCCTTAGCCCTATTTTTTATTATCAAAATTCAGAGTAAGCTAGTGCACCTTCTTAGACATTTTTTTATTGTTTGGCAATCTCCAACTCAAACTAAAAATGAAACTTCTTTCTTAGCCATGCAAAAAGATTTGGATGCGAAATTAGTATTTTGATCTTTCAAAAATGCTTTAACCGGCTGTACCAAGATTTTATTGATTGCTAAAACAAAGAAAATTTTGATCACAAGTGGTCAACAATTTGATGAAAAGCATGGTTGAAATATTGAATAATCGAGGTCAGCTCCTTTTAATTTGGCACTTTAGTGTATTTGAGCCTAACTACAAAGTCTTTCAAAACTTTAATTGTTTCCTGAATATTTGAATTGAGGGAGTTTTTCCTGCATTTTGCCCAATTCTTGTTTGATTACCAACATCTTTCAATACTATCATTTGTACATTCTCCATGCAGGGTTGCTTTAAGTTCCTATACAACACTTTGGGTATCTTTTACTTTTTCCTTGTTCTCCCACAATGTACATGAAGTGAATGAAACAAATTCTTAAATCCTTAGTAACAAAATATTATCCATCTTACAACTATCAAATACTTTGTCCTTGGCTTTCTTATATGCATTCATTATCATATTGATGGCCTAGATTCACTCTTTAGGAATTTCCATATTAAAATTATCGAGCATTGGTTTAATCTTTGGGAAACATGAACAATGCATAACCATGTATTATATTTCTACAAGCATTATAGAATAACGTCATGAAGTAGAGAGCCATTAGCCATATAAATAGAATACAAAGATCTATTTTTATTACCATTACATCATCAATATAATATAACTAAAATGATCTATGAGAATTAGCAATCTCATGTGAAGATAAAATATATGTATCACTCTCAATGATAAAATACATAGATAAAAATACAGTGCTACGAATGATGAAAGATACAAGCATGGTGCAACGACATATCATGCATAGAGGAAACACGTACATCCATAAGAGAAAATTACATAAGAGTATCAAGGATGGAAGAATCATGAATAATAAAGCATAAAAAAAAATAGACAACATCAAATCTATATAGTCTTATGACAGTGATGTAGAGTCATATAATGTCACATATCTATAATATAAATATATATGCACAAAATTGTCATATAGGCATACAACAAAGGAACTTAATGTGATCACTTTTGTCTAGGTGAAGGGAAGACATCATGGGGTAGCTTTGACCATCTAGTGGATGGAGAGGCATACAATGAGGGGTTTTCTTTTAACTGATTGACTTAATCTCCTATCTATTTTTTTTTGGAGCTCCACCCAATACAATAAAAGTGTATACATTAATATATAAAACATTATTAGAATGATATATAATGAAATAATCATTATTATGATCTCATCATCTTAAAAAAGAAATCCCTCTTCATCTATAAGATGGGTAGGTTCACAAAATAGCATTGTGAAGCCTTACGACAAACATCAAGATACATATTCAAAAAAAAAAAGAATATTATTCATATTTTGACTAATATACAGATAAAATAGCAAATAGAATATTTTATTTCTAATCTATCTCATGTACCTTTGTCAAAGGCATTGAAGATGATACAATGGAAACAACTTCATAGTCTAGTGTGGTATGATTATGAAAATGAGCATTAAAAGAGTGCATGTGTAGCCGAGCTGGTGTGAAGGCGAATCATGAGGCATAGTGTTAGGCTAATGATCCTGGTGCTACACACCAACTCCGGTTTGATTCTCACTAGGATTACCACAAACCCTTTTGTCAATGGGCCCTTGGTCTACTGGTGAATTTGAATGGCTCCAAATGAGCCCACTAGGGATCAAGTCTTGTAGAGTGCAAGCCTCACCATCATAAGGGATGAGGCCGAGATCATGCCCTGGAAAAATTTGGCGGAATGGATACCCCTCTATCCTTGGCTCTTAGAAGAAGAGGTTGAGCCTATTGCCTCATTCTCCTATATCGGGTGGCAAAAAATACTTTGTGAAGGCCCTCGCTAGGTTGGCATCTCATGGGCTTCATTTCCTTTCTGGGTTGTCGTGCTCACAGGTCTGGACCTCCATCAAATTAAAAAAAGGAGAATTAAATTATATAAATAATTTAAAATAAAATAGTCAAGCTTACCTCAACATAAGATGTATGGCAACTCCAACATGTGATTTTTAAAGTCCAACATTAATTTGTTCAATATCCTTTGTGAGTTCTAATATTACCATTCATACAAGGTTAAACAACTTATATGTACCATGTTATTATGTTTTTACTAATACATATTTGTGTACTCAACCATGTTGTGTAATAAAAAACTGAAAGGCCATTAAATGTACGATGAACAGTTCAACCCTAAAATTTTTTTTACAATCATTATAGTAATTTAGTTGATCTTATATTTTCAAATGAAATACAATAAATTGAATAAGACCTTGTTCAAATTTTACCTATTTATCAATGCCAAATTATATTTCATTAAGTAGCTAATCTATTAAGACAATATAATCTAATAAAGACATGTCTTGTTGTTGGCTACACGTATCTTGATCATCCTTAAAACCCATAATAAAAAAAATAAAAAAAAATCTATAATTTTGACATAAGTGAGGTGAATCTTGAGACCCCTTAGACTCAACCCCATTACCTTGTATTAGACACTTAATATACTATAAAAATGATTGATTGAGTTTATTGACAATAAGTTCTTGACTTTGATACACTCTTTTACAATGGAAGGGATTGAGGAATTCTTAATGTCTAATATGGAAACAACTTCATATTCTAGAGTGGTTTGAATATGAAAAAGACTATTAGATTATGTAATTAACTGAAAATGAAATAATGTTATTATACTATCAAAATCTACCTAGAATTATTTTATAAATATATAATGGTCTTAAAAATAATCAAGCTTACCTCAACATAAGATGTATGGGCAATACAACATACTTGTGATAAATAAAGTCCAACATTAATTTGTTCAATATCCAAAGTGACTTTTAATATTACCATTCATATGAGGTTAAAATAATGTGTACCATATTATTATTTCTTAATTAATGCATATTTATGGCCTCAACATTGTCCTGTGATAAAAAATGAAAGGCCATTAAATGTAGGATGAACACTTTAACCCTAAAATTTTGTTACAATCATTATAGTAACTCAATTGATCTTATATTTTTAAATGAAATATAATAAATTGAATTAGACCTTGTTCAAATTTACCTATCTATCAATGCCAAATCATATTTCATTTAGTATTTAATCTATTAAGACAATCCGATCTAACAAAGATGTGTCTTGTTGTTGGCTACATGCATCTCGATCATCCACAAACCCATAATCACAAAAATATAAAATAAAAAATCTACAATTTTGACATAAGTGAGGTAAATATTGAGACCCCTTAGACTCGCCCTCATCACCTTGTATTAGACACTTAATATGATATAAAAAGGATTGATTGAGTTGATTGACAATAAGGTCTTGACTTCGATACACTCCTTTACAATGGAAGAGATTGAGGAATGATTAATGTCTAGCCTTGCAAGGGATCTCATTGCTTAGTTTTGGATAGATTGTGCTCCCACTATATCTTGTAGAGTGCCAACCTCTACCTTGGAACTCTTGCATGCCAAAATAGTTTGGGGTTTCATTGTAGACAAAATTTTAAGAGTTTTATCAAATGTACTATCAGGCCTCATTGTTATTGCATGAAGAACAATGATAACTTTAAGAAACCCCCTCTTTGAAAATTCTATAAAATCTTGGTGAATATTTAAATTTATTTAAAAAAAATAATAATATTTTTTATTGGTGAATCTTTCCTTTTTTCTAGAGAAAAAAATTTATTGGCAATTTTTTTATATCATTTTTTGGTAGAAAATATTGGTGAACCTTGGAAAATAATAAGAGCATGCATTAATTAATATTGCGAATCCTTTCATTTAAAAAAAATAGTCATTTATAGAAAAGTAAACGCCTAAAGGTGGAAATCATTAATGAGTTTAAGGGGTAGAATTTACATTATTTAGTTTCTACCATTAACTTAAAATAATCTAATAGCCCTCTTTGTATATTGTGAGATAAAATGTACCAACAATTTCTAATACACATGGGAGCAAAAAATGCTTTTAGACCATTGATTTTCATTGAGGTCAACAATTCAAAAGCAATTTCAAACCCCACGAGCATTAAAAATTGTATGTATAATTTATCTCATGGAATACAATGAAGGTCATTAGATTATATTTTAAATCAATGGTGGCAACTTAAGATTTTTTATATAACCCTAAAGTAACTAATAATTATGATATATTGTTGGCAACTTAATTTAGATTTCAATAATAAAATATAAAGTGTTGGCGAATGAATGTATCAAATATTGTAACGAATCTTTGAGTTAATGGCGATTTAAATAACACTAAAATAAAAAAATTTAAAAATGTGACGATTAGGGTCACCTTAAAAGTTGAACTTATTAGCAAAATTTTGATTCTCAAATTAAAAAAAATAGCCAATTAGCGAATATTAGCCACTCAAAATTTCATATATGAAGAATGTCAAAAAAACTATCAACCACCTATCCCCAAAATTAATTTTTTTAACTCTCGATGGTGGCACTAATGGATAGGTAACATCCGACAAGTACCATGTAAGGGTGCATTAGTTTGTTGGTCAATGAGCAATGTGCAAAAATAAAATTTCAGTATTTTTTTTATTAATTCATAAAATAATTTGTTGGCATAATATTATCTTATTTTTTTCCTCTTGCTTAATCGAGTGTTAATCTGGGCACTCACAAAATCTATGTGAGAATGAACAAATTTTGGTGAAGTGGTAAGTGTAGACCATTTGAGGTCATTCCTATCAGATCTCTCTACTTTTTATCATCTTAAGTTTTTTCTTATTATTTTTATATTAGCTAGTATATTTTTTTCATCTCGAGAGGATATCAATGCATTTTTAAAGGGCATTTATATGGTTGTTCTTCATTAAAGTTTTCATGAAATGGTGAATGATGGTGTTTATCAGTTGATGCAGAATTTTGAATTCCAAAACATTAAACTTACTCACTCAAAACCATTTGTATCTAACTATTCAATCATTTTTTTATAATAAAAATAGACAAAAACTTATCTCCTCAACTTTTAAGATGTTGTGTAGCATTTTCATGATAATCAAAATAGTGATACGATGATTATACCATCTGAGGTTCAATTTAAATGAGCTCCACTTATTAATCTTTTCTTTTTTATCTTTTAACATAGCGCAAACACATTATAATATACCCATTTGTAGATTCTATGAGATAAAAAAATGGGTGACCACTTTTGATCCCCATCATTCTACCTAATTCTAACTATTATTATGAACATTGAACCCATGGAATCAAATTTCTCTAGCACAAAGACTGAGAATGTTGAGTGGAAGTAAAACCACTATAACATTTGGACAAACTCTGTATAGACAACCTGAATTACTTTTAGAGAAACTCAGTGCAGAATGATACATTTTATAATATTAATGGCCAAGATTGTGTCATGAATGATACCTAATGTATTTTATCATAATCAAGTAAAATACATTTAAGATTTTGATTTCCACAAAGTTGAAATAAGGCGATATGTCAGGGTTTGTTTAACAAGCACATGGGTGACACAAAACCCTAAAATATTTATGCTCTGGCATCTGTATGAAACCTATATTACAATAATTTATTTTCACATTGTTTATTAACTTTATGGCAACTGTGAACATAAATTTAGGAGAGAATCATGCAAGAAACTTGGCCATACAAATGTGTCCAAAATAATGCCTATAATATAGTTAAGCATAAAAATATTTTAATGATCTGAAAGTTATAACATACTAAATATTAATTTTATGACCTAAAAATTTGCCTTTAAAAAACTCATGTAGAAAGTGCATCGGGAAATTCAGTAATAAGATGCAAATTATTTGAGCCAATTAGATTGAAGAAAAACAATTTCTGTAAATTGAAAACTTAAAAATCATGCATCTTAACTATTGAAAAATTAAAAAAAAAAGCATCAAAACAAAAAATTCATAGATATAATTGGTGGAAAATAAATTGAATAATAACGAGTTAATTAAAATTGGGTGCAACTGATTGCAATAGTACTAGCCTAACGAAAAGTACTAATAACTAAACAATAGTAAAGACTATGATTGAAAGCTTGAATTGAAATTGTAATTGAATATAAAGTTTTATTAGAATATTTAATTATATTTTAGTCACCTATATTTAGTTCATTGTTTAATGGTCATTTAGCTTTTTAGTTAATTATCTTTTAAGCTTTTTTTAGCATTTAGCTTTTTCTCTTTAGTTAATTAGGTTTTAAGCTTTATTTAGCGTTTAGCTTTTTAGTAGTTCACTTTTTTAAAAGGCTTGTTCTTAATTTAGAACATCGTCCTTGTAATCTCTTTATATACTCTTCTATATTGTTGAATAGATTATCCAATTATTAAATCATTCATTCAATCTATTTTTCATTGTATCATAGTGGGTCGATGGGATTCTTTAAAGTTTGGCAAATTTTTTAATAAAAATTCATGGCCTTCTTTTTGGAATATTTTCCAGATTTTTTTTTATTGTTTTTTATAAAAAAATAATTTTGCTTTTTTGAAGGCTTTTTGAGGGTTTTTGGTTCGTGGGTGAATTTCTTTGTGCTAGGCAACAGTTCATGTTTTTTTAGGGTTCTAGAGAATTTCAATCTTGCAACCTAGAGGTTATTGTTTGCAGATTGAATTTTTTCGTAGGGTTTCTACAATTTTTGACTAGGGTTTTGACCCTTCAGTTCAAGTCAAAATTTTATTTTGGTTGCAAATTCTTGGTGGGTTTTTTGAGACCTCAACTGGACCGTCGTCAGATTTTTCTAGGTGCATCATTTCCCGTGTCTTAATTTTTGAGCTTTTGGATTTGCATTTTGATTTTAGATTCTTGGTGGGTTTTTCAAGACCTCAACTGGGTTGTCATTAGATTTTTTTGGGTGCATCATTTTCCGTGTCTCAATTTTTGACCCGTCAGACCTATATTCTGATTACAGATTCTTGGTGGGTTTTTTGAGAGTTTTTATGAGTTGGTCTCAGATTTTTTTCAGTGCCTCATTTTCCATGCCTCAAATTTTATTCTAATGAATTTGCCTTGGAATTTAAAAATAGTCTGCAATTTCTACTAATTCTGTAGACGTCGAGAATTTTGGTGTCTTTTGGGCGCTATTTATGTTGTACATTCGACCTAGGGTTTCTGCCCCTATTTTTTTGGATTTTTTTTAAAAGAAAAAGTTGTCAAAAAATCAGAGGTATTTTTTTGTTTTCTACAATTTTTTTTTTAATTATTTTAAGGAAAAATTTCAGGTTTTAAGTTTTCAATTTTTTTTAATTTATGGGTTTCTTCCAAACCTCAAAATTTGACCTTGGAATTCATGTCAAAATTCATCTCGAGGGTTTCAATTTTTCTTAGGAGCTGCTTCTATTTTGATTTTTTTAATCAGATTCTTCTGTCTTATGCTTTCACTAGGTTGACCTCGTTCAACCTCCATTTTTCGTGATGGCATCTTTGACCAACATCATGTTGGAACACAGTCAAAAGTTCAATAGCTACCACAACACCTGAAAAGAGTGCATGTTCATGATATTTGAATATCATCACCTTTATCAGATTGATTTAGGCCAGACCTCATCTCACAGGTCCCAAGGTTTTCACGATTTATTCCTAAAAAATTGTCTGTCGGTTTTCTGATTTTTTCCACAAAAGTCATGTGAGGGTTTTCACAAGTTTTTCCTCAAAAATTGTTTGCAGGGTTTATAATTTTCTTTGAAAATTATCTCATCTGTAATCCGTGATGTTGGTGTAAGATTTTGGTTATCTGGGTTTTACCATTTTTTCCACAAAAACAATGTTTTGTAACCTCAAATTTCTAGGTTTTCATGATTTTTTCTTCAAAAATTGTTTGCTAGTTTTTATGATTTTTCCCTAAAAACTCATCTATAATACGAGAAGTTCACATGGGATTTATGATTTGGGAAGGTCTCTAGTTTTGATCTATTTTTGTCCTAAAAATTCGAGCTTTGTTGCAGTCAGTTTGGGTCACACCTGCCAGGGTGAACATCTGCAACCGTGGTATCTTGTAGTCAGTTTTGGAGTTGGTACTCTTATGCAAAAGGGTTTGCAGATTTTTTCCTCAAAATAATGGTTTTAGGCTTTAGTAATTCATGTGTGCCAGATCTCTAATTCATGTGTGAAGGTTACATTAGCTTGGATGGCTTTTGGTACTCTTGGTCATTAACACTTTTTTAGATCCAGGGAGGATCTCCACCGTAGCAGAGTGTTGTTTTCATTTGTGATCAAAAGACTTGCAATGTCTTATGTAGGGTAGTTAGTAGATAGAATGACCATTAAGGGAGGGTATTAGAATATTTAATTATATTTTAGTCACCTATATTTAGTTCCTTGTTTAATGGTCATTTAGCTTTTAAGCTTTATTTAGTATTTTGCTTTTTATTTTTAGTTAATTAGCTTTTAAGCTTTCTTTAGCATTTAGCATTTTAGTAGTTCACTTTAAATGACTTGTTCTTAATTTAGAACATCATCCTTTTAATCTCTTTATATATGCTTGTATATTGTTGAATAGATTATCCAATTATTGAATCATTCATTCAATTTATTTTTCAAGTTTAAATTAAAAATTAAAAAATAAGATACCAAGTTGGATTTCAAATAGAAAAAAATTGCGTTGAAGATGTTGAAAGCTTACATGTGAATCTCTCTCTCTCTCTCTTATATATATATATATATATATCTTTTCAATTAAAGTTAAACTTATATTGTGTAGTGTGCAAGCAATAATAGAAATTGAAGAAAATGTAGAAATTAATCTAGATATATAATGGACATTTCTATTTTTTTTCTCTTTTTGCATGCAAATAATTTTAAATTCTAAAATTAAACTAAATTCTAGTTTTTAAATTTTTAAATTGAATAAACAATTAGTTATAGAATAAAATTAAAACTAGAATTTAGATATAAATGAAAATTTTCTATATATTTTTTTAGATATTAAGCAACATTTCTATTCTATTTTCCCCTTTTTAATATAAATCTTCTCAAATTCTAAAATTAAATTAAAATAAATATTTTTCAAATTTTAATTCGAACAATAATTTAAAGTCTAGATATAAATACAACATTTCTATATATTTTTGAACAGACAAAAATCATTTTATATTCTAAAATTAACCTAAATTCTAATTAAAAATATATATTTAACTTGAATATTGGTACACATATGTGTAAAATATAACTCCAAAAGAAAAATGTATACATGTGTGAATATATATTTAACTTGAGAATTGAATCGAACAAAAAGGAGGACATACAATTTAAGATCAATGAGACTCACCAAAAGAAATGTATAAACCAAAGAATATCATAGTGGACCATATTATCAACAAACATGATAGTATATAGTAGACCAAAGTAAAAACAATTTAATTTTTTTGCTATTTCTAATGGCTTGTCGGCTACAAATATATTCCGCAACTAGCAAGAGGATGTTTCTAATCTATAAAAAGCAATGCAACAACACAATAAAAGAGTGTTTCTCATTTTCCTTCAATATCCAATCACATAGACAATATTAAACATGTTAGATTAGGATTTCAATAGAATAGAAATTACAAAGATGAAATTTTATGTTATTGAATATAAAGAAGACTAATACATAAATATGGGAGGGCATTGATGGAACAGTTTGCAACAGTTAAAATTATCTTACAAAATTTACCAAAACTAACAAAAAAATAGAGAATGAAACTATTGCTAATAAAGTTCAAATGATTAATACATTAAAATTGCCCATTAACAACAAATAGACACTGTCCCGAAAAAAATGTGTGAGAGGAGAGGTGGGGCTAGGGTTTTTGGAGAAGATGCATATGGTGAAGAGGATGGAGATTTAGATGATGGGGGCGATCTTGCTTGCTTTGGTTGGATCCGATTCATCTTCTTTGTAGCTTGTGTTGGAAGTGTGTGTTGCTATGGTTGTCTCTGATGTCAAACTTACTGTTCTGGATAGATGTTGGTCCGAAAATATTTGGTGTAGAGATATCTTTCTGTATTGATGATGTAGTTATTCCACTAGTTGTTTCAGAAGTGTTCAGGTCTGAAAAGTGTTATTGATGTTGTGTGGTGTTGTTATCTTCTTTGGATATGTTTTTCACATTATGGATAGTTAGTTTTGTGGTCTAAAAAATATCTTTGTGTTCATTAGATGTTCTAGTATGTTTCATGGATGAATATGATATTCTATTTTGATCTTACTTTATTGTCCAGATATGATTTGTGAAATGTAATTCAATGTGTTATGGGTCTCATTGTAGTGTATGGAGATCCATATAAGAGTAATTCGCATTGGAGAATATCTTTTGGTATATTAATTGTCTATATGAACACATTATATTTTGGAACGTTGAGGGTTATATTCTGGTGTTTGTAAATTGATGGATTGGATTCAGGAAGTTTTATTTTGGTTCCGTCTTTTTCTTGGAGTGGATCAACATGTATATTTTTGGTCTAGAAGGTTTATTTTTTCTTTGGCCAATTTGCTTCAAGTCTTGATGATCTATCTTGTATATAAAGAAGTCCAGAAGCCAAAACTACCATGGAGGAAGTTGTGATGTTCACCTCTGAGAGAACAAAAGAAGGTTGGATCAAGATCCCAAAACACTTCATGGAGACTGAAATCTTCCCAATTGACATCTCTCTTGAAAAGAGGAGATTCTACAAGATGCAAAATAACGGCTTTCACCTTATTGAAGGATTTCTTTTTAAAAGGAATTTTGACAGGATTCTACTCCGCTACGTAGACCAATACCAAGCCCATAAGATCTTACAAAAATTCCATCATGGCCTCTCAGGGGGCCATTATTCAATGCAAACCACCATCATCAAGATTACCTGTGTTGGGTATTTCTGGCCCTCAATGTTTAAAGACACACATGCTCTTGTAAGAGAATGCAAGGAGTGTAAATACTACAGTGGTAGGCATAGGAAGAAAGCAATGCCACTCATGCCAATAATGGTGGAAGAGCCCTTTCCTCAATGGGGTCTAGATTTGATAGGGATGATTAATCTGCCTAGCTCAGCCAGACACAAATGGATCCTTACTACCACTGACTACTTCACCAGATGGTGTAAGGTTGTACGCCTAAGGAATTCAGCAGAAACAAAAATACTAGCATTTTTGGAGGAGCTAGTATGTCATTATGGTCCGCCAAAGACCATAATATCAGATAATGTGTGCACATTCATGATCTCTTATATAACCTAATTTACCCTCAACCAAGGTATATATCTGAAGACTTCCTCGAATTATTATCCTCAAGGAAATGGCCTAGCTGAGTCTACCAATAAGAACCTCATAAAAGTCATCAAAAGAATGGGGTTTGAACACAAAAGGGAGTGGCATCACCACTTCAGAAGTGCATTATGGGTGGACTAAATCATGCCTAAGAAGATTTTGAAGAACTCTATATACAAGCTGGTCTGCGGCAAAGAGGCCTTATTCCCCATATATTTGGAGATCCCTTCTTTGCAGCTCCTCAAGTCCTTTGAGGTGGCCGAAAATGAGCCCATGGAGATAAGGTTGGTAGAACTTATGGAGCTAGAAGAAGAAAGGGAAGTGGTGTTTGAATATCTTCAGAACCACCAACAAATAGTCAAGAGGTGGTTTGATAACAAGAAGATTTCTGACCAGAGCTCGAAACGGGTGATGTTGTATTAAAATATAATGTGAGGGCACCCAAGCCAGGTTAGCATGCTAAGTTTGATGGTTTATGGGAGGGACCTTTTAGCATCATGAATTGTAAGGGGTTTAATGCATTCAACCTCGAGAATATGCAAGGGGAATCTCTTGAAATCCTGGTTAATGGGTTTCATCTTAAACCTTTCTATTAAAGCTTAGTTCTCCCAATGTAAATAATATATTTTACTGTGTTATTTATTTAATTATGATTCTTCATGCATTGTAAGGAAAATAAGTAAATCATAAGATATGTCTTAAGCAAGCAAAAAGAGTCATTACATTATATATCGCAGTATCTTTGTACAATGCACAAAAAGGCTTGTAGCCTATAGATTTTTTAGTAGCAAGGTTTCATATCTTTGTAGTAGAGTGGCAGTCTTTCAGTCATCTTCCTCATCCTCATCCTTGTCCATGAGATATTTTGAGCCATCATCTTCATCGTCATCTTCTCTCATCCACTCATGGCCAAAGTCACTGTTGAATTCCTGAGTTATCAACGCAAGCACCAAGTTTGGAAGAATAAGCAGCGTTAGGATCCGTGGGAAGATGTAGTCTTAGAAATCGGTATACCATGTTCTGCTGGCTGGGGTGGGCACTATTAGATGGAATCTCAGGAGGAACTCCACAACGTGCTCTACGTGTAGGCGATGAGTGGACAATGACATACTTTTTAAGCAACCTATAAGTGGATACCAAGTCATCTCCTCTCCAAGGGTGATGAAATGCTACAAATTTGAGGCCAAGGGTAGACCTCTAAAAGGGACGAAGTATTCCATGACATCCTTAAGGCCACCCAGATACTCTGATGGAAAGAGTGTCTTAGTCAGCTCTGTTGTTAGGTAGTCGCTCGTCTCAACATCCAAAAATGAAGCCATGAAGAAGGAGCAGATATCGGTATTGACACGATATCTATCAACATCATCAATGAAATATTCCCCGAGCACCCATTTAATTGCAGCAGTGATCAACAAATTTTTCCGCCGCATCATTCCTTGCAACCTTCGGTCTGAAATATTGCCAAGAAAAGTGCCTTGTGCCTCACTATTGGTAAGCTTGATGGGAGTATCCATAACTCAAGAAAATTCATTGTTGAGATAACTTATGTGCAAAGGAATGTTTGAAAACACATATTTATAGCTGATTTCCAGCTCTAAGTAATAAAATCAAATTAAGAGCCAATGCCCCTCGATCTTCGATGTGGTTGTCTTTTCTCATTACTCGCACAAGTGAATGAAGTCAAGCTTGAAGGTTGTGTATGTTCTATCTAGAGCCTCAAAAAGAAAAATAATGTACTCAGACACCATGCGTATTTTTGAGTGCGTCGTGCCTTAACCCAGTAGTTTGCAGGTTTGTTTTGGCTTGTACGAGCTTTGCTGGTTGTGTATTTTCTTTAAATAAGGAGATTTGTTCGGACAGATAGATCATCTCTAGTGGATTGGAATGACAATGTAGTGGGCTAACATATTTTCAAAAATGCAAATGGCAACGCTTCTTCCCATTTTAGCATTAATGTTGCCTGTAAAATGAAGAGGCATACGTGCCGACATATGCCTATCATAAATGCATCCTTTCTATGCACAAATCTAGGCATGTGATACATTTAAGGAAGAGAGCTTCAAAAGTGCATGTCTTATATTCAGTATGCATTTCCAGCGCCCAAGCCTTTCAAAAGTTTCAGAAAAAGCTTGATTGTAAAAATGGAGATGGATGCAACAACCTCAAATCCTTTCCAAGGTGAAATGTGGGTGGACATATACTGGGAAATTTCATACACGTCCGATGCCATGCCCCCTAAGCTAGAATATCCCAGAACCAAACCCAAATCAAAGACAGTCACTCGTGATTCCATGGCGATGATTGATTCCTTAGAAGAGGTCATTGAGCCAGAACTATACAAACAACCAAGAGCTCTTAGGGAGGCTATGTACGAAAGAATGCTAAATCACATAAACAAGCCTCAATCTAAAACATTCAAATTCTGGAATTCTGGTAGTCCTCAGTTCGTGATCCCTATGGTTCCACATTGTCCATAATTTGTGGCTGCATGCGCAAGGAAGTTCATGCCAGACTCTCTTTCGATACATGACTCCTCTCTCAGGTCGTCATAACCCCAGAAGCTATTCGAGACATGTTGTGTTGTCCCTCCCAAAATTGATAGCACAAAGGTGTTTGATAAATACGCCATGGATGACTATTAGCACTCTAGGCGGGATATTGTCCCACTTTGTCAAGCTAATCTAAACTAGAGTTTGGTGGTCTAGCCTCCAAAGATCCCTATCCAATATAGTGATTTAAGGAAAGAATATCTCAAATATATCTCCTCTACCATTGTGTCCCTGTGCGGTCGTGACAGTGACCAAGATATCACCGCTCCTATGATGGGTTTCTTGTTCAAATGTCAGAAGTAGAAGGAGCCATTCCATTTTGACTTCCTTGTGCTGATAGCCAGAGAAATGGTGAGGCAGTTGGTCGAATTTGAGCAATCACGGTGGTTTAGGTTTGCCTCATTCACCTCATTCCTAGTTCATTTATTCGTACACCAAAAGTTTCTTTTCTTTAGTCAATTCATGCCTTTGGCTACTCATGATGAGTTAGGAAACAAAATGCCTGTGTCCTCCTGGAGCCCCATATTAATAACCACTTATTATGTATACCTATTTTCAGACTTGTCGGTGAATGACCCAAGACTTTATGTGGGTCCTAGTGACTTTCCTATCATTGAGGACCCCCACTGGTTGCCATTTTACCCTATCTTTCAAAGCCACAATCTGGCTAAGTCTATTCCTTGGAACATGTTGCAAGCCATGAAAAATGATTTTTGGACGAGGAAGAAGAGAAATAGCTTTTGGATATACCGCCAAGAGATGAATCAACCTAGGGCTAATCTGGGGAATGCCCCTTTTGATGAGCGTTTTGAGAAATAATGGCGTAATCATAACAAGTCAGAAGAAGAGACAAGTGATGAGTCCCCATGTGATGACTCCTCCCTCAAGGAGGCCCAACCTCAGAAGAAAAATGTTATAAATGTAGAAGAGCAAGGTTTCGGAGCTGACATTTGAATTTCTCTCATTAGCTCAGTTTAGAAGCCCCGTTCCCAAGCCACCAAGAGATCAACTGAAAAGCAGATACCCGATTCCCCTTCCAGGAATAAACAATATTTGGGTTCAGCAAAGAACGATTCATCTTCTCAAGTCCCTATGGTTTCCTCAGTGCCCCAAGTTGCATAAATGTCTTCTTAGGTCCCTACTACTCTTATATTAGCCCCCACCGAAATGTCAGTTGCACCCCAAGTTGCATCATTATAGGTCATTTCTTTGCTCCCTGCCCTTGATGTCGTATTTCCTACAATGTTTTTTTCTTGCAAATTTCTGCTACAACTGCTATTTCGCATAGGCTTGATTTTGGAGAGTCCAGTCCTCCCCCAAATGTCAGTACAACATCTGTTGATCCTACTCTTTCAGTAGCCTCTCCCTTTGTACCATTGTTCTCCCCAGCCACGCTAGCACATCCCATTCAAACCACTTTTGATGGCCTTGTTTTCCATTTCCCCTATACCATCTATGCGTTTGTAGGTCAAGCCATTTTGGCCCCGAATACTTGTTATCAACAAGTTACTTACTCTAAATCTACATGGGTTAACCAGGTACATAAGAGAAAGGATAAGGATGGTGCTAAGCCAGCTCAACTCTGTGTGCAGATACATTTCAGCGAGGAAAATAGTGGCCTAGACAAGATGCAAGAAGAGCTCATCCACCTCAAAGAATCTTTGGATACTCAGAGGAAGGAGGACAAAGATAGAAGTGTTCAAATAAACCGCTTGTAGGGCTTGTTAACTCAAGCCAATTCTAAAAAAGGGAAGTTGCAATCTGCCTTGAACAACGTGAGTTCTCAATTGAAAGGGAAAGAGGCAATGAGGAATGTGGCACTGAAAGAATTGTAGGAGAGGGGGCAAGAGATACAACAGCTGAAATCAGCTTCAAGAGATTCTACCCAAATTCAAGCTTAGTTGCGAGAGATTTGCTGCAGGAAGAATATGCTCGGTAGGTGAGGGAAGCACAAGTCACACTTTCTGAGGATAGAGAAATTTTTTAAATAGAAACGTGCGAGATGTAGAGTAACTTGGAATAGACTGAGAAGAAATTCTAGGATATAAAGGGATTCTTACACCAAGAGCAGGATCGCACAAATGCAGCTTTAGGAGGCTTTTCAAGATGGAGGTACTAAGATCCTCGCTTTAGAACATTAGGTGTCCCATGAGTAGGACAAATGCAAAAATACCCAAAATAAAATAAGAGTGAAGGATAATGAAATCACGTGCTTATCTCATCTTTCTCCCCCTCTGGAAGTTCCTCAAGATCTATCCCTGGTCATGGAAAAATTATATGTTTCTCATTGGGAGAAGAATAAGTAGTATTGCCCTTCGTTGCAATCTGTAATAAGATGCAAATTATTTGAGCCATTTAGATTCAAGAAAAACAATTTCAATAAATTAAAAACTTAAAAATCATTTATCTTAACTATTGTTTTTTTTTTTTTAAAGCATCGAAACAAAAAAGTCATAGATATAATTGGTGGAAAAGCAATTGAATAATAACGAGTTAATGAAAATTACATGCAACTGATTGCAATAGTACTAGCCTAAACAACTAATAGTAAAGACTATGATTTACAACTTGAATTGAAATTGTAATTAAATATAAGGTTTAAATTAAAAAAAAAAAAATACAATACCTAGTTGGATTACAAATAGAAAAAAATTGTGTTGAAAATGTTGAAAATTAATTTGTGAATCTCTCTCTCTCTCTCTCTCTATATATATATATATATTATATATATTTAATTAAAGTTAAACTTATATTTTGTAGTGTGAAATCATTAATAGAAATTGAAGAAAAGGTAGGAATTAATTTAGATAAATAATAAAAGACCGTTTCTCATTTTCCTACAATATCCAATCACATAAACAATATTAAACATGTTAGATTAGGATTTCAATATAATGGAAATGACAAAGACGAAATTTTATGTTATTGAATATAAAGAAGAATAATACATAAATATGGGAGGGCATTGATGGAACAGTTTGCAATTGTTGAAATTGTCTTACAAATTACCAAAAATAGCAAAAAGAAAGGAGATATAAACTATTGCTAATAAGGTTCTAATGAATAATACATTAACATTGCCCATTAACAACAAAGAGACATTGTCCCAAAAAAATGTGTGAGAGGAGAGGGGGGGCTAGGGTTTTTGGAGAAGATGCAAATGGTGAAGAGGATGAAGATTTAGATGATGGGGGTGATCTTGCCTGCTTTGGTTGGATCTGGTTCATCTCCTTTGTAGGTTGTGTTGGAAGTACATGATCAATGAGACATTTTTAGGTGTCTATAGTATGCATGCTATTTATGTTTATTTCTATTAAGTTTTTATAACTGTAATAAAGATTTGTGAAATTTTTTCATTACCCTCTTCTCAAGATTAGTGTAGGAAGCTATTATACTACTTAATTTCCTTACAAATGATATCAAAGCTTAATCATCTTTGGTTTCCATTGTGGGTTTTTGGGTTTTTTGAACATATTTAGATTCGAGTGGGAGGTTGTGTAGAAGATACTTTTGATCTTGTTGCAGATTTTTTTAGATGGCATGTTCATAAAGGAGAATAGAGGTGGATAATTTATTTGGAAGTAATTTTGAGATGTGGAAGCTGAAGATGGAGGATCTGATAATATATCAAGATTTGCGGGATGTTTTTGATTTGAAGGTTGCAACGCCTATAGATCCTACTATGACTACTCAGTATGATATTATTGGCTGTAAACATAAGGGTCTAATTGGATTGTGTTTGGTAGACTATATTATAATCAGTGTCCATTAAGAGACCTTTGGAAATAAGCTATGGAAGAAAGCTTAGTGAGATGTATCAAGGCATTTATTTATTGAATTAGATTTTATTGAGAAATGAATTGTATCCCTTGATAATGGAAGATGGTGGATGGATTACAAACCATGTGGAAGCATTCAATATGTTGGTGTCTCAATTGGAATCTATTTTCAATTTAATCCTAACCTTAATTCTAACCTGAACCCTACTATTAAAGTTAATCTTTAAATTAAAATTTTAATTAAGATTAGTATTACATAGTTAATCTAAGAATTATGATAGAGTTAAAATTAGAGTTCCCATTTAAAAAATTGATTAAGGTTAGAATATAGATTTTGGTTAGTACTAGAATGGTTTTCGGGTTTGAGTAAAATTTAAGGTTATTGGTTAGAATTAGTGTTCTGGCTTTGAGTTAAAATTAAAATTAATGGGTGAAATTAGTTTTTGAATTAGCAGTAATGTTATGGTTTTAATTAGTATTATGATTAAGTTTAAGATTATGATTAGAATTTCCATAAAAAACCATAAGATGAGACTGATAGTAATTCTATCTTGTCATGTTTTAATTAATTAAAACTAGGAGACGCCCAAGGCATTACAAAACTGCCACACATGCACACAAAGGGGAGAAACTCACAAGCAATGAGACCATCTAGACCATAAGAACCAAAAAAGGGTAGGGATTTTTGTGAAAAGATGCTTTTGATCATAGCACCAAATCGGTGGGAACAAGGGTCCTAACACAATAAAATTACATAATTAGAGCAAAGGGGTTTTGGAAGGAACATCGAACCATCTTCTTGAAAAATCCCCTTAGAGTATAGCCGATGCAGCGAAGGGAATAGTTGAAACACAATAGATTTTGAAAGGCTTCCCACAACCTTTTACTAGTAGGACCACCTTACTACTTCAACAAGGAGGGAAACCACAACAATTCAGAGACACCCAATGAACTTGAGAAAAAAATAAGCATGTAGCCATTATAAAAAAATATTAAACAAAGTAACCCTTAAATGGACTAACTCAAAAAACTCATAGGATTTTAAAAGTTGTTCTTGAACCTTTGATTTGTAGAAAAACCTACAAACAAAATAACATGTCCACCACCTCAATAGATAAATGGATCACCTCAACAAATCTATTTTTTATGAAATAGAAACCCCACAGAAAGAACATCCCTTTTGAATATTCAATAAGTAGACCCTGAGCTAATTGACCTCTAAAAGCACTCCATAAGAAGGGGAGAGTTGGGGGCATTAGCAGGGACCCAAGAAAAGAGTAGCATCCAAACAAGGAAACCAAAGTTCACCCTAGAAGCAAGTCTGGTTAAAGACCCATAAGGTAACTATCCCTCAACACATCTCCAAAGCCTTCCCACAGTTGGTGGTGAAGAACCACCTCCAAAGGGAGCAACCATCTTTCACAAGGACCTACAAAGATGAATCTCGAAACCTCCCAACCCCATCATCAAACCCTAGGGTCACAACCCTAGATTCCTTAAGGATGGAGAACCAAAAACAACTAGGGAAATGTTTGCTACATGCCCCAGTTGATCTACTAGCTCTTGGACAACACTATTTCCAAAAGGAGTACCCACACATATCATCCCCAACAAATTTAATAGGTTGCCAAACCCAGAAGGGGAAAGGGCCTGATACACAACAGCATGGGGAAAGGGGTTTTGGAAGGAACATCGAACTATCTTCTTGAAAAATCCCCTTAGAGTATAGCTGATGCAGCAAAGGGAATAGTTGAAACACAATAGATTTTGAAGGGCTTCCCACAACCTTTTACCAGTAAGACCACCTTACTACTTCAACAAGGAGGGAAACAACAACAATTCAGAGACACCTAACGAACTTGAGAAAAAAATAAGCATGTAGCGATTATAAAAAAACATTAAACAAAGTAATCCTTAAATGGACTAACTTAAAAAACTCATAGGATTTTGAAAGTTGTTCTTGAACCTTTGATTTGTAGAAAAACCTACAAAAAAAATACCATGTCCACCACCTCAATAGATACATGGATCACCTTAAAAAATCTATTTTTTATGAAATAGAAACCCCACAGAAAGAACATCCATTTTGAATCTTCAATCAGTAGGCCTTGAGCTAATTGACCTGTAAAAGCACTCCATAAGAAGGGGAGAGTTGGGGGCATTAGCAGGGACCCAAGAAAAGAGTAGCATCCAAACAAGGAAACCAAAGTTCACCCTAGAAGCAAGTCTGGTTAAACACCCATAAGGTAACTAGCCCTCAACACATGTCCAAAGCCTTCCCACAGTTGGTGGTGAAGAACCACCTCCAAAGGGAGCAACTGTCTTTCACAAGGACCTACAAAGACGAATCTCGAAACCTCCCAACCCCATCATCAAACCCTAGGGTCACAACCCTAGATTCCTTATAGATGGAGAACCAAAAACAACTAGGGAAATGTTTGCTACATGCCCCAGTTGATCTACTAGCTCTTGGACAATACTTTTTCCAAAAGGAGTACCCACACATATCATCCCCAACAAATGCAATAGGTTGCCAAACCCAGAAGGGGACAGGGCCAGATCCACAACGTGAACCAAAAAGAGGTGCAACAAGACCACAAAGTGTAGTGGTTGGCATTGAATGAACCCCAAAATAGACTGCAACCTAGTGCCACAGGATCTTAAGGAACAAAGCCACATCAGCCCACAAGAATAGAGTCAAAAAAATATGGTTGCAACCCAACCATCCATAGATTACCTTCCACCCAATAGAGGTAGATAAAAACATGGCAAGATTTCCCTTACACCATTTTGTTAGAAGGGCAACACATCACCACGTACAAAACAAGAAACAAGAACCATAGTAACCAACTCTCCCCATCAACATCTACCTTGCCATCATACTCCCCTGCATCTCCCTCGCCTAATAAAACACTAGCTCTAGACGCTTCACTTCTCCTCATTGTAATTTTTTTTCCAAAGGGGGAGATTGTTGAGCAACGTTTAGCATTATCATTAATTCTATCTTGTCATGTTAAATTGACTAAATGGATATATTTTTTCCATTAAATGGTTTAGCTTACTTTTTAAACCTTTTATTTTACTTTTCCATTAAATGGATAGATAGCTCAACTTTAAATATTTTATTTTTGTAAAATTAAGTGACCATTCAAAAATTCATGGTTTAATTGATTATATATTCTTACTTGAGATGTTTATGTTAATGTAATCTAATTATTTTTAAACATAAAGAAATTGTAAATTAAATAAATATATAGAATTTTAAATTAATGTACCATTTTATTAATGTAATCTATTTATTTTTAGACATAAAGAAATTCTAAATTAATTCAATATATAAAATTTAAAATCTGTTACCCAATTTAGACGAAATATAAGGACTAGACGTAGAATTTAATTGTAATCCCTCGTTGTCATATGACAATTCTATGATAGTTTGGTCATTTGAATGCATTTCATTTGACATTTTAAAGAAAATATAGATTTTTAAATAATATTTAATATGAAGAATTTTGTAAAAAAGCTTTTATATTGAAATATTTTTCCATAAGTAGAAAACAATGATAATTATGTATTTTATATTAAAAAATATTAAATTTAATCTTACAATTCAAATAAATTTCTAAATTCATATAAGAAACAAATCTAAAAATTAATAACCTAGAAACTTCTATTTTAAAAATATTCTAAATCAATTTATATTTTATATTAATCTTATAAATTAGAATACTATATTATATTTAGTTATTATATATTAATAACTAAGGACACGAGGGGATAAGGTGTCATCTCTGAGGAGATAATATAGGGCATCTGATGCAATGACAAACAAAGTAGGGGCAAGGGGGCAGCCCTACCTAATTGACCTAGACAGAGGAATAGGCTGGGAGAGGATCCCATTGACTTCAACTAGGGTAGATGTGTCCTTGAGGAGGATCCAAACATAATTACAGAACTCACTAGGGAAGCCAAAGGCGGAGAGCATCATGAGGATGAAGTCCCATTCCACCCTGTCATAAGCTTTCTCAAAGTCAACAAGGAACATGGCGGTGTCTTGGTTTGAGGTTCTGGTCCATTCCATGGATTCCAAGCTCGTTACAAGATTCTCCAAGATGTATCTGCCTTTAATGAGTCCTGTTTGGGTAGAGTAGATGAATTTGGGGAGGATCTTCTCAAGGTGAGAGGCTAAGGCTTTGGCTAAGATTTTGTAGGAGATGTTGAGGAGGGTGATTGGCCTCCAATTCTTAATGAGGGCTTTATCCCCCTCTTTTGGCTAAGATTAATGATGCCATAGATTGGGTGTATCAGGTTTAGTGCCTTCCAAGGGGTCAAACAATTGCAGATGTTGTTTACACTTGTCCCAGTGAGGTTTTTCTGAGGATTTCCATTCAAACGGAAGTCCCCCAGCCTTGTCATCCTGGGATTCAGTCATATTAAAGTCTCCAGCGATGACCCAAGGGATATATTTGGGAGGGATGTTACCCAATTCCAGAGGGATATTCTTTCCTTGTAATCATTAGATGCATATATGGAGCTTATGCCAAAGCAAGTTCCTTTAACATCTAGGGTAACCCAGGCCACTCTATTACAGGGGGAGGTTCCTTTATCCTTGAGGTACATTGACCATTTAGGGGCAATTAGAAGACCAACACCTCCCTTTCCTCTCAGGTGGTTGGTGCAGATTTTGATTGCATCTCTCCAAATCAAGTCAAGAGTAGTGTCGAGGGAGAACCCAACAGATTTAAGTTCTTGTAACATCAGACAGTCTAGGTTTTTATGACAGTCCAGAAACCTTTTAATAAAAAATTTTCTATCACGCGACTCAAGGCCTCGAATGTTCCATGATATGTACTTCATTAAAGAGGAGGATTTAAGGGGGGGCTGGTAGGGAGTCTATGTTGACCTCCAAGCTTCTTCTTATTTTTGGAGCCCACAAGGCTACCTTTCTTTTTATTTAGGGAGTAACCTTTCATCAGGTCCTCATCATCTTCATTGTTTTCGGGAGGCTCAGTTCTAATATCAGAATTTCCTCTTATGTCGGATCAGACAACTGGGAGCCTGGAAAGCCAGGGAGCAAAGTGCTAGATCTAATTTCATCCAAGCCTTTATTTGCATAAATAACTTCTATAATATGAATATCCTCTAGCTCTTTGAGCGTAGATGCAGTCGATGGGTTGATGGTGCTAGTATCAATAATATGACCTGCAAGTGAAGAGGAGACCGATTGTAAGGGGGTTCTGGATCTAAGGATCATTGCAGGGTTATTACAAATGTTAGCATCATCATCACCATGATTGGGGTTTTCTAAGTTTTTGACCATATTTTTAACCACAGAATTGATAAGGGATTGAGGAGGGTCCTGGGGTTTATGATTAGAGGCCAATTGGATGGTATTTGAACGGCTATGGTTTAGGGCACTGAGAGGGGTAGTTTTACGCCTCCGTTTTCTCGAGGTAACAAGCAGAAAACCCTCAGAGGGCAGTTCCACAAGGTCAAGTGGAGGGCCGGAGCCAGGGAGGGCCGATGGTGCGAGATCGGGCTTGAGAGGGTTAAGTTCATTAGGAGTGGGAGCAGGAACTTCGGAGACCACATTAGCAGAGTGAGGAGATGAAGAATTTAGGTCATTAATATTATTAGGGTTAACAGAGGTCCCAGCTGAGTTATGCTTTTGGTTCCTGCGACTAATAATTGGGCAGTTTTTACGAATATGCCCTTTAGACCATCAAATTCCAGATTCAAAGACTATAGGATATATTCATTCATAAATATAAGGAACATAGGATAAGTTTAATATAAAGAATAGGGTGAATAAATATACCCCACGAACATTGCAATCCATGATATTACAATTTCAAATCTGCAGTTCACAGTAGTTGGACATCAAACAATTTCAAATCTGCCCCGGATCGGACTGCAGTTTAGCTCAGGAAACATCAGTTCACGGCAGTTGCACATCAAAAAATCAGAAAGATGTTTCCATTTTAAAATTTTTTATGCAGCATACTCTATAAATCAGAAAGACAGTTGCCTTATTTTCTGTTTTTGGTGGTTGTTTCCATTTCAATCGATTTTTTTTCAGTTTTCCTCGACTTTACTCTTTTATCAAAGGTTTTAAAACGGTCAGAGAATGGGGATTTGATGAGTATCAGCAGAAGCCGAGATACTGGAATTTCTTCTACCGTGCCTTCTTGAACTCAAATCAAATGAGTTGCAGAAATTTAGTTAAGCCTCTGCTCGGTAATGGAATTTCTTCTACCGTGCCTTCTTGAACTCAAATCAAATGAGTTGCAGAAATTGAGTTAAGCCTCTGCTCGGTAATTAATCCTATCCATGAGCATTTAACTAGTTTAATAGCGTAGTTTGCTTGTAATTGCATGCATGTAATGCATGCTTTAGGATTTCATTTTCTTGAAAATATTTTGTGATAGTTTGTAATCAAAGCACATTGCTTCAATGAATGCTATTTTTCAAGGTACAAAGAAATGTTGTCAGCCGGGTTAGAATGAATAATGAATTATTATAATTAAGTAATTTAAGGATCAAAAGAAGTTTCCAGTAATTGATTATGAAGTTTGAGAACGTTTCATGGTTTAAGTGTTCGCTCTGTTTTAAAACCCTTTTATTTGACTGTTTGCATTGCAGGTTTTTCTTTCATTATTGTCATTGGTGCTAAATTTTTCAGAACTCTTCCTCTTTCCCCTTCCATCTTTTTCTCCATCCCATTCCTTCAAAGGTCGTCTTTACAAATATATTATTGATATTCGTTGCATTTTACCTCTCAATTACAAAAGAAACATTTAAATTCAGTAAAATAATATGATAGAAATATCAGAGTGGCAAGTGTATCAGCTAGAATTATATTGTACAAATGCATTATAAGTGATTTTAACTATAAGATATGTATTAAGTTCAAATGTTTGCATTTAACCAACAATCACATTATGAAAAGGTAGATACAACAACAAAGGCACAATGACATTAGCATCTATTGTATGAAAATCCACCACAATACAATATGAATAACATGTACATGTAAGATCTATAAGTTGTGAAGGTCATGTTAAAAGGAGGAAAGCCAGAGTGATGCAAGAAGGAAGTTAGAAAGCATATTAAATTGTCAAGTGAAATGTAAATTTTCATATTGTTCCAACATCCAAATAATTAAAATTTCATCATAAATTTTCAACACTATAATGTTCAAATTACTAATTGACAAGGAATAGAGAAGTACAATTACCAACTCTTCTCATTATCCCCTAAACTATCTCCTACACTGTCTAGTGAACAAAGGCCCTCAGAAAATCGTGGAAGTGTACAACACCTCAAACTATCCTTTCACACTCTTTAGCCTTATTCAAAAGTTTTGAGGAAAACCTACTTCTTCTTGTGTAACATCTTTGCTGCCTTGCAAAGTTCCTGTGATGGAAAAAAATAAAATGTTATGCATTACAAATCGAGAGGAGAAATATGAAATTTAAGACAATAAAATATAGAATCTTTAGCCTTATTTTAAACATTCCAGTAAAACAAATTGCTTTCTCTCTTGAAACTATGGTACCTGCTAAAGCCCATCAGTTCCTTCTTGACCATTGACCTATGATGCCATGAATGTTAACATCAGGTCAAATTCAGATGCATACAACCACTTAAGTAAACTAATCTGACAACATTATTTAAGAGTACAATTGCAAATTACCTATTGATGTTTTCGTTGTACTATGGGCTTTCGGCCACGCCTTCCTGGTGGAATGAAGGGAAGGTTGTGCTTCGATGCCCTATGTGCATTGAGGCTTTTTAAATTCCAAAATCTCTGCCTTACTCCCACACAACATGAATCATACTCACAAAAATAAAGTAATCTTCTATCACATCGTTCAGTTCTATGATGAGTAGAGACCTGCACAAACAATTTCAAAAATAAAATAATTTAATGGAAGTTCTATCTATTTGGTATGCTGTACAGAGAGATTATGCTCAGGGTTTGAGAAGGGTTATCTGTGAATCTGATTCACATTTGATGGTTTCTATGTTGACTATCAAGCTGTTGGATGGGGTTAATTGATGGATAGCTTAGGTTTTTTGACAGTTTCTCAGTTTCCTTGACAATGGAATTGTGTAGCAAATTGTTTGGCTAAGTGGGCATATGATTTTTCAGAGGGATGGAATATTGTTGACAAGAGTTCTTTGCCTTTGGATCTTTCTAGTGTATTAGATTAAATTGGACAAGAATAGGGTAGTTTAATGGTTGGCTAGGCCTCCAGTCTTGCGTTGTTGTATTTGTTCTTTGTGATTAATAAATTTGTACCCTTTTAAAAAAGAAATAGCAAATAAAACAATAATTGTAATATTAAATCCACCTTTTCTTCCTTAGGATTAGTGTTTCCCCCATTGTCAGCCTCATCGTTAGCCTTGCTCTCTACCACCTCATGATTAGTGGATCCATCCTCTTTATCTTCTTCTTCATCAACCTTATGTATCGCCATGCCATCCTCTCTGTCACCATTTTCCTCTTCATTGGCGTCATTCATTGCTAGGCCATCTGCTTCGTCATCCCCTTCCTCAGCCTGATTATCCTCCTAAAGTGAATGAAAGATATAATGTCAAAACTTTATCTCCTTCAGAAATTTAATATTTCTAAATCAATTTCTAAAACATCACTATTGAACATTGCAACACAAGACTAACACAAATTGAGCATCACTATTGAACATTGCAGCACAAGACTAACACAAATTGGGCATCTCTATACATTGCAAATTACTAACGTGTTAAATACCTCCTTGTAAACCCTCTACTTCTAATTTAGATTTGAGAATACATAACTAAAGAAAGTAGAGAATTCGATCTCACTAGCACATGAGGTTGATTTACATTCCACGATTTCAGATCCATTGTACAAAAGGGTTTATCTGATTTGAAAGGAGCAACAGACTCCATTCTCACGTGCTTATGAGAGGATGAATTGCCTGCAATAAAAATTCACTTTATTATTATACCGATCCTACTAAAAAATACAGTTCAAATGCAACTCCATTAGTTAGTTAAAACACTTAAAAATTTAAAAGGCTCTATTGTTTTAGACAAACTTTTACTCACCGAGGAAGGGAGGCATCCTTTTTGTTCTTTGAATTTCAGTCACCGCCTGAAACTCAGGGTTGTCTTTTTCATCAGAATCCAGATCAATCAGCAGTTTACTGTCTATTTGTTGATTTAAACTACGCTCATTATATTTGATAACCAGTGTACAAGAGGGTTTATCTGATATAAAAGGAGCATCAGATTCCATTGTCCCATGCTTCTCAGATGCGAAAGAATGTCCAGGGTTATGGGATGAATTGCCTGCAACAAAAAATAACTTTATATTATTCCCATTCTGTTCAAAAAATACATTCAAATAACTCGATAAATTAGTTATGGAACTTTAAACAAAACCTTTTCTTACCCTGAAATGAAGATTTGCTTTGTATTCTTTGATTTTTTTCACATGATGTTTTATCGAAAATCTTGACTTTAAAGCATGACTTAGAAATGTATTTAAAAACTAGAAGATCGCCCACTTCCAGCCCATAATAATTTACAAAGTTTATCCAGCCGTGTTGAAGTTCCAACTTTTTGATGGAACGCCATAACCGTACATTGAAGTTCTGCCCATCTGGGCCTTGCAACACCATATGTTCATCTTGGTCATTTATGATCTGGGAAACAAAAGCCGGAGGAATGCGCTGCGGTAAACACAATGAACAATTAGATTTTACAGATTCTTAACAGTATACATGAAATAAAAAGAATAAAATATGTTGTATAGAGTTACCAGTTTCTCTGCAAAATCTCCAAGCATAATTTTGAAGAAAGAAGCAGACCCATCAAAGTATTCTTTCTCACGGTGTTTTTTATAACATTTCTGACTGCATTTTGGGCACGGCATATAGTGCTCTCCCGTTTCTTCTATCTCCATGGCAAATTCAGATGCAAAGCGTATAAGAAGAGAGTGAGAGAGAGTTGGGCACTGAGAGAATGTTAAGTGGAAGTAAAACCACTATCGCATTCCTAAATGAATGAATATACGAAAAGGAAGTTTTGGACAAACTCAACCTGCAGAGAATCTGAAAACAGACAACCTGGAATGTCAAATAGAATAACAACGGTGAGTGAAGAAGAGAACGATGTATTTTATAATGTGTTGCATCATAATCAAGAAATGTGGCGACGTGTTGGCCTTCTAAAGGCTTACAGCATGTGCGCCGCAGGCTTTACAAGCGCATGCATGGATGACACGTGCTCGACTGTAATTTTTTGAGAGTTCATAACGCGAGAAAAATGTATCACTGCCAACATGGAAATTGTTATCTGCCAAATCATTTGGCCGACAAAATTACACGTCTCTTCAATATTTACTCTTTTAGTCCTGAATCTGTTGTGAGTTCTGTGCCCCACTATCATGTAAATTGTGCTCAATTGAGAAATTACAAATGGCAAATGGAAGGAATGGTTTTGCGTTTTGGAAAGCGGGTGAGGAAATATTAATTGGAAGTCACAAGATGAAGATACAAAAGAGTTGTGAACATTAAATTTGAGTACCGAGATAAATGAATCTAAAGCAGCAACGCCCTGCTTCTTAAAAACCACTATGGAGATCCCTCCAATACTTGTTTTTACTCTGCTAAATGTGATAAAAGACCCCAAGTTGTTGTATATTCTGCCATCTATCCTGTAAATTGTGCCCGACTGAGAAGTTCTGCCAGAAAGATTTTTGTTTTGGAAGGCGGGCGACGAAAGATGAATATAGAATAGAGTACCGAGATTGTTTTTGTTCGTAACCACAAGATGAATATAGAATAGAATACTTCTGTACCCACCATTTTTTAAATTGCCTATGGACCACACAAAATGCGACAAGGCCTAAGAGACAGCACAGCTATTGTCCTTGTCTAGTGACATGCCTAACATACAAATCATTCAACATAACATACAATGGGACTTACACTCACTTGTGGAGGAAGCCTAATTAATTTTTTAAAATTAATTATTTTGATGTGTTACTATTTTGTTTTATTTTATATATCATATTTATAAAGGGGATGATCTATATTTGTATAAATATAATATAAATATTATGGGAGAGGGTCTTATAGTGGAGCACCCTAGTTTCACACCTCTCAAAATTTGTCTTAAATATTTTAAATCAATTTGAATTTTGTACAAATATTTACATGTCAATTTTTTAAAACAATTTGGTTTTAAGTCCACATGGTCAAATATGCCACATCACATGCCTTTTTCGTAAGGTGTCCAAAATGGTCCAAAAATTAAATAAGACTCGTAGTTGTGCACTAAGTCATGTTTATTGGTGTGTTGATGTGGCATCACATATCTGGTTGCTTTTTCAAAATTAGTAGCATCTTTTTGGGGATAAGTATCGACATGACACTTATTGTACTCCACTAATAGATGAATTGTGTCCCACTACCATCCCCATTATAGGGCCTTCTCCATGGCATACTTATATTTAAAAATAATTTAAGTGAAAATACAGCAAGAGATATCAAAATTGAAAATATTTTATATTTATAATGATAATGATCATCAAATTTGTTATTAAAAATAATTAAAAATATATATAAATAAAGGAGAAATGAGGTTTATCAAATAAAAATGTGTATAAGAATATTTTTTAAAAATAGGAAAATAAACCGCAAATAGAAAATTATTGAACTTAACATAGCCCCCAAGTAAACCTTTTAATAATTTTATTACTATGACTAATAACTAAAGAAAAGTAAAAAGGTTATTTTAGTAAAAAGGTTATGGTTTAGAGCTTGAATTGATATTGCAATTAAATTTAAAGTTTAAATAAATAAATAAAACAAGGTACTTAGTGCGTTCCGGTCGAGGAGATCAAACGCATCACCCTAGGAGTCGAACTTGGGTTCGCGACCTTGAGAGATGCTTACAGACTGTAGAGGGATGCGATCTTCACAATCGCACCACCAATCTTGAGGCTGGTTACAGTGAAGTCACATAGAATACAAATGATGCCTCTTGAAGCGATTGCAAAGCTGCATGAAGATATCCTATTTTTCATGGATGGCCAAGCCCTACACCACACTTTGCTCACTTCGGCTGGTACGTAGGGTTCTGCAAAACCTGCACTGCTAGTCGAGCCATCCAATGGAAAGCGGGATGACAAGGCATTAGAAAACTTCTTCTGGGACATTGAGGAGATGTTTTCTAACTTGCATGGATTATCCGATGAGGCCCAAATCAAGAAAGATGGTTCACTGTGTCTGTGCATAGATTTCAGAGGTCTTAACAAGCTCACTGTGAAGAACAAGTATTTGCTGAATATTGTCAAAAGATAATTTGATATTTCTATTTTTTTATTATACTTACATATATAACATATAATTAATATTGTTAATCTTGTAGACACTCAAAATTGTCTTGTTACTAATATCGTTAATTATTCTTCTATATTAATTAAGTGATCTTAATTATTTAGTTAATCCAATCCTATTTTTCTAAGCCAATATTCATCTTTTTTAGCAAAAAATAATTATTCAATTTCCATCCAAATCATTTAATCAATAAACCCTCCTTTTAAATTATTTAAATACTTTTATTATTTAATTAATTTTGAATTTCTAATTCAATTAAATGATCTTTATCATTTAATTAAATTCAATTAAGAAATTATTCAATTGTCTGTATCTATGTCCCGTTAATCTAAATTTATTTTATTGAATTTCAAAGTAACTAAATTCCATCCAAATTTGAATTCATTTCATTTCCATCAATTTCAATTTCACTTGACATTTAAAATTTTTTAAATTCAAATCAATGACATTTCATTCTAATTTCCTACATCAAAAGTCAAAATTCTAACTACCACTAACTTCTAGTCAACTTTCAATCAACTCATTCTAATAGATCAATCAATTCAATCTTCTAACCAATCAATTTAGTCCACACATCAATCAAACTAGTTAATGAACCCATCAAATTCATTAAAAAGTCAATTAATCTTCATGACTCAATCAAATGGGTTATACTTTCAATCAATTTGAGAGTTCTTAATCTATTTTGTATCAATCATTTTCCATGTTAGATCGATTCTGTTGTTGAATCCATATCAACCATTCATCAAAATTTAGGAAGTCTATGAATTGAACTTCAGTCCTTCATTATTGGTAACCACTATCTTCGGATTCTTGTGTCAAAATATTACAAATTTTTCATAGTGCAACTCTAAGAGCCAATTTTCCACAAGAAGAAAAAGAACAATTGAAGAGATATGCTAAGATTCAACATAGAGTATTTTTTGATTTGATTCATTTTATTGTTAAATTTATTAGCGAACTCTTATTATCTTACGATCAAAGTTGTTAATTAGGTTCATTTTTTTTGCCTACCTATTAATTTAATTAGCAATGGTAAATTCTGTTAGACTTGTGTGAACAATGTTGTCATTGATTCCAAACTAGTCATCTAGTTTGGACCAGACATTATATGAGGTTTGGACATTAGTCTGGATGCAATGGATGTTATGGTTGTTATTGTATCAAAGGATTGTATGCAGTCAGTATGGATGTGTAGTTCAGATGTTGCGGTTTTGGTCAGAAGTTATTATGCAACATGGATAACCTTGGATGATGAATTTAGAGGTTTCATTGAGTTCTCATTGATCCCGGTATCACGATGTTAGGTATTCTCATTGATCCTGATATTAGTTACCTATCCCAGTGTTAGCAGTTTTGGTAATTGTCAGATGTATCTCTTAGAGTTTTGTATTGCGGTTTTATTGGTACGCGTGGAGCCTACATTTTTTAAATATTGGGCTTGATCCTATGATTATGGGTCAGTATTCTTGGGTTTGGATGACCCTATCCGTTTCTGATAATCTTGGTATATGCATTAGCAATCAGAGTATGTAAAGGAAGCATGTAGAAGTCTTGCAGAGGCTAACATAATCATATTGATAATGTGTTGGGCTTGGCCAACACACTATTTTGTATTTGTGCCCTCCAATATATACATATACATATGTAGTAGCATAATGCAGAAGTAGAAGTAGAAGCAGAATAAGAAAAAAGGAGAAAGAGATTGAGTGAGTGAAGGTGTGTGTGATATGCAAAAGAAATTTGGAAACTAGGATAGCAGTATCTGTGAAGTGAGTTGCAAAGGCAAATAGTGTTGCAGTAGTTCTTTACTGGACTTGTTGCGGGATAGTTGTACAAAGATCTGTAATCGGATCTACTGTAGAGTTTGTGATTTATAATTTGAGATTAAACATGGAATTGATTCCATGCATTTGGACATGCAAACCTTCTTAGTTCAACCTTTTCAGTTGCAGTGAGCATTTTGACAATTAGCCATCTCTTTGTATATTTGGAGTGAGCAGTTTGACAGTGAGCCATTTTTGTAATCTGGCAATGAGCCACCCCTTTGTAAACACAATTATAACTAGTTATATTCTTTTGAGAGTTAACACTCTCTGTGGTTTTTCCCATTTGGGTTTTCCATGTATAAATCCGGTGTTCATCTTGTGGTTATGTTCTTAATGTTTATTTTGTATTAACTGATTTATATTAGTCAAGTTTGTTTGATATTTTTGTGGATAGTCATAATTGGTGAAATTTTTTCTTTAATTTGTGGGACTACTGATTCACCCCCCTTCTCAATATTTTGGTGCTTTCAATCTGATCAACAGATTGCCCTCATATAAATTTTGGTGAACTTGGCATGAAGTCAACAACTCTGTGATTTTTTTATATTTTTGTGACATTCTAGGTGCAAGTTCAAATTTTCACAATCGCACTTAGATTTTCATATTTTTTCTAGCGATCTTTGCATTTGCATATTATTTATTCCTTATTTATTAAATTGATCTTGCATCTATGATATTATCAATGTCGTATTTGTCTAACAAAAAAGTTTGCATTTGTGTGAAATTAACTTTGCATTTGTCCATGAATTTAATGAGCCTTGTTGAGTATAGGGTTTCAATTTTGTTCTTTTACTGGATCATTTTTACTAATGTTTTGTGCATAGGAGAATCTATTTTTTGTTAATAATAGGATGACCTGCATAATATGACCAAATATTTCAAGGCAACAGTTGTGAGCTCAACAAATGCATAAAAGCAAAATATATCTTCAATGAATTTGACAAAAATATAAGCCTTACTATTTATCAAATGTGTTTGCTAGCTTACACCATGCATTATAACGTATCACCTATTCCCATCTTAATGCTTTAATTTCATGATATATTTTAGAATTAATGTTTTGACAAATTTCGACAGACATAGACAAATATTCGCATCTGTTCACAATAATTTATGCATTCATTTGTAATTGTTCTTGTATCCATACTCAATTTTTTTTTCATTGGTCTACTTGGAGTTTTGCATTTGTCAAGTTGTTGTTTCACATTTGACTAGTAATTTACAGTGAGGTAGTACTTTGACTTTTCTAACATTTCTTGCTTTCAGTTAAGGTCTTATATTTCTACATGGATGAGTGAGTTTTTCTCACTACTAATATTTCATCTTTAGCAGTTGGTGTTTGTATTTCAAAGACAAAAACAAACAAAAATACTTAGAATTAGTGTTCTTACAGAATGTGTGTTTTTTTCAAGCTCACTCATATTTGGATCTAGTGCACTAAAGATAACATATGCTTGAATTGCTTGTGCACTTGCACATTCTGTGTAGTATCCATTTTATTTTTTTTAGAAGGCTTGCCTCTTCAAAGAAGTGATCACTCCTAGAAGGAGGAATGACTAAACTAGATTTTCTGTTCAACTGCTATATAAACAAGTAGCAAGACAAATATTATCTTATAGGGTGAATATGACATAGGTGCAATATGAGTTCGATAGCCTTCGAACATCAAGGCCCATTAAGGGTTGTAAGAGCTGGTAGTGGGTGTCCTAGTGAGTTTGTATGTGGTCTTTCTCCTCAAACAATTACTAAAAACCTTTTTGTAGAGACCCACCCATGATTTTGACCAAATATTGTGATTGTTTCAGTGGAAGGGCATAACTAGTTTTTCCCTGAAGATACTCACCATAGGGCTCCTATAAGATGAAATGGAAATCACTAGCTTAGCATAAGCTACTTGTATGTTCTTAGAGAAAGCATGATTAGGTCATCCTTCTAGTCCTCGAGGTCCCTGTCTATCCTCTCTCCCATTTACACGAGTGTATATAGCCATTCAAGGTGTCCCTACATTTGCATTAATGAAGATTCCAAGTTGTGTGCTGAAATTATTGCAATAAAGCCTTGTCTTTAAGAGGTAAATACTATCTAAATCATTTACAATTATGATACTATTAGTGAAAACTTGTCCTAAATTTGGCTTGTGAACATACAATTATGTTTGTAATGCCCTACAAAGGAACCCTAGAAGACAACTCATCTAAATAACTAACCTCAAGAAGATATATATATATATATATATATATATATTTATATATTTTAAAAATACATTAACTCATTAAGCTATAATAATGAATAGCATAATATTAAACACGATCTAAAAATTTATGTAAGCACAAGTAGAGACAACTAAAAATAATAACATCTATGTCCTCTAAGGTCCCCTAGCATCGCTACAAGGCTTGATGCTAACACTTACTAAGACCTAAGAATCAAATGTAATCTAACCATTACATAACATAGTGCCTTCACACCATACTTAGCAAACAAAATTAGCAAACAAACTTAGCAAACAGAGTTCATAGCAGTTGGACATCCAAAAATCAGAAAAATGTTTCCATTTTAATATTTTTTATGCAACATGCTCAGTACATCAGAAAGACAGTTGCCTTTGGATCACACTATTTCCTATTTAAGTTGTTGTTTCCATTTTAATCAATTTTATGCAATTTTCATCGACTTTAGTATTTTATCAAAGGCCTTAAAACGGTGAGTTCAAAGGTTTCCCGTAAATCCATTGATGAAAATTGTTAATCAATAATCCTATCCATAAGCATTTAACTGGTTTGATAGTGTAGTTTGCTTGTTAATCAATAATACATGCTTTAGGACTTCATTTTCTTGAAGAGATTTTGTATTAGTTTGTAATAAGTTGAAGGCTTCGCGAGCCGTGCAGACAAAAGATGCACGTGGTACAAAGAAATGTTGTTAGCTGGATTAAAATGAATGAATGAATTATTATAATTAAGTAATTTAAGCATCGAGAGAAGTTTTAGGTAATTGATTATGAAATTTGAGAACATGCATGATCTTAAGTGTTAGCTAAACTTACTTTTCCCCATCCCATTCTGCCAAAGGTTGTTTTCACAAATATATCATTGATATTCGTTGCATTTGGCCTCAATTACAAAAGCAACATGTAAAATGCAGAATAATAATATTAAGATAGAAATATCAAAGTGGCAAGTGCATCAGTTTGGATTCACATTATATTTTACACATGTAATATAAGTGAAATTAACTATAGATGATTCATAAGCTATCTATTAAGTTCAAATGTTTGCATTTGACCAATAAATATATTGAGAAAAGGTAGATACACAACCAAAGGCACAATGATAGAAACATCAATTGAACATAAATCCATTACAATATGATATGAATAACATGTACAACAAAATATACAATCTTTAGCATCATTTTAAACATTTCAGTAAAACAAATTGCTTTCTCTCTCAAAACTATGGTACTTGTTAAAGCCCATTAGTTCCTTCTTGACCATTGACATATGATGCCATGAATGTTAACATTAGATCAAATTTGAATGTATAAAACCACTTAAACTAATCAAACAACAAGATTTAAGAGTACAATTGAAAATTACCTTTTCATCCAACTTTTTTCTTTCTATCAATGCCAATATTTGTTTCATTCCTTCCTCATTATTTTTGTAAGATTGCATTTCAGCGTCAACCTCCTCCATTATCTTTGAATTCAACTTTTTTCTTTCTATCAATGTCATTATTTGCTTCCTTCTTTCCTCATTATTTTCGTAAGACTGCATTTCAGCTTCAACCTCATCCCTTGCTTTGCCAAGGAGTTGACCATTGACCTATGAAGCCATGAATGTTAACATTAGATCAAATTTGACTGCATACAACCACTTAAGTAAACTAACCAAACAACATGATTTAAGAGTAAAATTGCAAATTACCTTTTGATCCAACTTTTTTCTTTCTATCAATGCCATTACTTGTTTCCTTCTTTCCTCCTCATTATTTTTGTAAGATTGCATTTTAGCTTCAATCTCCTCCATTACCTTTCGATTCAACTTTTTTATTTCTGTCAATGCCATTATTTGCTTCCTTCTTTCCTCCTCATTATTTTTGTAAGACTGCATTTCAGCTTCAACCTCCTCCTTTGCTTTGTCAGGGAGTTCCTCATAATTTTGTACTCAATGTGATCTACATTTACTCTCAGTTACATGCCTTTTTTTGTACAATATGGCAACCTCAATTGGCAGTCAACATCACTTTTCCTCTTTTCATTATACTTTCTTATTTTCTCTAGTGAAGGAGGTGGATGTTTTTGTTGTTGTCCTATGGACTTTCGGCCATGCTTTCCTGGTGGAATGAGAGGAAGGTTGTGCTTTGATGCCCTATGCGAATTTTAAAGTTTTCAAATCCCAAAATCTCCATCGTACACCCATGCAACATGAACCATATTGACAAAAATAAAATAATCTACCATCGACCCATTCAATTCTATGATGAGTAGAGACCTGCACAAACAATTCCAAAAATAAAATAACATACTATTTATAATGAAAAAGAATTGAATGTATAATGTTTAAACAATGACAAATAAAATGGTAATTGTAATATTAAACCTCATCCATTACCACATCATCCTCTTCCTCTACCTGATTATCCTCCTAAAATGAATGGAAGGTATAATGTCAAAACTATATTTTATTTTTTTTCCCTAGACCTTCCCCATTTTATGGAAGGGCAAGAGTCACAACTTAGAATTCCTCTTTAGATGTCCCTATTGGGAATTGAACTTGGGTCTCCACAGTGAGAACCCAGTGTTTTAACTAGTTAAGCTCAACCCCTTGGACATAATGTCAAAACTATTATCTACATCATAGATTTGATATTCTATATGAATTTCTAAAATTTTACCATTGACGCACTGCAACAAAAGTATAATACAAATTTGACATCTAATCATTAACCTGTTAAATATCTCTTTATAAACCCTTTACTTCTAATATATAAAGAGAGAAGGGAATTCGGCATTGCATTATTTCACATCTCTGTAAACCCTCAACTTCTAATTTAGCTTTTTAAACCCTTACCTTCTAATTTAGATTTGAAAATATATTTATATAACTAAAGAAAGTAGAGAATTTAATCTCACTATCATGAGAGGTTGATTTATATTCCACGGTACGAGCATTGAGAGAAGGTTGAGTGAGACTAAATACACTATCACATTCTTATCAGAGAATGTTGACAAGGGAATTTTTGGACAAACTTAGTACAGAATGATGTATTTTTATAATATTAATGGCCAGAGTTGTGTGATGAATGATACCCTAATGTGTTTTGTCAGAGTCAGGAAATATACATTAATATGTTGATTTTGACAGAGTTGAAATAAGGTGATGTGTTGGTCTTCTAAAGGCATACAATGCGTGTGGAGCTGGAATTACAAGCCCATGCATGGGTGACACGTTGCCCTAAAATTTCTGCTCTAGCATGTGTTCGGCTACAATTTTCCCAGCAATTTTAAAGTCAAAACTTGAAAAATAGCTATCTGTTTATACCGGGAGAAAAATTTACTACTGGCAAGGTGAGAATCGTTAAAATTATAACTTGTCTACTCAATTTTTCCTCTTCCCAGATCTATTTTTAGTCCTCAATCTATTGTGAGTTATGTGCCCCGTATTTCATATAAAACCCATCCAATACATAAGAAAGCTGGTACACGTTGTGGTATGTGGTTAGCTGGGAAATTGCAAATGGCAAACAGGAAGAATGATTTTGCGTTTCGGAAAGATTGTTCAGATAAGTATGGAATCAGAAGATGGGAAAGCCACAAGATGAAGATAGAAAAGAGTTGTCAACATTAAATTTGCGTACCGAGATGAATGGATCCTAAACAACAAGAAAGAAGAGTTGTTGAATGGGTGAATGAAGAAAGAAGAGCAATGAGAGTTAAGTAAAGAATCCTATGCTTCTTAAAAGCTGTTGGAGTGCACCATGCCAAAATCTGATCCGTTAAATGCTCACTTCTCACCTTTTAAATTGTGTATGGAGCACACAACTATTCTAAGATGTGCTTCTAAGATGGACATAGCTATTCTCCTTGCACAGTTACATACAAATCATCATGTAAAATGGCATACCATCATTCAACATAACAAGGCATACCATCATTCAACATAACATGTTATGGATCCACATCCACTTGTAGAGGAAGCACTAATGTAAATAAGTAACATTTCAATTTTCTAAATTTCTGATAAAAAATGGACAACAAATAAGCATACTCTTAAGAATGAACATTATCTTATTTCGTAACATTATTGCTCTATGAGTTGGTATTCTAATTGCCAGTAAGCAAATTTAAAGTTTTTGATGAAATAATGTTTTAAGGCACAATACATGAGAAGGTTAACACACCTTGGACTCTAGATTTGGAGACACAGTAGAGTTACACAGATTATAAATTAGTTTGGTAGTATGCACATCCCCTCCCTAAGTTGACGACCAAACTGCTTCTAATGCATGGAGCATATAGGATGCTAAAATACCAAAGATGTGCCTTATAATTTTGGCTTGAACTCCCACTTTAGACATGAGCTTTGGCTACATGATTTTTGGGGCATGAAGTTGCTTTCCTTAGCCCTATTTTTTATTATCAAAATTCAGAGTAAGCTAGTGCACCTTCTTAGACATTTTTTTATTGTTTGGCAATCTCCAACTCAAACTAAAAATGAAACTTCTTTCTTAGCCATGCAAAAAGATTTGGATGCGAAATTAGTATTTTGATCTTTCAAAAATGCTTTAACCGGCTGTACCAAGATTTTATTGATTGCTAAAACAAAGAAAATTTTGATCACAAGTGGTCAACAATTTGATGAAAAGCATGGTTGAAATATTGAATAATCGAGGTCAGCTCCTTTTAATTTGGCACTTTAGTGTATTTGAGCCTAACTACAAAGTCTTTCAAAACTTTAATTGTTTCCTGAATATTTGAATTGAGGGAGTTTTTCCTGCATTTTGCCCAATTCTTGTTTGATTACCAACATCTTTCAATACTATCATTTGTACATTCTCCATGCAGGGTTGCTTTAAGTTCCTATACAACACTTTGGGTATCTTTTACTTTTTCCTTGTTCTCCCACAATGTACATGAAGTGAATGAAACAAATTCTTAAATCCTTAGTAACAAAATATTATCCATCTTACAACTATCAAATACTTTGTCCTTGGCTTTCTTATATGCATTCATTATCATATTGATGGCCTAGATTCACTCTTTAGGAATTTCCATATTAAAATTATCGAGCATTGGTTTAATCTTTGGGAAACATGAACAATGCATAACCATGTATTATATTTCTACAAGCATTATAGAATAACGTCATGAAGTAGAGAGCCATTAGCCATATAAATAGAATACAAAGATCTATTTTTATTACCATTACATCATCAATATAATATAACTAAAATGATCTATGAGAATTAGCAATCTCATGTGAAGATAAAATATATGTATCACTCTCAATGATAAAATACATAGATAAAAATACAGTGCTACGAATGATGAAAGATACAAGCATGGTGCAACGACATATCATGCATAGAGGAAACACGTACATCCATAAGAGAAAATTACATAAGAGTATCAAGGATGGAAGAATCATGAATAATAAAGCATAAAAAAAAATAGACAACATCAAATCTATATAGTCTTATGACAGTGATGTAGAGTCATATAATGTCACATATCTATAATATAAATATATATGCACAAAATTGTCATATAGGCATACAACAAAGGAACTTAATGTGATCACTTTTGTCTAGGTGAAGGGAAGACATCATGGGGTAGCTTTGACCATCTAGTGGATGGAGAGGCATACAATGAGGGGTTTTCTTTTAACTGATTGACTTAATCTCCTATCTATTTTTTTTTGGAGCTCCACCCAATACAATAAAAGTGTATACATTAATATATAAAACATTATTAGAATGATATATAATGAAATAATCATTATTATGATCTCATCATCTTAAAAAAGAAATCCCTCTTCATCTATAAGATGGGTAGGTTCACAAAATAGCATTGTGAAGCCTTACGACAAACATCAAGATACATATTCAAAAAAAAAAAGAATATTATTCATATTTTGACTAATATACAGATAAAATAGCAAATAGAATATTTTATTTCTAATCTATCTCATGTACCTTTGTCAAAGGCATTGAAGATGATACAATGGAAACAACTTCATAGTCTAGTGTGGTATGATTATGAAAATGAGCATTAAAAGAGTGCATGTGTAGCCGAGCTGGTGTGAAGGCGAATCATGAGGCATAGTGTTAGGCTAATGATCCTGGTGCTACACACCAACTCCGGTTTGATTCTCACTAGGATTACCACAAACCCTTTTGTCAATGGGCCCTTGGTCTACTGGTGAATTTGAATGGCTCCAAATGAGCCCACTAGGGATCAAGTCTTGTAGAGTGCAAGCCTCACCATCATAAGGGATGAGGCCGAGATCATGCCCTGGAAAAATTTGGCGGAATGGATACCCCTCTATCCTTGGCTCTTAGAAGAAGAGGTTGAGCCTATTGCCTCATTCTCCTATATCGGGTGGCAAAAAATACTTTGTGAAGGCCCTCGCTAGGTTGGCATCTCATGGGCTTCATTTCCTTTCTGGGTTGTCGTGCTCACAGGTCTGGACCTCCATCAAATTAAAAAAAGGAGAATTAAATTATATAAATAATTTAAAATAAAATAGTCAAGCTTACCTCAACATAAGATGTATGGCAACTCCAACATGTGATTTTTAAAGTCCAACATTAATTTGTTCAATATCCTTTGTGAGTTCTAATATTACCATTCATACAAGGTTAAACAACTTATATGTACCATGTTATTATGTTTTTACTAATACATATTTGTGTACTCAACCATGTTGTGTAATAAAAAACTGAAAGGCCATTAAATGTACGATGAACAGTTCAACCCTAAAATTTTTTTTACAATCATTATAGTAATTTAGTTGATCTTATATTTTCAAATGAAATACAATAAATTGAATAAGACCTTGTTCAAATTTTACCTATTTATCAATGCCAAATTATATTTCATTAAGTAGCTAATCTATTAAGACAATATAATCTAATAAAGACATGTCTTGTTGTTGGCTACACGTATCTTGATCATCCTTAAAACCCATAATAAAAAAAATAAAAAAAAATCTATAATTTTGACATAAGTGAGGTGAATCTTGAGACCCCTTAGACTCAACCCCATTACCTTGTATTAGACACTTAATATACTATAAAAATGATTGATTGAGTTTATTGACAATAAGTTCTTGACTTTGATACACTCTTTTACAATGGAAGGGATTGAGGAATTCTTAATGTCTAATATGGAAACAACTTCATATTCTAGAGTGGTTTGAATATGAAAAAGACTATTAGATTATGTAATTAACTGAAAATGAAATAATGTTATTATACTATCAAAATCTACCTAGAATTATTTTATAAATATATAATGGTCTTAAAAATAATCAAGCTTACCTCAACATAAGATGTATGGGCAATACAACATACTTGTGATAAATAAAGTCCAACATTAATTTGTTCAATATCCAAAGTGACTTTTAATATTACCATTCATATGAGGTTAAAATAATGTGTACCATATTATTATTTCTTAATTAATGCATATTTATGGCCTCAACATTGTCCTGTGATAAAAAATGAAAGGCCATTAAATGTAGGATGAACACTTTAACCCTAAAATTTTGTTACAATCATTATAGTAACTCAATTGATCTTATATTTTTAAATGAAATATAATAAATTGAATTAGACCTTGTTCAAATTTACCTATCTATCAATGCCAAATCATATTTCATTTAGTATTTAATCTATTAAGACAATCCGATCTAACAAAGATGTGTCTTGTTGTTGGCTACATGCATCTCGATCATCCACAAACCCATAATCACAAAAATATAAAATAAAAAATCTACAATTTTGACATAAGTGAGGTAAATATTGAGACCCCTTAGACTCGCCCTCATCACCTTGTATTAGACACTTAATATGATATAAAAAGGATTGATTGAGTTGATTGACAATAAGGTCTTGACTTCGATACACTCCTTTACAATGGAAGAGATTGAGGAATGATTAATGTCTAGCCTTGCAAGGGATCTCATTGCTTAGTTTTGGATAGATTGTGCTCCCACTATATCTTGTAGAGTGCCAACCTCTACCTTGGAACTCTTGCATGCCAAAATAGTTTGGGGTTTCATTGTAGACAAAATTTTAAGAGTTTTATCAAATGTACTATCAGGCCTCATTGTTATTGCATGAAGAACAATGATAACTTTAAGAAACCCCCTCTTTGAAAATTCTATAAAATCTTGGTGAATATTTAAATTTATTTAAAAAAAATAATAATATTTTTTATTGGTGAATCTTTCCTTTTTTCTAGAGAAAAAAATTTATTGGCAATTTTTTTATATCATTTTTTGGTAGAAAATATTGGTGAACCTTGGAAAATAATAAGAGCATGCATTAATTAATATTGCGAATCCTTTCATTTAAAAAAAATAGTCATTTATAGAAAAGTAAACGCCTAAAGGTGGAAATCATTAATGAGTTTAAGGGGTAGAATTTACATTATTTAGTTTCTACCATTAACTTAAAATAATCTAATAGCCCTCTTTGTATATTGTGAGATAAAATGTACCAACAATTTCTAATACACATGGGAGCAAAAAATGCTTTTAGACCATTGATTTTCATTGAGGTCAACAATTCAAAAGAAATTTCAAACCCCACGAGCATTAAAAATTGTATGTATAATTTATCTCATGGAATACAATGAAGGTCATTAGATTATATTTTAAATCAATGGTGGCAACTTAAGATTTTTTATATAACCCTAAAGTAACTAATAATTATGATATATTGTTGGCAACTTAATTTAGATTTCAATAATAAAATATAAAGTGTTGGCGAATGAATGTATCAAATATTGTAACGAATCTTTGAGTTAATGGCGATTTAAATAACACTAAAATAAAAAAATTTAAAAATGTGACGATTAGGGTCACCTTAAAAGTTGAACTTATTAGCAAAATTTTGATTCTCAAATTAAAAAAAATAGCCAATTAGCGAATATTAGCCACTCAAAATTTCATATATGAAGAATGTCAAAAAAACTATCAACCACCTATCCCCAAAATTAATTTTTTTAACTCTCGATGGTGGCACTAATGGATAGGTAACATCCGACAAGTACCATGTAAGGGTGCATTAGTTTGTTGGTCAATGAGCAATGTGCAAAAATAAAATTTCAGTATTTTTTTTATTAATTCATAAAATAATTTGTTGGCATAATATTATCTTATTTTTTTCCTCTTGCTTAATCGAGTGTTAATCTGGGCACTCACAAAATCTATGTGAGAATGAACAAATTTTGGTGAAGTGGTAAGTGTAGACCATTTGAGGTCATTCCTATCAGATCTCTCTACTTTTTATCATCTTAAGTTTTTTCTTATTATTTTTATATTAGCTAGTATATTTTTTTCATCTCGAGAGGATATCAATGCATTTTTAAAGGGCATTTATATGGTTGTTCTTCATTAAAGTTTTCATGAAATGGTGAATGATGGTGTTTATCAGTTGATGCAGAATTTTGAATTCCAAAACATTAAACTTACTCACTCAAAACCATTTGTATCTAACTATTCAATCATTTTTTTATAATAAAAATAGACAAAAACTTATCTCCTCAACTTTTAAGATGTTGTGTAGCATTTTCATGATAATCAAAATAGTGATACGATGATTATACCATCTGAGGTTCAATTTAAATGAGCTCCACTTATTAATCTTTTCTTTTTTATCTTTTAACATAGCGCAAACACATTATAATATACCCATTTGTAGATTCTATGAGATAAAAAAATGGGTGACCACTTTTGATCCCCATCATTCTACCTAATTCTAACTATTATTATGAACATTGAACCCATGGAATCAAATTTCTCTAGCACAAAGACTGAGAATGTTGAGTGGAAGTAAAACCACTATAACATTTGGACAAACTCTGTATAGACAACCTGAATTACTTTTAGAGAAACTCAGTGCAGAATGATACATTTTATAATATTAATGGCCAAGATTGTGTCATGAATGATACCTAATGTATTTTATCATAATCAAGTAAAATACATTTAAGATTTTGATTTCCACAAAGTTGAAATAAGGCGATATGTCAGGGTTTGTTTAACAAGCACATGGGTGACACAAAACCCTAAAATATTTATGCTCTGGCATCTGTATGAAACCTATATTACAATAATTTATTTTCACATTGTTTATTAACTTTATGGCAACTGTGAACATAAATTTAGGAGAGAATCATGCAAGAAACTTGGCCATACAAATGTGTCCAAAATAATGCCTATAATATAGTTAAGCATAAAAATATTTTAATGATCTGAAAGTTATAACATACTAAATATTAATTTTATGACCTAAAAATTTGCCTTTAAAAAACTCATGTAGAAAGTGCATCGGGAAATTCAGTAATAAGATGCAAATTATTTGAGCCAATTAGATTGAAGAAAAACAATTTCTGTAAATTGAAAACTTAAAAATCATGCATCTTAACTATTGAAAAATTAAAAAAAAAAGCATCAAAACAAAAAATTCATAGATATAATTGGTGGAAAATAAATTGAATAATAACGAGTTAATTAAAATTGGGTGCAACTGATTGCAATAGTACTAGCCTAACGAAAAGTACTAATAACTAAACAATAGTAAAGACTATGATTGAAAGCTTGAATTGAAATTGTAATTGAATATAAAGTTTTATTAGAATATTTAATTATATTTTAGTCACCTATATTTAGTTCATTGTTTAATGGTCATTTAGCTTTTTAGTTAATTATCTTTTAAGCTTTTTTTAGCATTTAGCTTTTTCTCTTTAGTTAATTAGGTTTTAAGCTTTATTTAGCGTTTAGCTTTTTAGTAGTTCACTTTTTTAAAAGGCTTGTTCTTAATTTAGAACATCGTCCTTGTAATCTCTTTATATACTCTTCTATATTGTTGAATAGATTATCCAATTATTAAATCATTCATTCAATCTATTTTTCATTGTATCATAGTGGGTCGATGGGATTCTTTAAAGTTTGGCGAATTTTTTAATAAAAATTCATGGCCTTCTTTTTGGAATATTTTCCAGATTTTTTTTTATTGTTTTTTATAAAAAAATAATTTTGCTTTTTTGAAGGCTTTTTGAGGGTTTTTGGTTCGTGGGTGAATTTCTTTGTGCTAGGCAACAGTTCATGTTTTTTTAGGGTTCTAGAGAATTTCAATCTTGCAACCTAGAGGTTATTGTTTGCAGATTGAATTTTTTCGTAGGGTTTCTACAATTTTTGACTAGGGTTTTGACCCTTCAGTTCAAGTCAAAATTTTATTTTGGTTGCAAATTCTTGGTGGGTTTTTTGAGACCTCAACTGGACCGTCGTCAGATTTTTCTAGGTGCATCATTTCCCGTGTCTTAATTTTTGAGCTTTTGGATTTGCATTTTGATTTTAGATTCTTGGTGGGTTTTTCAAGACCTCAACTGGGTTGTCATTAGATTTTTTTGGGTGCATCATTTTCCGTGTCTCAATTTTTGAGCCGTCAGACCTATATTCTGATTACAGATTCTTGGTGGGTTTTTTGAGAGTTTTTATGAGTTGGTCTCAGATTTTTTTCAGTGCCTCATTTTCCATGCCTCAAATTTTATTCTAATGAATTTGCCTTGGAATTTAAAAATAGTCTGCAATTTCTACTAATTCTGTAGACGTCGAGAATTTTGGTGTCTTTTGGGCGCTATTTATGTTGTACATTCGACCTAGGGTTTCTGCCCCTATTTTTTTGGATTTTTTTTAAAAGAAAAAGTTGTCAAAAAATCAGAGGTATTTTTTTGTTTTCTACAATTTTTTTTTTAATTATTTTAAGGAAAAATTTCAGGTTTTAAGTTTGCAATTTTTTTTAATTTATGGGTTTCTTCCAAACCTCAAAATTTGACCTTGGAATTCATGTCAAAATTCATCTCGAGGGTTTCAATTTTTCTTAGGAGCTGCTTCTATTTTGATTTTTTTAATCAGATTCTTCTGTCTTATGCTTTCACTAGGTTGACCTCGTTCAACCTCCATTTTTCGTGATGGCATCTTTGACCAACATCATGTTGGAACACAGTCAAAAGTTCAATAGCTACCACAACACCTGAAAAGAGTGCATGTTCATGATATTTGAATATCATCACCTTTATCAGATTGATTTAGGCCAGACCTCATCTCACAGGTCCCAAGGTTTTCACGATTTATTCCTAAAAAATTGTCTGTCGGTTTTCTGATTTTTTCCACAAAAGTCATGTGAGGGTTTTCACAAGTTTTTCCTCAAAAATTGTTTGCAGGGTTTATAATTTTCTTTGAAAATTATCTCATCTGTAATCCGTGATGTTGGTGTAAGATTTTGGTTATCTGGGTTTTACCATTTTTTCCACAAAAACAATGTTTTGTAACCTCAAATTTCTAGGTTTTCATGATTTTTTCTTCAAAAATTGTTTGCTAGTTTTTATGATTTTTCCCTAAAAACTCATCTATAATACGAGAAGTTCACATGGGATTTATGATTTGGGAAGGTCTCTAGTTTTGATCTATTTTTGTCCTAAAAATTCGAGCTTTGTTGCAGTCAGTTTGGGTCACACCTGCCAGGGTGAACATCTGCAACCGTGGTATCTTGTAGTCAGTTTTGGAGTTGGTACTCTTATGCAAAAGGGTTTGCAGATTTTTTCCTCAAAATAATGGTTTTAGGCTTTAGTAATTCATGTGTGCCAGATCTCTAATTCATGTGTGAAGGTTACATTAGCTTGGATGGCTTTTGGTACTCTTGGTCATTAACACTTTTTTAGATCCAGGGAGGATCTCCACCGTAGCAGAGTGTTGTTTTCATTTGTGATCAAAAGACTTGCAATGTCTTATGTAGGGTAGTTAGTAGATAGAATGACCATTAAGGGAGGGTATTAGAATATTTAATTATATTTTAGTCACCTATATTTAGTTCCTTGTTTAATGGTCATTTAGCTTTTAAGCTTTATTTAGTATTTTGCTTTTTATTTTTAGTTAATTAGCTTTTAAGCTTTCTTTAGCATTTAGCATTTTAGTAGTTCACTTTAAATGACTTGTTCTTAATTTAGAACATCATCCTTTTAATCTCTTTATATACGCTTGTATATTGTTGAATAGATTATCCAATTATTGAATCATTCATTCAATTTATTTTTCAAGTTTAAATTAAAAATTAAAAAATAAGATACCAAGTTGGATTTCAAATAGAAAAAAATTGCGTTGAAGATGTTGAAAACTTACATGTGAATCTCTCTCTCTCTCTCTCTTATATATATATATATATATATCTTTTCAATTAAAGTTAAACTTATATTGTGTAGTGTGCAAGCAATAATAGAAATTGAAGAAAATGTAGAAATTAATCTAGATATATAATGGACATTTCTATTTTTTTTCTCTTTTTGCATGCAAATAATTTTAAATTCTAAAATTAAACTAAATTCTAGTTTTTAAATTTTTAAATTGAATAAACAATTAGTTATAGAATAAAATTAAAACTAGAATTTAGATATAAATGAAAATTTTCTATATATTTTTTTAGATATTAAGCAACATTTCTATTCTATTTTCCCCTTTTTAATATAAATCTTCTCAAATTCTAAAATTAAATTAAAATAAATATTTTTCAAATTTTAATTCGAACAATAATTTAAAGTCTAGATATAAATACAACATTTTTTATATTCTAAAATTAACCTAAATTCTAATTAAAAATATATATTTAACTTGAATATTGGTACACATATGTGTAAAATATAACTCCAAAAGAAAAATGTATACATGTGTGAATATATATTTAACTTGAGAATTGAATCGAACAAAAAGGAGGACATACAATTTAAGATCAATGAGACTCACCAAAAGAAATGTATAAACCAAAGAATATCATAGTGGACCATATTATCAACAAACATGATAGTATATAGTAGACCAAAGTAAAAACAATTTAATTTTTTTGCTATTTCTAATGGCTTGTCGGCTACAAATATATTCCGCAACTAGCAAGAGGATGTTTCTAATCTATAAAAAGCAATGCAACAACACAATAAAAGAGTGTTTCTCATTTTCCTTCAATATCCAATCACATAGACAATATTAAACATGTTAGATTAGGATTTCAATAGAATAGAAATTACAAAGATGAAACTTTATGTTATTGAATATAAAGAAGACTAATACATAAATATGGGAGGGCATTGATGGAACAGTTTGCAACAGTTAAAATTATCTTACAAAATTTACCAAAACTAACAAAAAAATAGAGAATGAAACTATTGCTAATAAAGTTCAAATGATTAATACATTAAAATTGCCCATTAACAACAAATAGACACTGTCCCGAAAAAAATGTGTGAGAGGAGAGGTGGGGCTAGGGTTTTTGGAGAAGATGCATATGGTGAAGAGGATGGAGATTTAGATGATGGGGGCGATCTTGCTTGCTTTGGTTGGATCCGATTCATCTTCTTTGTAGCTTGTGTTGGAAGTGTGTGTTGCTATGGTTGTCTCTGATGTCAAACTTACTGTTCTGGATAGATGTTGGTCCGAAAATATTTGGTGTAGAGATATCTTTCTGTATTGATGATGTAGTTATTCCACTAGTTGTTTCAGAAGTGTTCAGGTCTGAAAAGTGTTATTGATGTTGTGTGGTGTTGTTATCTTCTTTGGATATGTTTTTCACATTATGGATAGTTAGTTTTGTGGTCTAAAAAATATCTTTGTGTTCATTAGATGTTCTAGTATGTTTCATGGATGAATATGATATTCTATTTTGATCTTACTTTATTGTCCAGATATGATTTGTGAAATGTAATTCAATGTGTTATGGGTCTCATTGTAGTGTATGGAGATCCATATAAGAGTAATTCGCATTGGAGAATATCTTTTGGTATATTAATTGTCTATATGAACACATTATATTTTGGAACGTTGAGGGTTATATTCTGGTGTTTGTAAATTGATGGATTGGATTCAGGAAGTTTTATTTTGGTTCCGTCTTTTTCTTGGAGTGGATCAACATGTATATTTTTGGTCTAGAAGGTTTATTTTTTCTTTGGCCAATTTGCTTCAAGTCTTGATGATCTATCTTGTATATAAAGAAGTCCAGAAGCCAAAACTACCATGGAGGAAGTTGTGATGTTCACCTCTGAGAGAACAAAAGAAGGTTGGATCAAGATCCCAAAACACTTCATGGAGACTGAAATCTTCCCAATTGACATCTCTCTTGAAAAGAGGAGATTCTACAAGATGCAAAATAACGGCTTTCACCTTATTGAAGGATTTCTTTTTAAAAGGAATTTTGACAGGATTCTACTCCGCTACGTAGACCAATACCAAGCCCATAAGATCTTACAAAAATTCCATCATGGCCTCTGAGGGGGCCATTATTCAATGCAAACCACCATCATCAAGATTACCTGTGTTGGGTATTTCTGGCCCTCAATGTTTAAAGACACACATGCTCTTGTAAGAGAATGCAAGGAGTGTAAATACTACAGTGGTAGGCATAGGAAGAAAGCAATGCCACTCATGCCAATAATGGTGGAAGAGCCCTTTCCTCAATGGGGTCTAGATTTGATAGGGATGATTAATCTGCCTAGCTCAGCCAGACACAAATGGATCCTTACTACCACTGACTACTTCACCAGATGGTGTAAGGTTGTACGCCTAAGGAATTCAGCAGAAACAAAAATACTAGCATTTTTGGAGGAGCTAGTATGTCATTATGGTCCGCCAAAGACCATAATATCAGATAATGTGTGCACATTCATGATCTCTTATATAACCTAATTTACCCTCAACCAAGGTATATATCTGAAGACTTCCTCGAATTATTATCCTCAAGGAAATGGCCTAGCTGAGTCTACCAATAAGAACCTCATAAAAGTCATCAAAAGAATGGGGTTTGAACACAAAAGGGAGTGGCATCACCACTTCAGAAGTGCATTATGGGTGGACTAAATCATGCCTAAGAAGATTTTGAAGAACTCTATATACAAGCTGGTCTGCGGCAAAGAGGCCTTATTCCCCATATATTTGGAGATCCCTTCTTTGCAGCTCCTCAAGTCCTTTGAGGTGGCTGAAAATGAGCCCATGGAGATAAGGTTGGTAGAACTTATGGAGCTAGAAGAAGAAAGGGAAGTGGTGTTTGAATATCTTCAGAACCACCAACAAATAGTCAAGAGGTGGTTTGATAACAAGAAGATTTCTGACCCAGAGCTCGAAACGGGTGATCTTGTATTAAAATATAATGTGAGGGCACCCAAGCCATGTTAGCATGCTAAGTTTGATGGTTTATGGGAGGGACCTTTGAGCATCACGAATTGTAAGGGGTTTAATGCATTCAACCTCGAGAATATGCAAGGGGAATCTCTTGAAATCCTGGTTAATGGGTTTCATCTTAAACCTTTCTATTAAAGCTTAGTTCTCCCAATGTAAATAATATATTTTACTGTGTTATTTATTTAATTATGATTCTTCATGCATTGTAAGGAAAATAAGTAAATCATAAGATATGTCTTAAGCAAGCAAAAAGAGTCATTACATTATATATCGCAGTATCTTTGTACAATGCACAAAAAGGCTTGTAGCCTATAGATTTTTTAGTAGCAAGGTTTCATATCTTTGTAGTAGAGTGGCAGTCTTTCAGTCATCTTCCTCATCCTCATCCTTGTCCATGAGATATTTTGAGCCATCATCTTCATCGTCATCTTCTCTCATCCACTCATGGCCAAAGTCACTGTTGAATTCCTGAGTTATCAACGCAAGCACCAAGTTTGGAAGAATAAGCAGCGTTAGGATCCGTGGGAAGATGTAGTCTTAGAAATCGGTATACCATGTTCTGCTGGCTGGGGTGGGCACTATTAGATGGAATCTCAGGAGGAACTCCACAACGTGCTCTACGTGTAGGCGATGAGTGGACAATGACATACTTTTTAAGCAACCTATAAGTGGATACCAAGTCATCTCCTCTCCAAGGGTGATGAAATGCTACAAATTTGAGGCCAAGGGTAGACCTCTAAAAGGGACGAAGTATTCCATGACATCCTTAAGGCCACCCAGATACTCTGATGGAAAGAGTGTCTTAGTCAGCTCTGTTGTTAGGTAGTCGCTCGTCTCAACATCCAAAAATGAAGCCATGAAGAAGGAGCAGATATCGGTATTGACACGATATCTATCAACATCATCAATGAAATATTCCCCGAGCACCCATTTAATTGCAGCAGTGATCAACAATTTTTTCCGCCGCATCATTCCTTGCAACCTTCGGTCTGAAATATTGCCAAGAAAAGTGCCTTGTGCCTCACTATTGGTAAGCTTGATGGGAGTATCCATAACTCAAGAAAATTCATTGTTGAGATAACTTATGTGCAAAGGAATGTTTGAAAACACATATTTATAGCTGATTTCCAGCTCTAAGTAATAAAATCAAATTAAGAGCCAATGCCCCTCGATCTTCGATGTGGTTGTCTTTTCTCATTACTCGCACAAGTGAATGAAGTCAAGCTTGAAGGTTGTGTATGTTCTATCTAGAGCCTCAAAAAGAAAAATAATGTACTCAGACACCATGCGTATTTTTGAGTGCGTCGTGCCTTAACCCAGTAGTTTGCAGGTTTGTTTTGGCTTGTACGAGCTTTGCTGGTTGTGTATTTTCTTTAAATAAGGAGATTTGTTCGGACAGATAGATCATCTCTAGTGGATTGGAATGACAATGTAGTGGGCTAACATATTTTCAAAAATGCAAATGGCAACGCTTCTTCCCATTTTAGCATTAATGTTGCCTGTAAAATGAAGAGGCATACGTGCCGACATATGCCTATCATAAATGTATCCTTTCTATGCACAAATCTAGGCATGTGATACATTTAAGGAAGAGAGCTTCAAAAGTGCATGTCTTATATTCAGTATGCATTTCCGGCGCCCAAGCCTTTCAAAAGTTTCAGAAAAAGCTTGATTGTAAAAATGGAGATGGATGCAACAACCTCAAATCCTTTCCAAGGTGAAATGTGGGTGGACATATACTGGGAAATTTCATACACGTCCGATGCCATGCCCCCTAAGCTAGAATATCCCAGAACCAAACCCAAATCAAAGACAGTCACTCGTGATTCCATGGCGATGATTGATTCCTTAGAAGAGGTCATTGAGCCAGAACTATACAAACAACCAAGAGCTCTTAGGGAGGCTATGTACGAAAGAATGCTAAATCACATAAACAAGCCTCAATCTAAAACATTCAAATTCTGGAATTCTGGTAGTCCTCAGTTCGTGATCCCTATGGTTCCACATTGTCCATAATTTGTGGCTGCATGCGCAAGGAAGTTCATGCCAGACTCTCTTTCGATACATGACTCCTCTCTCAGGTCGTCATAACCCCAGAAGCTATTCGAGACATGTTGTGTTGTCCCTCCCAAAATTGATACCACAAAGGTGTTTGATAAATACGCCATGGATGACTATTAGCACTCTAGGCGGGATATTGTCCCACTTTGTCAAGCTAATCTAAACTAGAGTTTGGTGGTCTAGCCTCCAAAGATCCCTATCCAATATAGTGATTTAAGGAAAGAATATCTCAAATATATCTCCTCTACCATTGTGTCCCTGTGCGGTCGTGACAGTGACCAAGATATCACCGCTCCTATGATGGGTTTCTTGTTCAAATGTCAGAAGTAGAAGGAGCCATTCCATTTTGACTTCCTTGTGCTGATAGCCAGAGAAATGGTGAGGCAGTTGGTCGAATTTGAGCAATCACGGTGGTTTAGGTTTGCCTCATTCACCTCATTCCTAGTTCATTTATTCGTACACCAAAAGTTTCTTTTCTTTAGTCAATTCATGCCTTTGGCTACTCATGATGAGTTAGGAAACAAAATGCCTGTGTCCTCCTGGAGCCCCATATTAATAACCACTTATTATGTATACCTATTTTCAGACTTGTCGGTGAATGACCCAAGACTTTATGTGGGTCCTAGTGACTTTCCTATCATTGAGGACCCCCACTGGTTGCCATTTTACCCTATCTTTCAAAGCCACAATCTGGCTAAGTCTATTCCTTGGAACATGTTGCAAGCCATGAAAAATGATTTTTGGACGAGGAAGAAGAGAAATAGCTTTTGGATATACCGCCAAGAGATGAATCAACCTAGGGCTAATCTGGGGAATGCCCCTTTTGATGAGCGTTTTGAGAAATAATGGCGTAATCATAACAAGTCAGAAGAAGAGACAAGTGATGAGTCCCCATGTGATGACTCCTCCCTCAAGGAGGCCCAACCTCAGAAGAAAAATGTTATAAATGTAGAAGAGCAAGGTTTCGGAGCTGACATTTGAATTTCTCTCATTAGCTCAGTTTAGAAGCCTCGTTCCCAAGCCACCAAGAGATCAACTGAAAAGCAGATACCCGATTCCCCTTCCAGGAATAAACAATATTTGGGTTCAGCAAAGAACGATTCATCTTCTCAAGTCCCTATGGTTTCCTCAGTGCCCCAAGTTGCATAAATGTCTTCTTAGGTCCCTACTACTCTTATATTAGCCCCCACCGAAATGTCAGTTGCACCCCAAGTTGCATCATTATAGGTCATTTCTTTGCTCCCTGCCCTTGATGTCGTATTTCCTACAATGTTTTTTTCTTGCAAATTTCTGCTACAACTGCTATTTCGCATAGGCTTGATTTTGGAGAGTCCAGTCCTCCCCCAAATGTCAGTACAACATCTGTTGATCCTACTCTTTCAGTAGCCTCTCCCTTTGTACCATTGTTCTCCCCAGCCACGCTAGCACATCCCATTCAAACCACTTTTGATGGCCTTGTTTTCCATTTCCCCTATACCATCTATGCGTTTGTAGGTCAAGCCATTTTGGCCCCGAATACTTGTTATCAACAAGTTACTTACTCTAAATCTACATGGGTTAACCAGGTACATAAGAGAAAGGATAAGGATGGTGCTAAGCCAGCTCAACTCTGTGTGCAGATACATTTCAGCGAGGAAAATAGTGGCCTAGACAAGATGCAAGAAGAGCTCATCCACCTCAAAGAATCTTTGGATACTCAGAGGAAGGAGGACAAAGATAGAAGTGTTCAAATAAACCGCTTGTAGGGCTTGTTAACTCAAGCCAATTCTAAAAAAGGGAAGTTGCAATCTGCCTTGAACAACGTGAGTTCTCAATTGAAAGGGAAAGAGGCAATGAGGAATGTGGCACTGAAAGAATTGTAGGAGAGGGGGCAAGAGATACAACAGCTTAAATCAGCTTCAAGAGATTCTACCCAAATTCAAGCTTAGTTGCGAGAGATTTGCTGCAGGAAGAATATGCTCGGTAGGTGAGGGAAGCACAAGTCACACTTTCTGAGGATAGAGAAATTTTTTAAATAGAAACGTGCGAGATGTAGAGTAACTTGGAATAGACTGAGAAGAAATTCTAGGATATAAAGGGATTCTTACACCAAGAGCAGGATCGCACAAATGCAGCTTTAGGAGGCTTTTCAAGATGGAGGTACTAAGATCCTCGCTTTAGAACATTAGGTGTCCCATGAGTAGGACAAATGCAAAAATACCCAAAATAAAATAAGAGTGAAGGATAATGAAATCACGTGCTTATCTCATCTTTCTCCCCCTCTGGAAGTTCCTCAAGATCTATCCCTGGTCATGGAAAAATTATATGTTTCTCATTGGGAGAAGAATAAGTAGTATTGCCCTTCGTTGCAATCTGTAATAAGATGCAAATTATTTGAGCCATTTAGATTCAAGAAAAACAATTTCAATAAATTAAAAACTTAAAAATCATTTATCTTAACTATTGTTTTTTTTTTTTAAAAGCATCGAAACAAAAAAGTCATAGATATAATTGGTGGAAAAGCAATTGAATAATAACGAGTTAATGAAAATTACATGCAACTGATTGCAATAGTACTAGCCTAAACAACTAATAGTAAAGACTATGATTTACAACTTGAATTGAAATTGTAATTAAATATAAGGTTTAAATTAAAAAAAAAAAAATACAATACCTAGTTGGATTACAAATAGAAAAAAATTGTGTTGAAAATGTTGAAAATTAATTTGTGAATCTCTCTCTCTCTCTCTCTCTCTATATATATATATATTATATATATTTAATTAAAGTTAAACTTATATTTTGTAGTGTGAAATCATTAATAGAAATTGAAGAAAAGGTAGGAATTAATTTAGATAAATAATAAAAGACCGTTTCTCATTTTCCTACAATATCCAATCACATAAACAATATTAAACATGTTAGATTAGGATTTCAATATAATGGAAATGACAAAGACGAAATTTTATGTTATTGAATATAAAGAAGAATAATACATAAATATGGGAGGGCATTGATGGAACAGTTTGCAATTGTTGAAATTGTCTTACAAATTACCAAAAATAGCAAAAAGAAAGGAGATATAAACTATTGCTAATAAGGTTCTAATGAATAATACATTAACATTGCCCATTAACAACAAAGAGACATTGTCCCAAAAAAATGTGTGAGAGGAGAGGGGGGGCTAGGGTTTTTGGAGAAGATGCAAATGGTGAAGAGGATGAAGATTTAGATGATGGGGGTGATCTTGCCTGCTTTGGTTGGATCTGGTTCATCTCCTTTGTAGGTTGTGTTGGAAGTACATGATCAATGAGACATTTTTAGGTGTCTATAGTATGCATGCTATTTATGTTTATTTCTATTAAGTTTTTATAACTGTAATAAAGATTTGTGAAATTTTTTCATTACCCTCTTCTCAAGATTAGTGTAGGAAGCTATTATACTACTTAATTTCCTTACAAATGATATCAAAGCTTAATCATCTTTGGTTTCCATTGTGGGTTTTTGGGTTTTTTGAACATATTTAGATTCGAGTGGGAGGTTGTGTAGAAGATACTTTTGATCTTGTTGCAGATTTTTTTAGATGGCATGTTCATAAAGGAGAATAGAGGTGGATAATTTATTTGGAAGTAATTTTGAGATGTGGAAGCTGAAGATGGAGGATCTGATAATATATCAAGATTTGCGGGATGTTTTTGATTTGAAGGTTGCAACGCCTATAGATCCTACTATGACTACTCAGTATGATATTATTGGCTGTAAACATAAGGGTCTAATTGGATTGTGTTTGGTAGACTATATTATAATCAGTGTCCATTAAGAGACCTTTGGAAATAAGCTATGGAAGAAAGCTTAGTGAGATGTATCAAGGCATTTATTTATTGAATTAGATTTTATTGAGAAATGAATTGTATCCCTTGATAATGGAAGATGGTGGATGGATTACAAACCATGTGGAAGCATTCAATATGTTGGTGTCTCAATTGGAATCTATTTTCAATTTAATCCTAACCTTAATTCTAACCTGAACCCTACTATTAAAGTTAATCTTTAAATTAAAATTTTAATTAAGATTAGTATTACATAGTTAATCTAAGAATTATGATAGAGTTAAAATTAGAGTTCCCATTTAAAAAATTGATTAAGGTTAGAATATAGATTTTGGTTAGTACTAGAATGGTTTTCGGGTTTGAGTAAAATTTAAGGTTATTGGTTAGAATTAGTGTTCTGGCTTTGAGTTAAAATTAAAATTAATGGGTGAAATTAGTTTTTGAATTAGCAGTAATGTTATGGTTTTAATTAGTATTATGATTAAGTTTAAGATTATGATTAGAATTTCCATAAAAAACCATAAGATGAGACTGATAGTAATTCTATCTTGTCATGTTTTAATTAATTAAAACTAGGAGACGCCCAAGGCATTACAAAACTGCCACACATGCACACAAAGGGGAGAAACTCACAAGCAATGAGACCATCTAGACCATAAGAACCAAAAAAGGGTAGGGATTTTTGTGAAAAGATGCTTTTGATCATAGCACCAAATCGGTGGGAACAAGGGTCCTAACACAATAAAATTACATAATTAGAGCAAAGGGGTTTTGGAAGGAACATCGAACCATCTTCTTGAAAAATCCCCTTAGAGTATAGCCGATGCAGCGAAGGGAATAGTTGAAACACAATAGATTTTGAAAGGCTTCCCACAACCTTTTACTAGTAGGACCACCTTACTACTTCAACAAGGAGGGAAACCACAACAATTCAGAGACACCCAATGAACTTGAGAAAAAAATAAGCATGTAGCCATTATAAAAAAATATTAAACAAAGTAACCCTTAAATGGACTAACTCAAAAAACTCATAGGATTTTAAAAGTTGTTCTTGAACCTTTGATTTGTAGAAAAACCTACAAACAAAATAACATGTCCACCACCTCAATAGATAAATGGATCACCTCAACAAATCTATTTTTTATGAAATAGAAACCCCACAGAAAGAACATCCCTTTTGAATATTCAATAAGTAGACCCTGAGCTAATTGACCTCTAAAAGCACTCCATAAGAAGGGGAGAGTTGGGGGCATTAGCAGGGACCCAAGAAAAGAGTAGCATCCAAACAAGGAAACCAAAGTTCACCCTAGAAGCAAGTCTGGTTAAAGACCCATAAGGTAACTATCCCTCAACACATCTCCAAAGCCTTCCCACAGTTGGTGGTGAAGAACCACCTCCAAAGGGAGCAACCATCTTTCACAAGGACCTACAAAGATGAATCTCGAAACCTCCCAACCCCATCATCAAACCCTAGGGTCACAACCCTAGATTCCTTAAGGATGGAGAACCAAAAACAACTAGGGAAATGTTTGCTACATGCCCCAGTTGATCTACTAGCTCTTGGACAACACTATTTCCAAAAGGAGTACCCACACATATCATCCCCAACAAATTTAATAGGTTGCCAAACCCAGAAGGGGAAAGGGCCTGATACACAACAGCATGGGGAAAGGGGTTTTGGAAGGAACATCGAACTATCTTCTTGAAAAATCCCCTTAGAGTATAGCTGATGCAGCAAAGGGAATAGTTGAAACACAATAGATTTTGAAGGGCTTCCCACAACCTTTTACCAGTAAGACCACCTTACTACTTCAACAAGGAGGGAAACAACAACAATTCAGAGACACCTAACGAACTTGAGAAAAAAATAAGCATGTAGCGATTATAAAAAAACATTAAACAAAGTAATCCTTAAATGGACTAACTTAAAAAACTCATAGGATTTTGAAAGTTCTTCTTGAACCTTTGATTTGTAGAAAAACCTACAAAAAAAATACCATGTCCACCACCTCAATAGATACATGGATCACCTTAAAAAATCTATTTTTTATGAAATAGAAACCCCACAGAAAGAACATCCATTTTGAATCTTCAATCAGTAGGCCTTGAGCTAATTGACCTGTAAAAGCACTCCATAAGAAGGGGAGAGTTGGGGGCATTAGCAGGGACCCAAGAAAAGAGTAGCATCCAAACAAGGAAACCAAAGTTCACCCTAGAAGCAAGTCTGGTTAAACACCCATAAGGTAACTAGCCCTCAACACATGTCCAAAGCCTTCCCACAGTTGGTGGTGAAGAACCACCTCCAAAGGGAGCAACTGTCTTTCACAAGGACCTACAAAGACGAATCTCGAAACCTCCCAACCCCATCATCAAACCCTAGGGTCACAACCCTAGATGCCTTATAGATGGAGAACCAAAAACAACTAGGGAAATGTTTGCTACATGCCCCAGTTGATCTACTAGCTCTTGGACAATACTTTTTCCAAAACGAGTACCCACACATATCATCCCCAACAAATGCAATAGGTTGCCAAACCCAGAAGGGGACAGGGCCAGATCCACAACGTGAACCAAAAAGAGGTGCAACAAGACCACAAAGTGTAGTGGTTGGCATTGAATGAACCCCAAAATAGACTGCAACCTAGTGCCACAGGATCTTAAGGAACAAAGCCACATCAGCCCACAAGAATAGAGTCAAAAAAATATGGTTGCAACCCAACCATCCATAGATTACCTTCCACCCAATAGAGGTAGATAAAAACATGGCAAGATTTCCCTTACACCATTTTGTTAGAAGGGCAACACATCACCACGTACAAAACAAGAAACAAGAACCATAGTAACCAACTCTCCCCATCAACATCTACCTTGCCATCATACTCCCCTGCATCTCCCTCGCCTAATAAAACACTAGCTCTAGACGCTTCACTTCTCCTCATTGTAATTTTTTTTCCAAAGGGGGAGATTGTTGAGCAACGTTTAGCATTATCATTAATTCTATCTTGTCATGTTAAATTGACTAAATGGATATATTTTTTCCATTAAATGGTTTAGCTTACTTTTTAAACCTTTTATTTTACTTTTCCATTAAATGGATAGATAGCTCAACTTTAAATATTTTATTTTTGTAAAATTAAGTGACCATTCAAAAATTCATGGTTTAATTGATTATATATTCTTACTTGAGATGTTTATGTTAATGTAATCTAATTATTTTTAAACATAAAGAAATTGTAAATTAAATAAATATATAGAATTTTAAATTAATGTACCATTTTATTAATGTAATCTATTTATTTTTAGACATAAAGAAATTCTAAATTAATTCAATATATAAAATTTAAAATCTGTTACCCAATTTAGACGAAATATAAGGACTAGACGTAGAATTTAATTGTAATCCCTCGTTGTCATATGACAATTCTATGATAGTTTGGTCATTTGAATGCATTTCATTTGACATTTTAAAGAAAATATAGATTTTTAAATAATATTTAATATGAAGAATTTTGTAAAAAAGCTTTTATATTGAAATATTTTTCCATAAGTAGAAAACAATGATAATTATGTATTTTATATTAAAAAATATTAAATTTAATCTTACAATTCAAATAAATTTCTAAATTCATATAAGAAACAAATCTAAAAATTAATAACCTAGAAACTTCTATTTTAAAAATATTCTAAATCAATTTATATTTTATATTAATCTTATAAATTAGAATACTATATTATATTTAGTTATTATATATTAATAACTAAGGACACGAGGGGATAAGGTGTCATCTCTGAGGAGATAATATAGGGCATCTGATGCAATGACAAACAAAGTAGGGGCAAGGGGGCAGCCCTACCTAATTGACCTAGACAGAGGAATAGGCTGGGAGAGGATCCCATTGACTTCAACTAGGGTAGATGTGTCCTTGAGGAGGATCCAAACATAATTACAGAACTCACTAGGGAAGCCAAAGGCGGAGAGCATCATGAGGATGAAGTCCCATTCCACCCTGTCATAAGCTTTCTCAAAGTCAACAAGGAACATGGCGGTGTCTTGGTTTGAGGTTCTGGTCCATTCCATGGATTCCAAGCTCGTTACAAGATTCTCCAAGATGTATCTGCCTTTAATGAGTCCTGTTTGGGTAGAGTAGATGAATTTGGGGAGGATCTTCTCAAGGTGAGAGGCTAAGGCTTTGGCTAAGATTTTGTAGGAGATGTTGAGGAGGGTGATTGGCCTCCAATTCTTAATGAGGGCTTTATCCCCCTCTTTTGGCTAAGATTAATGATGCCATAGATTGGGTGTATCAGGTTTAGTGCCTTCCAAGGGGTCAAACAATTGCAGATGTTGTTTACACTTGTCCCAGTGAGGTTTTTCTGAGGATTTCCATTCAAACGGAAGTCCCCCAGCCTTGTCATCCTGGGATTCAGTCATATTAAAGTCTCCAGCGATGACCCAAGGGATATATTTGGGAGGGATGTTACCCAATTCCAGAGGGATATTCTTTCCTTGTAATCATTAGATGCATATATGGAGCTTATGCCAAAGCAAGTTCCTTTAACATCTAGGGTAACCCAGGCCACTCTATTACAGGGGGAGGTTCCTTTATCCTTGAGGTACATTGACCATTTAGGGGCAATTAGAAGACCAACACCTCCCTTTCCTCTCAGGTGGTTGGTGCAGATTTTGATTGCATCTCTCCAAATCAAGTCAAGAGTAGTGTCGAGGGAGAACCCAACAGATTTAAGTTCTTGTAACATCAGACAGTCTAGGTTTTTATGACAGTCCAGAAACCTTTTAATAAAAAATTTTCTATCACGCGACTCAAGGCCTCGAATGTTCCATGATATGTACTTCATTAAAGAGGAGGATTTAAGGGGGGGCTGGTAGGGAGTCTGTGTTGACCTCCAAGCTTCTTCTTATTTTTGGAGCCCACAGGGCTACCTTTCTTTTTATTTAGGGAGTAACCTTTCATCAGGTCCTCATCATCTTCATTGTTTTCGGGAGGCTCAGTTCTAATATCAGAATTTCCTCTTATGTCGGATCAGACAACTGGGAGCCTGGAAAGCCAGGGAGCAAAGTGCTAGATCTAATTTCATCCAAGCCTTTATTTGCATAAATAACTTCTATAATATGAATATCCTCTAGCTCTTTGAGCGTAGATGCAGTCGATGGGTTGATGGTGCTAGTATCAATAATATGACCTGCAAGTGAAGAGGAGACCGATTGTAAGGGGGTTCTGGATCTAAGGATCATTGCAGGGTTATTACAAATGTTAGCATCATCATCACCATGATTGGGGTTTTCTAAGTTTTTGACCATATTTTTAACCACAGAATTGATAAGGGATTGAGGAGGGTCCTGGGGTTTATGATTAGAGGCCAATTGGATGGTATTTGAACGGCTATGGTTTAGGGCACTGAGAGGGGTAGTTTTACGCCTCCGTTTTCTCGAGGTAACAAGCAGAAAACCCTCAGAGGGCAGTTCCACAAGGTCAAGTGGAGGGCCGGAGCCAGGGAGGGCCGATGGTGCGAGATCGGGCTTGAGAGGGTTAAGTTCATTAGGAGTGGGAGCAGGAACTTCGGAGACCACATTAGCAGAGTGAGGAGATGAAGAATTTAGGTCATTAATATTATTAGGGTTAACAGAGGTCCCAGCTGAGTTATGCTTTTGGTTCCTGCGACTAATAATTGGGCAGTTTTTACGAATATGCCCTTTAGACCATCAAATTCCAGATTCAAAGACTATAGGATATATTCATTCATAAATATAAGGAACATAGGATAAGTTTAATATAAAGAATAGGGTGAATAAATATACCCCACGAACATTGCAATCCATGATATTACAATTTCAAATCTGCAGTTCACAGTAGTTGGACATCAAACAATTTCAAATCTGCCCCGGATCGGACTGCAGTTTAGCTCAGGAAACATCAGTTCACGGCAGTTGGACATCAAAAAATCAGAAAGATGTTTCCATTTTAAAATTTTTTATGCAGCATACTCTATAAATCAGAAAGACAGTTGCCTTATTTTCTGTTTTTGGTGGTTGTTTCCATTTCAATCGATTTTTTTTCAGTTTTCCTCGACTTTACTCTTTTATCAAAGGTTTTAAAACGGTCAGAGAATGGGGATTTGATGAGTATCAGCAGAAGCCGAGATACTGGAATTTCTTCTACCGTGCCTTCTTGAACTCAAATCAAATGAGTTGCAGAAATTTAGTTAAGCCTCTGCTCGGTAATGGAATTTCTTCTACCGTGCCTTCTTGAACTCAAATCAAATGAGTTGCAGAAATTGAGTTAAGCCTCTGCTCGGTAATTAATCCTATCCATGAGCATTTAACTAGTTTAATAGCGTAGTTTGCTTGTAATTGCATGCATGTAATGCATGCTTTAGGATTTCATTTTCTTGAAAATATTTTGTGATAGTTTGTAATCAAAGCACATTGCTTCAATGAATGCTATTTTTCAAGGTACAAAGAAATGTTGTCAGCCGGGTTAGAATGAATAATGAATTATTATAATTAAGTAATTTAAGGATCAAAAGAAGTTTCCGGTAATTGATTATGAAGTTTGAGAACGTTTCATGGTTTAAGTGTTCGCTCTGTTTTAAAACCCTTTTATTTGACTGTTTGCATTGCAGGTTTTTCTTTCATTATTGTCATTGGTGCTAAATTTTTCAGAACTCTTCCTCTTTCCCCTTCCATCTTTTTCTCCATCCCATTCCTTCAAAGGTCGTCTTTACAAATATATTATTGATATTCGTTGCATTTTACCTCTCAATTACAAAAGAAACATTTAAATTCAGTAAAATAATATGATAGAAATATCAGAGTGGCAAGTGTATCAGCTAGAATTATATTGTACAAATGCATTATAAGTGATTTTAACTATAAGATATGTATTAAGTTCAAATGTTTGCATTTAACCAACAATCACATTATGAAAAGGTAGATACAACAACAAAGGCACAATGACATTAGCATCTATTGTATGAAAATCCACCACAATACAATATGAATAACATGTACATGTAGGATCTATAAGTTGTGAAGGTCATGTTAAAAGGAGGAAAGCCAGAGTGATGCAAGAAGGAAGTTAGAAAGCATATTAAATTGTCAAGTGAAATGTAAATTTTCATATTGTTCCAACATCCAAATAATTAAAATTTCATCATAAATTTTCAACACTATAATGTTCAAATTACTAATTGACAAGGAATAGAGAAGTACAATTACCAACTCTTCTCATTATCCCCTAAACTATCTCCTACACTGTCTAGTGAACAAAGGCCCTCAGAAAATCGTGGAAGTGTACAACACCTCAAACTATCCTTTCACACTCTTTAGCCTTATTCAAAAGTTTTGAGGAAAACCTACTTCTTCTTGTGTAACATCTTTGCTGCCTTGCAAAGTTCCTGTGATGGAAAAAAATAAAATGTTATGCATTACAAATCGAGAGGAGAAATATGAAATTTAAGACAATAAAATATAGAATCTTTAGCCTTATTTTAAACATTCCAGTAAAACAAATTGCTTTCTCTCTTGAAACTATGGTACCTGCTAAAGCCCATCAGTTCCTTCTTGACCATTGACCTATGATGCCATGAATGTTAACATCAGGTCAAATTCAGATGCATACAACCACTTAAGTAAACTAATCTGACAACATTATTTAAGAGTACAATTGCAAATTACCTATTGATGTTTTCATTGTACTATGGGCTTTCGGCCACGCCTTCCTGGTGGAATGAAGGGAAGGTTGTGCTTCGATGCCCTATGTGCATTGAGGCTTTTTAAATTCCAAAATCTCTGCCTTACTCCCACACAACATGAATCATACTCACAAAAATAAAGTAATCTTCTATCACATCGTTTAGTTCTATGATGAGTAGAGACCTGCACAAACAATTTCAAAAATAAAATAATTTAATGGAAGTTCTATCTATTTGGTATGCTGTACAGAGAGATTATGCTCAGGGTTTGAGAAGGGTTATCTGTGAATCTGATTCACATTTGATGGTTTCTATGTTGACTATCAAGCTGTTGGATGGGGTTAATTGATGGATAGCTTAGGTTTTTTGACAGTTTCTCAGTTTCCTTGACAATGGAATTGTGTAGCAAATTGTTTGGCTAAGTGGGCATATGATTTTTCAGAGGGATGGAATATTGTTGACAAGAGTTCTTTGCCTTTGGATCTTTCTAGTGTATTAGATTAAATTGGACAAGAATAGGGTAGTTTAATGGTTGGCTAGGCCTCCAGTCTTGCGTTGTTGTATTTGTTCTTTGTGATTAATAAATTTGTACCCTTTTAAAAAAGAAATAGCAAATAAAACAATAATTGTAATATTAAATCCACCTTTTCTTCCTTAGGATTAGTGTTTCCCCCATTGTCAGCCTCATCGTTAGCCTTGCTCTCTACCACCTCATGATTAGTGGATCCATCCTCTTTATCTTCTTCTTCATCAACCTTATGTATCGCCATGCCATCCTCTCTGTCACCATTTTCCTCTTCATTGGCGTCATTCATTGCTAGGCCATCTGCTTCGTCATCCCCTTCCTCAGCCTGATTATCCTCCTAAAGTGAATGAAAGATATAATGTCAAAACTTTATCTCCTTCAGAAATTTAATATTTCTAAATCAATTTCTAAAACATCACTATTGAACATTGCAACACAAGACTAACACAAATTGAGCATCACTATTGAACATTGCAGCACAAGACTAACACAAATTGGGCATCTCTATACATTGCAAATTACTAACGTGTTAAATACCTCCTTGTAAACCCTCTACTTCTAATTTAGATTTGAGAATACATAACTAAAGAAAGTAGAGAATTCGATCTCACTAGCACATGAGGTTGATTTACATTCCACGATTTCAGATCCATTGTACAAAAGGGTTTATCTGATTTGAAAGGAGCAACAGACTCCATTCTCACGTGCTTATGAGAGGATGAATTGCCTGCAATAAAAATTCACTTTATTATTATACCGATCCTACTAAAAAATACAGTTCAAATGCAACTCCATTAGTTAGTTAAAACACTTAAAAATTTAAAAGGCTCTATTGTTTTAGACAAACTTTTACTCACCGAGGAAGGGAGGCATCCTTTTTGTTCTTTGAATTTCAGTCACCGCCTGAAACTCAGGGTTGTCTTTTTCATCAGAATCCAGATCAATCAGCAGTTTACTGTCTATTTGTTGATTTAAACTACGCTCATTATATTTGATAACCAGTGTACAAGAGGGTTTATCTGATATAAAAGGAGCATCAGATTCCATTGTCCCATGCTTCTCAGATGCGAAAGAATGTCCAGGGTTATGGGATGAATTGCCTGCAACAAAAAATAACTTTATATTATTCCCATTCTGTTCAAAAAATACATTCAAATAACTCGATAAATTAGTTATGGAACTTTAAACAAAACCTTTTCTTACCCTGAAATGAAGATTTGCTTTGTATTCTTTGATTTTTTTCACATGATGTTTTATCGAAAATCTTGACTTTAAAGCATGACTTAGAAATGTATTTAAAAACTAGAAGATCGCCCACTTCCAGCCCATAATAATTTACAAAGTTTATCCAGCCGTGTTGAAGTTCCAACTTTTTGATGGAACGCCATAACCGTACATTGAAGTTCTGCCCATCTGGGCCTTGCAACACCATATGTTCATCTTGGTCATTTATGATCTGGGAAACAAAAGCCGGAGGAATGCGCTGCGGTAAACACAATGAACAATTAGATTTTACAGATTCTTAACAGTATACATGAAATAAAAAGAATAAAATATGTTGTATAGAGTTACCAGTTTCTCTGCAAAATCTCCAAGCATAATTTTGAAGAAAGAAGCAGACCCATCAAAGTATTCTTTCTCACGGTGTTTTTTATAACATTTCTGACTGCATTTTGGGCACGGCATATAGTGCTCTCCCGTTTCTTCTATCTCCATGGCAAATTCAGATGCAAAGCGTATAAGAAGAGAGTGAGAGAGAGTTGGGCACTGAGAGAATGTTAAGTGGAAGTAAAACCACTATCGCATTCCTAAATGAATGAATATACGAAAAGGAAGTTTTGGACAAACTCAACCTGCAGAGAATCTGAAAACAGACAACCTGGAATGTCAAATAGAATAACAACGGTGAGTGAAGAAGAGAACGATGTATTTTATAATGTGTTGCATCATAATCAAGAAATGTGGCGACGTGTTGGCCTTCTAAAGGCTTACAGCATGTGCGCCGCAGGCTTTACAAGCGCATGCATGGATGACACGTGCTCGACTGTAATTTTTTGAGAGTTCATAACGCGAGAAAAATGTATCACTGCCAACATGGAAATTGTTATCTGCCAAATCATTTGGCCGACAAAATTACACGTCTCTTCAATATTTACTCTTTTAGTCCTGAATCTGTTGTGAGTTCTGTGCCCCACTATCATGTAAATTGTGCTCAATTGAGAAATTACAAATGGCAAATGGAAGGAATGGTTTTGCGTTTTGGAAAGCGGGTGAGGAAATATTAATTGGAAGTCACAAGATGAAGATACAAAAGAGTTGTGAACATTAAATTTGAGTACCGAGATAAATGAATCTAAAGCAGCAACGCCCTGCTTCTTAAAAACCACTATGGAGATCCCTCCAATACTTGTTTTTACTCTGCTAAATGTGATAAAAGACCCCAAGTTGTTGTATATTCTGCCATCTATCCTGTAAATTGTGCCCGACTGAGAAGTTCTGCCAGAAAGATTTTTGTTTTGGAAGGCGGGCGACGAAAGATGAATATAGAATAGAGTACCGAGATTGTTTTTGTTCGTAACCACAAGATGAATATAGAATAGAATACTTCTGTACCCACCATTTTTTAAATTGCCTATGGACCACACAAAATGCGACAAGGCCTAAGAGACAGCACAGCTATTGTCCTTGTCTAGTGACATGCCTAACATACAAATCATTCAACATAACATACAATGGGACTTACACTCACTTGTGGAGGAAGCCTAATTAATTTTTTAAAATTAATTATTTTGATGTGTTACTATTTTGTTTTATTTTATATATCATATTTATAAAGGGGATGATCTATATTTGTATAAATATAATATAAATATTATGGGAGAGGGTCTTATAGTGGAGCACCCTAGTTTCACACCTCTCAAAATTTGTCTTAAATATTTTAAATCAATTTGAATTTTGTACAAATATTTACATGTCAATTTTTTAAAACAATTTGGTTTTAAGTCCACATGGTCAAATATGCCACATCACATGCCTTTTTCGTAAGGTGTCCAAAATGGTCCAAAAATTAAATAAGACTCGTAGTTGTGCACTAAGTCATGTTTATTGGTGTGTTGATGTGGCATCACATATCTGGTTGCTTTTTCAAAATTAGTAGCATCTTTTTGGGGATAAGTATCGACATGACACTTATTGTACTCCACTAATAGATGAATTGTGTCCCACTACCATCCCCATTATAGGGCCTTCTCCATGGCATACTTATATTTAAAAATAATTTAAGTGAAAATACAGCAAGAGATATCAAAATTGAAAATATTTTATATTTATAATGATAATGATCATCAAATTTGTTATTAAAAATAATTAAAAATATATATAAATAAAGGAGAAATGAGGTTTATCAAATAAAAATGTGTATAAGAATATTTTTTAAAAATAGGAAAATAAACCGCAAATAGAAAATTATTGAACTTAACATAGCCCCCAAGTAAACCTTTTAATAATTTTATTACTATGACTAATAACTAAAGAAAAGTAAAAAGGTTATTTTAGTAAAAAGGTTATGGTTTAGAGCTTGAATTGATATTGCAATTAAATTTAAAGTTTAAATAAATAAATAAAACAAGGTACTTAGTGCGTTCCGGTCGAGGAGATCAAACGCATCACCCTAGGAGTCGAACTTGGGTTCGCGACCTTGAGAGATGCTTACAGACTGTAGAGGGATGCGATCTTCACAATCGCACCACCAATCTTGAGGCTGGTTACAGTGAAGTCACATAGAATACAAATGATGCCTCTTGAAGCGATTGCAAAGCTGCATGAAGATATCCTATTTTTCATGGATGGCCAAGCCCTACACCACACTTTGCTCACTTCGGCTGGTACGTAGGGTTCTGCAAAACCTGCACTGCTAGTCGAGCCATCCAATGGAAAGCGGGATGACAAGGCATTAGAAAACTTCTTCTGGGACATTGAGGAGATGTTTTCTAACTTGCATGGATTATCCGATGAGGCCCAAATCAAGAAAGATGGTTCATTGTGTCTGTGCATAGATTTCAGAGGTCTTAACAAGCTCACTGTGAAGAACAAGTATTTGCTGAATATTGTCAAAAGATAATTTGATATTTCTATTTTTTTATTATACTTACATATATAACATATAATTAATATTGTTAATCTTGTAGACACTCAAAATTGTCTTGTTACTAATATCGTTAATTATTCTTCTATATTAATTAAGTGATCTTAATTATTTAGTTAATCCAATCCTATTTTTCTAAGCCAGTATTCATCTTTTTTAGCAAAAAATAATTATTCAATTTCCATCCAAATCATTTAATCAATAAACCCTCCTTTTAAATTATTTAAATACTTTTATTATTTAATTAATTTTGAATTTCTAATTCAATTAAATGATCTTTATCATTTAATTAAATTCAATTAAGAAATTATTCAATTGTCTGTATCTATGTCCCGTTAATCTAAATTTATTTTATTGAATTTCAAAGTAACTAAATTCCATCCAAATTTGAATTCATTTCATTTCCATCAATTTCAATTTCACTTGACATTTAAAATTTTTTAAATTCAAATCAATGACATTTCATTCTAATTTCCTACATCAAAAGTCAAAATTCTAACTACCACTAACTTCTAGTCAACTTTCAATCAACTCATTCTAATAGATCAATCAATTCAATCTTCTAACCAATCAATTTAGTCCACACATCAATCAAACTAGTTAATGAACCCATCAAATTCATTAAAAAGTCAATTAATCTTCATGACTCAATCAAATGGGTTATACTTTCAATCAATTTGAGAGTTCTTAATCTATTTTGTATCAATCATTTTCCATGTTAGATCGATTCTGTTGTTGAATCCATATCAACCATTCATCAAAATTTAGGAAGTCTATGAATTGAACTTCAGTCCTTCATTATTGGTAACCACTATCTTCGGATTCTTGTGTCAAAATATTACAAATTTTTCATAGTGCAACTCTAAGAGCCAATTTTCCACAAGAAGAAAAAGAACAATTGAAGAGATATGCTAAGATTCAACATAGAGTATTTTTTGATTTGATTCATTTTATTGTTAAATTTATTAGCGAACTCTTATTGTCTTACGATCAAAGTTGTTAATTAGGTTCATTTTTTTTGCCTACCTATTAATTTAATTAGCAATGGTAAATTCTGTTAGACTTGTGTGAACAATGTTGTCATTGATTCCAAACTAGTCATCTAGTTTGGACCAGACATTATATGAGGTTTGGACATTAGTCTGGATGCAATGGATGTTATGGTTGTTATTGTATCAAAGGATTGTATGCAGTCAGTATGGATGTGTAGTTCAGATGTTGCGGTTTTGGTCAGAAGTTATTATGCAACATGGATAACCTTGGATGATGAATTTAGAGGTTTCATTGAGTTCTCATTGATCCCGGTATCACGATGTTAGGTATTCTCATTGATCCTGATATTAGTTACCTATCCCAGTGTTAGCAGTTTTGGTAATTGTCAGATGTATCTCTTAGAGTTTTGTATTGCGGTTTTATTGGTACGCGTGGAGCCTACATTTTTTAAATATTGGGCTTGATCCTATGATTATGGGTCAGTATTCTTGGGTTTGGATGACCCTATCCGTTTCTGATAATCTTGGTATATGCATTAGCAATCAGAGTATGTAAAGGAAGCATGTAGAAGTCTTGCAGAGGCTAACATAATCATATTGATAATGTGTTGGGCTTGGCCAACACACTATTTTGTATTTGTGCCCTCCAATATATACATATACATATGTAGTAGCATAATGCAGAAGTAGAAGTAGAAGCAGAATAAGAAAAAAGGAGAAAGAGATTGAGTGAGTGAAGGTGTGTGTGATATGCAAAAGAAATTTGGAAACTAGGATAGCAGTATCTGTGAAGTGAGTTGCAAAGGCAAATAGTGTTGCAGTAGTTCTTTACTGGACTTGTTGCGGGATAGTTGTACAAAGATCTGTAATCGGATCTACTGTAGAGTTTGTGATTTATAATTTGAGATTAAACATGGAATTGATTCCATGCATTTGGACATGCAAACCTTCTTAGTTCAACCTTTTCAGTTGCAGTGAGCATTTTGACAATTAGCCATCTCTTTGTATATTTGGAGTGAGCAGTTTGACAGTGAGCCATTTTTGTAATCTGGCAATGAGCCACCCCTTTGTAAACACAATTATAACTAGTTATATTCTTTTGAGAGTTAACACTCTCTGTGGTTTTTCCCATTTGGGTTTTCCATGTATAAATCCGGTGTTCATCTTGTGGTTATGTTCTTAATGTTTATTTTGTATTAACTGATTTATATTAGTCAAGTTTGTTTGATATTTTTGTGGATAGTCATAATTGGTGAAATTTTTTCTTTAATTTGTGGGACTACTGATTCACCCCCCTTCTCAATATTTTGGTGCTTTCAATCTGATCAACAGATTGCCCTCATATAAATTTTGGTGAACTTGGCATGAAGTCAACAACTCTGTGATTTTTTTATATTTTTGTGACATTCTAGGTGCAAGTTCAAATTTTCACAATCGCACTTAGATTTTCATATTTTTTCTAGCGATCTTTGCATTTGCATATTATTTATTCCTTATTTATTAAATTGATCTTGCATCTATGATATTATCAATGTCGTATTTGTCTAACAAAAAAGTTTGCATTTGTGTGAAATTAACTTTGCATTTGTCCATGAATTTAATGAGCCTTGTTGAGTATAGGGTTTCAATTTTGTTCTTTTACTGGATCATTTTTACTAATGTTTTGTGCATAGGAGAATCTATTTTTTGTTAATAATAGGATGACCTGCATAATATGACCAAATATTTCAAGGCAACAGTTGTGAGCTCAACAAATGCATAAAAGCAAAATATATCTTCAATGAATTTGACAAAAATATAAGCCTTACTATTTATCAAATGTGTTTGCTAGCTTACACCATGCATTATAACGTATCACCTATTCCCATCTTAATGCTTTAATTTCATGATATATTTTAGAATTAATGTTTTGACAAATTTCGACAGACATAGACAAATATTCGCATCTGTTCACAATAATTTATGCATTCATTTGTAATTGTTCTTGTATCCATACTCAATTTTTTTTTCATTGGTCTACTTGGAGTTTTGCATTTGTCAAGTTGTTGTTTCACATTTGACTAGTAATTTACAGTGAGGTAGTACTTTGACTTTTCTAACATTTCTTGCTTTCAGTTAAGGTCTTATATTTCTACATGGATGAGTGAGTTTTTCTCACTACTAATATTTCATCTTTAGCAGTTGGTGTTTGTATTTCAAAGACAAAAACAAACAAAAATACTTAGAATTAGTGTTCTTACAGAATGTGTGTTTTTTTCAAGCTCACTCATATTTGGATCTAGTGCACTAAAGATAACATATGCTTGAATTGCTTGTGCACTTGCACATTCTGTGTAGTATCCATTTTATTTTTTTTAGAAGGCTTGCCTCTTCAAAGAAGTGATCACTCCTAGAAGGAGGAATGACTAAACTAGATTTTCTGTTCAACTGCTATATAAACAAGTAGCAAGACAAATATTATCTTATAGGGTGAATATGACATAGGTGCAATATGAGTTCGATAGCCTTCGAACATCAAGGCCCATTAAGGGTTGTAAGAGCTGGTAGTGGGTGTCCTAGTGAGTTTGTATGTGGTCTTGCTCCTCAAACAATTACTAAAAACCTTTTTGTAGAGACCCACCCATGATTTTGACCAAATATTGTGATTGTTTCAGTGGAAGGGCATAACTAGTTTTTCCCTGAAGATACTCACCATAGGGCTCCTATAAGATGAAATGGAAATCACTAGCTTAGCATAAGCTACTTGTATGTTCTTAGAGAAAGCATGATTAGGTCATCCTTCTAGTCCTCGAGGTCCCTGTCTATCCTCTCTCCCATTTACACGAGTGTATATAGCCATTCAAGGTGTCCCTACATTTGCATTAATGAAGATTCCAAGTTGTGTGCTGAAATTATTGCAATAAAGCCTTGTCTTTAAGAGGTAAATACTATCTAAATCATTTACAATTATGATAATATTAGTGAAAACTTGTCCTAAATTTGGCTTGTGAACATACAATTATGTTTGTAATGCCCTACAAAGGAACCCTAGAAGACAACTCATCTAAATAACTAACCTCAAGAAGATATATATATATATATATATATATATATATATATTTATATATTTTAAAAATACATTAACTCATTAAGCTATAATAATGAATAGCATAATATTAAACACGATCTAAAAATTTATGTAAGCACAAGTAGAGACAACTAAAAATAATAACATCTATGTCCTCTAAGGTCCCCTAGCATCGCTACAAGGCTTGATGCTAACACTTACTAAGACCTAAGAATCAAATGTAATCTAACCATTACATAACATAGTGCCTTCACACCATACTTAGCAAACAAAATTAGCAAACAAACTTAGCAAACAGAGTTCATAGCAGTTGGACATCCAAAAATCAGAAAAATGTTTCCATTTTAATATTTTTTATGCAACATGCTCAGTACATCAGAAAGACAGTTGCCTTTGGATCACACTATTTCCTATTTAAGTTGTTGTTTCCATTTTAATCAATTTTATGCAATTTTCATCGACTTTAGTATTTTATCAAAGGCCTTAAAACGGTGAGTTCAAAGGTTTCCCGTAAATCCATTGATGAAAATTGTTAATCAATAATCCTATCCATAAGCATTTAACTGGTTTGATAGTGTAGTTTGCTTGTTAATCAATAATACATGCTTTAGGACTTCATTTTCTTGAAGAGATTTTGTATTAGTTTGTAATAAGTTGAAGGCTTCGCGAGCCGTGCAGACAAAAGATGCACGTGGTACAAAGAAATGTTGTTAGCTGGATTAAAATGAATGAATGAATTATTATAATTAAGTAATTTAAGCATCGAGAGAAGTTTTAGGTAATTGATTATGAAATTTGAGAACATGCATGATCTTAAGTGTTAGCTAAACTTACTTTTCCCCATCCCATTCTGCCAAAGGTTGTTTTCACAAATATATCATTGATATTCGTTGCATTTGGCCTCAATTACAAAAGCAACATGTAAAATGCAGAATAATAATATTAAGATAGAAATATCAAAGTGGCAAGTGCATCAGTTTGGATTCACATTATATTTTACACATGTAATATAAGTGAAATTAACTATAGATGATTCATAAGCTATCTATTAAGTTCAAATGTTTGCATTTGACCAATAAATATATTGAGAAAAGGTAGATACACAACCAAAGGCACAATGATAGAAACATCAATTGAACATAAATCCATTACAATATGATATGAATAACATGTACAACAAAATATACAATCTTTAGCATCATTTTAAACATTTCAGTAAAACAAATTGCTTTCTCTCTCAAAACTATGGTACTTGTTAAAGCCCATTAGTTCCTTCTTGACCATTGACATATGATGCCATGAATGTTAACATTAGATCAAATTTGAATGTATAAAACCACTTAAACTAATCAAACAACAAGATTTAAGAGTACAATTGAAAATTACCTTTTCATCCAACTTTTTTCTTTCTATCAATGCCAATATTTGTTTCATTCCTTCCTCATTATTTTTGTAAGATTGCATTTCAGCGTCAACCTCCTCCATTATCTTTGAATTCAACTTTTTTCTTTCTATCAATGTCATTATTTGCTTCCTTCTTTCCTCATTATTTTCGTAAGACTGCATTTCAGCTTCAACCTCATCCCTTGCTTTGCCAAGGAGTTGACCATTGACCTATGAAGCCATGAATGTTAACATTAGATCAAATTTGACTGCATACAACCACTTAAGTAAACTAACCAAACAACATGATTTAAGAGTAAAATTGCAAATTACCTTTTGATCCAACTTTTTTCTTTCTATCAATGCCATTACTTGTTTCCTTCTTTCCTCCTCATTATTTTTGTAAGATTGCATTTTAGCTTCAATCTCCTCCATTACCTTTCGATTCAACTTTTTTATTTCTGTCAATGCCATTATTTGCTTCCTTCTTTCCTCCTCATTATTTTTGTAAGACTGCATTTCAGCTTCAACCTCCTCCTTTGCTTTGTCAGGGAGTTCCTCATAATTTTGTACTCAATGTGATCTACATTTACTCTCAGTTACATGCCTTTTTTTGTACAATATGGCAACCTCAATTGGCAGTCAACATCACTTTTCCTCTTTTCATTATACTTTCTTATTTTCTCTAGTGAAGGAGGTGGATGTTTTTGTTGTTGTCCTATGGACTTTCGGCCATGCTTTCCTGGTGGAATGAGAGGAAGGTTGTGCTTTGATGCCCTATGCGAATTTTAAAGTTTTCAAATCCCAAAATCTCCATCGTACACCCATGCAACATGAACCATATTGACAAAAATAAAATAATCTACCATCGACCCATTCAATTCTATGATGAGTAGAGACCTGCACAAACAATTCCAAAAATAAAATAACATACTATTTATAATGAAAAAGAATTGAATGTATAATGTTTAAACAATGACAAATAAAATGGTAATTGTAATATTAAACCTCATCCATTACCACATCATCCTCTTCCTCTACCTGATTATCCTCCTAAAATGAATGGAAGGTATAATGTCAAAACTATATTTTATTTTTTTTCCCTAGACCTTCCCCATTTTATGGAAGGGCAAGAGTCACAACTTAGAATTCCTCTTTAGATGTCCCTATTGGGAATTGAACTTGGGTCTCCACAGTGAGAACCCAGTGTTTTAACTAGTTAAGCTCAACCCCTTGGACATAATGTCAAAACTATTATCTACATCATAGATTTGATATTCTATATGAATTTCTAAAATTTTACCATTGACGCACTGCAACAAAAGTATAATACAAATTTGACATCTAATCATTAACCTGTTAAATATCTCTTTATAAACCCTTTACTTCTAATATATAAAGAGAGAAGGGAATTCGGCATTGCATTATTTCACATCTCTGTAAACCCTCAACTTCTAATTTAGCTTTTTAAACCCTTACCTTCTAATTTAGATTTGAAAATATATTTATATAACTAAAGAAAGTAGAGAATTTAATCTCACTATCATGAGAGGTTGATTTATATTCCACGGTACGAGCATTGAGAGAAGGTTGAGTGAGACTAAATACACTATCACATTCTTATCAGAGAATGTTGACAAGGGAATTTTTGGACAAACTTAGTACAGAATGATGTATTTTTATAATATTAATGGCCAGAGTTGTGTGATGAATGATACCCTAATGTGTTTTGTCAGAGTCAGGAAATATACATTAATATGTTGATTTTGACAGAGTTGAAATAAGGTGATGTGTTGGTCTTCTAAAGGCATACAATGCGTGTGGAGCTGGAATTACAAGCCCATGCATGGGTGACACGTTGCCCTAAAATTTCTGCTCTAGCATGTGTTCGGCTACAATTTTCCCAGCAATTTTAAAGTCAAAACTTGAAAAATAGCTATCTGTTTATACCGGGAGAAAAATTTACTACTGGCAAGGTGAGAATCGTTAAAATTATAACTTGTCTACTCAATTTTTCCTCTTCCCAGATCTATTTTTAGTCCTCAATCTATTGTGAGTTATGTGCCCCGTATTTCATATAAAACCCATCCAATACATAAGAAAGCTGGTACACGTTGTGGTATGTGGTTAGCTGGGAAATTGCAAATGGCAAACAGGAAGAATGATTTTGCGTTTCGGAAAGATTGTTCAGATAAGTATGGAATCAGAAGATGGGAAAGCCACAAGATGAAGATAGAAAAGAGTTGTCAACATTAAATTTGCGTACCGAGATGAATGGATCCTAAACAACAAGAAAGAAGAGTTGTTGAATGGGTGAATGAAGAAAGAAGAGCAATGAGAGTTAAGTAAAGAATCCTATGCTTCTTAAAAGCTGTTGGAGTGCACCATGCCAAAATCTGATCCGTTAAATGCTCACTGCTCACCTTTTAAATTGTGTATGGAGCACACAACTATTCTAAGATGTGCTTCTAAGATGGACATAGCTATTCTCCTTGCACAGTTACATACAAATCATCATGTAAAATGGCATACCATCATTCAACATAACAAGGCATACCATCATTCAACATAACATGTTATGGATCCACATCCACTTGTAGAGGAAGCACTAATGTAAATAAGTAACATTTCAATTTTCTAAATTTCTGATAAAAAATGGACAACAAATAAGCATACTCTTAAGAATGAACATTATCTTATTTCGTAACATTATTGCTCTATGAGTTGGTATTCTAATTGCCAGTAAGCAAATTTAAAGTTTTTGATGAAATAATGTTTTAAGGCACAATACATGAGAAGGTTAACACACCTTGGACTCTAGATTTGGAGACACAGTAGAGTTACACAGATTATAAATTAGTTTGGTAGTATGCACATCCCCTCCCTAAGTTGACGACCAAACTGCTTCTAATGCATGGAGCATATAGGATGCTAAAATACCAAAGATGTGCCTTATAATTTTGGCTTGAACTCCCACTTTAGACATGAGCTTTGGCTACATGATTTTTGGGGCATGAAGTTGCTTTCCTTAGCCCTATTTTTTATTATCAAAATTCAGAGTAAGCTAGTGCACCTTCTTAGACATTTTTTTATTGTTTGGCAATCTCCAACTCAAACTAAAAATGAAACTTCTTTCTTAGCCATGCAAAAAGATTTGGATGCGAAATTAGTATTTTGATCTTTCAAAAATGCTTTAACCGGCTGTACCAAGATTTTATTGATTGCTAAAACAAAGAAAATTTTGATCACAAGTGGTCAACAATTTGATGAAAAGCATGGTTGAAATATTGAATAATCGAGGTCAGCTCCTTTTAATTTGGCACTTTAGTGTATTTGAGCCTAACTACAAAGTCTTTCAAAACTTTAATTGTTTCCTGAATATTTGAATTGAGGGAGTTTTTCCTGCATTTTGCCCAATTCTTGTTTGATTACCAACATCTTTCAATACTATCATTTGTACATTCTCCATGCAGGGTTGCTTTAAGTTCCTATACAACACTTTGGGTATCTTTTACTTTTTCCTTGTTCTCCCACAATGTACATGAAGTGAATGAAACAAATTCTTAAATCCTTAGTAACAAAATATTATCCATCTTACAACTATCAAATACTTTGTCCTTGGCTTTCTTATATGCATTCATTATCATATTGATGGCCTAGATTCACTCTTTAGGAATTTCCATATTAAAATTATCGAGCATTGGTTTAATCTTTGGGAAACATGAACAATGCATAACCATGTATTATATTTCTACAAGCATTATAGAATAACGTCATGAAGTAGAGAGCCATTAGCCATATAAATAGAATACAAAGATCTATTTTTATTACCATTACATCATCAATATAATATAACTAAAATGATCTATGAGAATTAGCAATCTCATGTGAAGATAAAATATATGTATCACTCTCAATGATAAAATACATAGATAAAAATACAGTGCTACGAATGATGAAAGATACAAGCATGGTGCAACGACATATCATGCATAGAGGAAACACGTACATCCATAAGAGAAAATTACATAAGAGTATCAAGGATGGAAGAATCATGAATAATAAAGCATAAAAAAAAATAGACAACATCAAATCTATATAGTCTTATGACAGTGATGTAGAGTCATATAATGTCACATATCTATAATATAAATATATATGCACAAAATTGTCATATAGGCATACAACAAAGGAACTTAATGTGATCACTTTTGTCTAGGTGAAGGGAAGACATCATGGGGTAGCTTTGACCATCTAGTGGATGGAGAGGCATACAATGAGGGGTTTTCTTTTAACTGATTGACTTAATCTCCTATCTATTTTTTTTTGGAGCTCCACCCAATACAATAAAAGTGTATACATTAATATATAAAACATTATTAGAATGATATATAATGAAATAATCATTATTATGATCTCATCATCTTAAAAAAGAAATCCCTCTTCATCTATAAGATGGGTAGGTTCACAAAATAGCATTGTGAAGCCTTACGACAAACATCAAGATACATATTCAAAAAAAAAAAGAATATTATTCATATTTTGACTAATATATAGATAAAATAGCAAATAGAATATTTTATTTCTAATCTATCTCATGTACCTTTGTCAAAGGCATTGAAGATGATACAATGGAAACAACTTCATAGTCTAGTGTGGTATGATTATGAAAATGAGCATTAAAAGAGTGCATGTGTAGCCGAGCTGGTGTGAAGGCGAATCATGAGGCATAGTGTTAGGCTAATGATCCTGGTGCTACACACCAACTCCGGTTTGATTCTCACTAGGATTACCACAAACCCTTTTGTCAATGGGCCCTTGGTCTACTGGTGAATTTGAATGGCTCCAAATGAGCCCACTAGGGATCAAGTCTTGTAGAGTGCAAGCCTCACCATCATAAGGGATGAGGCCGAGATCATGCCCTGGAAAAATTTGGCGGAATGGATACCCCTCTATCCTTGGCTCTTAGAAGAAGAGGTTGAGCCTATTGCCTCATTCTCCTATATCGGGTGGCAAAAAATACTTTGTGAAGGCCCTCGCTAGGTTGGCATCTCATGGGCTTCATTTCCTTTCTGGGTTGTCGTGCTCACAGGTCTGGACCTCCATCAAATTAAAAAAAGGAGAATTAAATTATATAAATAATTTAAAATAAAATAGTCAAGCTTACCTCAACATAAGATGTATGGCAACTCCAACATGTGATTTTTAAAGTCCAACATTAATTTGTTCAATATCCTTTGTGAGTTCTAATATTACCATTCATACAAGGTTAAACAACTTATATGTACCATGTTATTATGTTTTTACTAATACATATTTGTGTACTCAACCATGTTGTGTAATAAAAAACTGAAAGGCCATTAAATGTACGATGAACAGTTCAACCCTAAAATTTTTTTTACAATCATTATAGTAATTTAGTTGATCTTATATTTTCAAATGAAATACAATAAATTGAATAAGACCTTGTTCAAATTTTACCTATTTATCAATGCCAAATTATATTTCATTAAGTAGCTAATCTATTAAGACAATATAATCTAATAAAGACATGTCTTGTTGTTGGCTACACGTATCTTGATCATCCTTAAAACCCATAATAAAAAAAATAAAAAAAAATCTATAATTTTGACATAAGTGAGGTGAATCTTGAGACCCCTTAGACTCAACCCCATTACCTTGTATTAGACACTTAATATACTATAAAAATGATTGATTGAGTTTATTGACAATAAGTTCTTGACTTTGATACACTCTTTTACAATGGAAGGGATTGAGGAATTCTTAATGTCTAATATGGAAACAACTTCATATTCTAGAGTGGTTTGAATATGAAAAAGACTATTAGATTATGTAATTAACTGAAAATGAAATAATGCTATTATACTATCAAAATCTACCTAGAATTATTTTATAAATATATAATGGTCTTAAAAATAATCAAGCTTACCTCAACATAAGATGTATGGGCAATACAACATACTTGTGATAAATAAAGTCCAACATTAATTTGTTCAATATCCAAAGTGACTTTTAATATTACCATTCATATGAGGTTAAAATAATGTGTACCATATTATTATTTCTTAATTAATGCATATTTATGGCCTCAACATTGTCCTGTGATAAAAAATGAAAGGCCATTAAATGTAGGATGAACACTTTAACCCTAAAATTTTGTTACAATCATTATAGTAACTCAATTGATCTTATATTTTTAAATGAAATATAATAAATTGAATTAGACCTTGTTCAAATTTACCTATCTATCAATGCCAAATCATATTTCATTTAGTATTTAATCTATTAAGACAATCCGATCTAATAAAGATGTGTCTTGTTGTTGGCTACATGCATCTCGATCATCCACAAACCCATAATCACAAAAATATAAAATAAAAAATCTACAATTTTGACATAAGTGAGGTAAATATTGAGACCCCTTAGACTCGCCCTCATCACCTTGTATTAGACACTTAATATGATATAAAAAGGATTGATTGAGTTGATTGACAATAAGGTCTTGACTTCGATACACTCCTTTACAATGGAAGAGATTGAGGAATGATTAATGTCTAGCCTTGCAAGGGATCTCATTGCTTAGTTTTGGATAGATTGTGCTCCCACTATATCTTGTAGAGTGCCAACCTCTACCTTGGAACTCTTGCATGCCAAAATAGTTTGGGGTTTCATTGTAGACAAAATTTTAAGAGTTTTATCAAATGTACTATCAGGCCTCATTGTTATTGCATGAAGAACAATGATAACTTTAAGAAACCCCCTCTTTGAAAATTCTATAAAATCTTGGTGAATATTTAAATTTATTTAAAAAAAATAATAATATTTTTTATTGGTGAATCTTTCCTTTTTTTTAGAGAAAAAAATTTATTGGCAATTTTTTTATATCATTTTTTGGTAGAAAATATTGGTGAACCTTGGAAAATAATAAGAGCATGCATTAATTAATATTGCGAATCCTTTCATTTAAAAAAAATAGTCATTTATAGAAAAGTAAACGCCTAAAGGTGGAAATCATTAATGAGTTTAAGGGGTAGAATTTACATTATTTAGTTTCTACCATTAACTTAAAATAATCTAATAGCCCTCTTTGTATATTGTGAGATAAAATGTACCAACAATTTCTAATACACATGGGAGCAAAAAATGCTTTTAGACCATTGATTTTCATTGAGGTCAACAATTCAAAAGCAATTTCAAACCCCACGAGCATTAAAAATTGTATGTATAATTTATCTCATGGAATACAATGAAGGTCATTAGATTATATTTTAAATCAATGGTGGCAACTTAAGATTTTTTATATAACCCTAAAGTAACTAATAATTATGATATATTGTTGGCAACTTAATTTAGATTTCAATAATAAAATATAAAGTGTTGGCGAATGAATGTATCAAATATTGTAACGAATCTTTGAGTTAATGGCGATTTAAATAACACTAAAATAAAAAAATTTAAAAATGTGACGATTAGGGTCACCTTAAAAGTTGAACTTATTAGCAAAATTTTGATTCTCAAATTAAAAAAAATAGCCAATTAGCGAATATTAGCCACTCAAAATTTCATATATGAAGAATGTCAAAAAAACTATCAACCACCTATCCCCAAAATTAATTTTTTTAACTCTCGATGGTGGCACTAATGGATAGGTAACATCCGACAAGTACCATGTAAGGGTGCATTAGTTTGTTGGTCAATGAGCAATGTGCAAAAATAAAATTTCAGTATTTTTTTTATTAATTCATAAAATAATTTGTTGGCATAATATTATCTTATTTTTTTCCTCTTGCTTAATCGAGTGTTAATCTGGGCACTCACAAAATCTATGTGAGAATGAACAAATTTTGGTGAAGTGGTAAGTGTAGACCATTTGAGGTCATTCCTATCAGATCTCTCTACTTTTTATCATCTTAAGTTTTTTCTTATTATTTTTATATTAGCTAGTATATTTTTTTCATCTCGAGAGGATATCAATGCATTTTTAAAGGGCATTTATATGGTTGTTCTTCATTAAAGTTTTCATGAAATGGTGAATGATGGTGTTTATCAGTTGATGCAGAATTTTGAATTCCAAAACATTAAACTTACTCACTCAAAACCATTTGTATCTAACTATTCATTCATTTTTTTATAATAAAAATAGACAAAAACTTATCTCCTCAACTTTTAAGATGTTGTGTAGCATTTTCATGATAATCAAAATAGTGATACGATGATTATACCATCTGAGGTTCAATTTAAATGAGCTCCACTTATTAATCTTTTCTTTTTTATCTTTTAACATAGCGCAAACACATTATAATATACCCATTTGTAGATTCTATGAGATAAAAAAATGGGTGACCACTTTTGATCCCCATCATTCTACCTAATTCTAACTATTATTATGAACATTGAACCCATGGAATCAAATTTCTCTAGCACAAAGACTGAGAATGTTGAGTGGAAGTAAAACCACTATAACATTTGGACAAACTCTGTATAGACAACCTGAATTACTTTTAGAGAAACTCAGTGCAGAATGATACATTTTATAATATTAATGGCCAAGATTGTGTCATGAATGATACCTAATGTATTTTATCATAATCAAGTAAAATACATTTAAGATTTTGATTTCCACAAAGTTGAAATAAGGCGATATGTCAGGGTTTGTTTAACAAGCACATGGGTGACACAAAACCCTAAAATATTTATGCTCTGGCATCTGTATGAAACCTATATTACAATAATTTATTTTCACATTGTTTATTAACTTTATGGCAACTGTGAACATAAATTTAGGAGAGAATCATGCAAGAAACTTGGCCATACAAATGTGTCCAAAATAATGCCTATAATATAGTTAAGCATAAAAATATTTTAATGATCTGAAAGTTATAACATACTAAATATTAATTTTATGACCTAAAAATTTGCCTTTAAAAAACTCATGTAGAAAGTGCATCGGGAAATTCAGTAATAAGATGCAAATTATTTGAGCCAATTAGATTGAAGAAAAACAATTTCTGTAAATTGAAAACTTAAAAATCATGCATCTTAACTATTGAAAAATTAAAAAAAAAAGCATCAAAACAAAAAATTCATAGATATAATTGGTGGAAAATAAATTGAATAATAACGAGTTAATTAAAATTGGGTGCAACTGATTGCAATAGTACTAGCCTAACGAAAAGTACTAATAACTAAACAATAGTAAAGACTATGATTGAAAGCTTGAATTGAAATTGTAATTGAATATAAAGTTTTATTAGAATATTTAATTATATTTTAGTCACCTATATTTAGTTCATTGTTTAATGGTCATTTAGCTTTTTAGTTAATTATCTTTTAAGCTTTTTTTAGCATTTAGCTTTTTCTCTTTAGTTAATTAGGTTTTAAGCTTTATTTAGCGTTTAGCTTTTTAGTAGTTCACTTTTTTAAAAGGCTTGTTCTTAATTTAGAACATCGTCCTTGTAATCTCTTTATATACTCTTCTATATTGTTGAATAGATTATCCAATTATTAAATCATTCATTCAATCTATTTTTCATTGTATCATAGTGGGTCGATGGGATTCTTTAAAGTTTGGCGAATTTTTTAATAAAAATTCATGGCCTTCTTTTTGGAATATTTTCCAGATTTTTTTTTATTGTTTTTTATAAAAAAATAATTTTGCTTTTTTGAAGGCTTTTTGAGGGTTTTTGGTTCGTGGGTGAATTTCTTTGTGCTAGGCAACAGTTCATGTTTTTTTAGGGTTCTAGAGAATTTCAATCTTGCAACCTAGAGGTTATTGTTTGCAGATTGAATTTTTTCGTAGGGTTTCTACAATTTTTGACTAGGGTTTTGACCCTTCAGTTCAAGTCAAAATTTTATTTTGGTTGCAAATTCTTGGTGGGTTTTTTGAGACCTCAACTGGACCGTCGTCAGATTTTTCTAGGTGCATCATTTCCCGTGTCTTAATTTTTGAGCTTTTGGATTTGCATTTTGATTTTAGATTCTTGGTGGGTTTTTCAAGACCTCAACTGGGTTGTCATTAGATTTTTTTGGGTGCATCATTTTCCGTGTCTCAATTTTTGAGCCGTCAGACCTATATTCTGATTACAGATTCTTGGTGGGTTTTTTGAGAGTTTTTATGAGTTGGTCTCAGATTTTTTTCAGTGCCTCATTTTCCATGCCTCAAATTTTATTCTAATGAATTTGCCTTGGAATTTAAAAATAGTCTGCAATTTCTACTAATTCTGTAGACGTCGAGAATTTTGGTGTCTTTTGGGCGCTATTTATGTTGTACATTCGACCTAGGGTTTCTGCCCCTATTTTTTTGGATTTTTCTTAAAAGAAAAAGTTGTCAAAAAATCAGAGGTATTTTTTTGTTTTCTACAATTTTTTTTAAAATTATTTTAAGGAAAAATTTCAGGTTTTAAGTTTGCAATTTTTTTTAATTTATGGGTTTCTTCCAAACCTCAAAATTTGACCTTGGAATTCATGTCAAAATTCATCTCGAGGGTTTCAATTTTTCTTAGGAGCTGCTTCTATTTTGATTTTTTTAATCAGATTCTTCTGTCTTATGCTTTCACTAGGTTGACCTCGTTCAACCTCCATTTTTCGTGATGGCATCTTTGACCAACATCATGTTGGAACACAGTCAAAAGTTCAATAGCTACCACAACACCTGAAAAGAGTGCATGTTCATGATATTTGAATATCATCACCTTTATCAGATTGATTTAGGCCAGACCTCATCTCACAGGTCCCAAGGTTTTCACGATTTATTCCTAAAAAATTGTCTGTCGGTTTTCTGATTTTTTCCACAAAAGTCATGTGAGGGTTTTCACAAGTTTTTCCTCAAAAATTGTTTGCAGGGTTTATAATTTTCTTTGAAAATTATCTCATCTGTAATCCGTGATGTTGGTGTAAGATTTTGGTTATCTGGGTTTTACCATTTTTTCCACAAAAACAATGTTTTGTAACCTCAAATTTCTAGGTTTTCATGATTTTTTCTTCAAAAATTGTTTGCTAGTTTTTATGATTTTTCCCTAAAAACTCATCTATAATACGAGAAGTTCACATGGGATTTATGATTCGGGAAGGTCTCTAGTTTTGATCTATTTTTGTCCTAAAAATTCGAGCTTTGTTGCAGTCAGTTTGGGTCACACCTGCCAGGGTGAACATCTGCAACCGTGGTATCTTGTAGTCAGTTTTGGAGTTGGTACTCTTATGCAAAAGGGTTTGCAGATTTTTTCCTCAAAATAATGGTTTTAGGCTTTAGTAATTCATGTGTGCCAGATCTCTAATTCATGTGTGAAGGTTACATTAGCTTGGATGGCTTTTGGTACTCTTGGTCATTAACACTTTTTTAGATCCAGGGAGGATCTCCACCGTAGCAGAGTGTTGTTTTCATTTGTGATCAAAAGACTTGCAATGTCTTATGTAGGGTAGTTAGTAGATAGAATGACCATTAAGGGAGGGTATTAGAATATTTAATTATATTTTAGTCACCTATATTTAGTTCCTTGTTTAATGGTCATTTAGCTTTTAAGCTTTATTTAGTATTTTGCTTTTTATTTTTAGTTAATTAGCTTTTAAGCTTTCTTTAGCATTTAGCATTTTAGTAGTTCACTTTAAATGACTTGTTCTTAATTTAGAACATCATCCTTTTAATCTCTTTATATACGCTTGTATATTGTTGAATAGATTATCCAATTATTGAATCATTCATTCAATTTATTTTTCAAGTTTAAATTAAAAATTAAAAAATAAGATACCAAGTTGGATTTCAAATAGAAAAAAATTGCGTTGAAGATGTTGAAAACTTACATGTGAATCTCTCTCTCTCTCTCTTATATATATATATATATATATCTTTTCAATTAAAGTTAAACTTATATTGTGTAGTGTGCAAGCAATAATAGAAATTGAAGAAAATGTAGAAATTAATCTAGATATATAATGGACATTTCTATTTTTTTTCTCTTTTTGCATGCAAATAATTTTAAATTCTAAAATTAAACTAAATTCTAGTTTTTAAATTTTTAAATTGAATAAACAATTAGTTATAGAATAAAATTAAAACTAGAATTTAGATATAAATGAAAATTTTCTATATATTTTTTTAGATATTAAGCAACATTTCTATTCTATTTTCCCCTTTTTAATATAAATCTTCTCAAATTCTAAAATTAAATTAAAATAAATATTTTTCAAATTTTAATTCGAACAATAATTTAAAGTCTAGATATAAATACAACATTTCTATATATTTTTGAACAGACAAAAATCATTTTATATTCTAAAATTAACCTAAATTCTAATTAAAAATATATATTTAACTTGAATATTGGTACACATATGTGTAAAATATAACTCCAAAAGAAAAATGTATACATGTGTGAATATATATTTAACTTGAGAATTGAATCGAACAAAAAGGAGGACATACAATTTAAGATCAATGAGACTCACCAAAAGAAATGTATAAACCAAAGAATATCATAGTGGACCATATTATCAACAAACATGATAGTATATAGTAGACCAAAGTAAAAACAATTTAATTTTTTTGCTATTTCTAATGGCTTGTCGGCTACAAATATATTCCGCAACTAGCAAGAGGATGTTTCTAATCTATAAAAAGCAATGCAACAACACAATAAAAGAGTGTTTCTCATTTTCCTTCAATATCCAATCACATAGACAATATTAAACATGTTAGATTAGGATTTCAATAGAATAGAAATTACAAAGATGAAATTTTATGTTATTGAATATAAAGAAGACTAATACATAAATATGGGAGGGCATTGATGGAACAGTTTGCAACAGTTAAAATTATCTTACAAAATTTACCAAAACTAACAAAAAAATAGAGAATGAAACTATTGCTAATAAAGTTCAAATGATTAATACATTAAAATTGCCCATTAACAACAAATAGACACTGTCCCGAAAAAAATGTGTGAGAGGAGAGGTGGGGCTAGGGTTTTTGGAGAAGATGCATATGGTGAAGAGGATGGAGATTTAGATGATGGGGGCGATCTTGCTTGCTTTGGTTGGATCCGATTCATCTTCTTTGTAGCTTGTGTTGGAAGTGTGTGTTGCTATGGTTGTCTCTGATGTCAAACTTACTGTTCTGGATAGATGTTGGTTCGAAAATATTTGGTGTAGAGATATCTTTCTGTATTGATGATGTAGTTATTCCACTAGTTGTTTCAGAAGTGTTCAGGTCTGAAAAGTGTTATTGATGTTGTGTGGTGTTGTTATCTTCTTTGGATATGTTTTTCACATTATGGATAGTTAGTTTTGTGGTCTAAAAAATATCTTTGTGTTCATTAGATGTTCTAGTATGTTTCATGGATGAATATGATATTCTATTTTGATCTTACTTTATTGTCCAGATATGATTTGTGAAATGTAATTCAATGTGTTATGGGTCTCATTGTAGTGTATGGAGATCCATATAAGAGTAATTCGCATTGGAGAATATCTTTTGGTATATTAATTGTCTATATGAACACATTATATTTTGGAACGTTGAGGGTTATATTCTGGTGTTTGTAAATTGATGGATTGGATTCAGGAAGTTTTATTTTGGTTCCGTCTTTTTCTTGGAGTGGATCAACATGTATATTTTTGGTCTAGAAGGTTTATTTTTTCTTTGGCCAATTTGCTTCAAGTCTTGATGATCTATCTTGTATATAAAGAAGTCCAGAAGCCAAAACTACCATGGAGGAAGTTGTGATGTTCACCTCTGAGAGAACAAAAGAAGGTTGGATCAAGATCCCAAAACACTTCATGGAGACTGAAATCTTCCCAATTGACATCTCTCTTGAAAAGAGGAGATTCTACAAGATGCAAAATAACGGCTTTCACCTTATTGAAGGATTTCTTTTTAAAAGGAATTTTGACAGGATTCTACTCCGCTACGTAGACCAATACCAAGCCCATAAGATCTTACAAAAATTCCATCATGGCCTCTCAGGGGGCCATTATTCAATGCAAACCACCATCATCAAGATTACCTGTGTTGGGTATTTCTGGCCCTCAATGTTTAAAGACACACATGCTCTTGTAAGAGAATGCAAGGAGTGTAAATACTACAGTGGTAGGCATAGGAAGAAAGCAATGCCACTCATGCCAATAATGGTGGAAGAGCCCTTTCCTCAATGGGGTCTAGATTTGATAGGGATGATTAATCTGCCTAGCTCAGCCAGACACAAATGGATCCTTACTACCACTGACTACTTCACCAGATGGTGTAAGGTTGTACGCCTAAGGAATTCAGCAGAAACAAAAATACTAGCATTTTTGGAGGAGCTAGTATGTCATTATGGTCCGCCAAAGACCATAATATCAGATAATGTGTGCACATTCATGATCTCTTATATAACCTAATTTACCCTCAACCAAGGTATATATCTGAAGACTTCCTCGAATTATTATCCTCAAGGAAATGACCTAGCTGAGTCTACCAATAAGAACCTCATAAAAGTCATCAAAAGAATGGGGTTTGAACACAAAAGGGAGTGGCATCACCACTTCAGAAGTGCATTATGGGTGGACTAAATCATGCCTAAGAAGATTTTGAAGAACTCTATATACAAGCTGGTCTGCGGCAAAGAGGCCTTATTCCCCATATATTTGGAGATCCCTGCTTTGCAGCTCCTCAAGTCCTTTGAGGTGGCCGAAAATGAGCCCATGGAGATAAGGTTGGTAGAACTTATGGAGCTAGAAGAAGAAAGGGAAGTGGTGTTTGAATATCTTCAGAACCACCAACAAATAGTCAAGAGGTGGTTTGATAACAAGAAGATTTCTGACCCAGAGCTCGAAACGGGTGATCTTGTATTAAAATATAATGTGAGGCCACCCAAGCCAGGTTAGCATGCTAAGTTTGATGGTTTATGGGAGGGACCGTTCAGCATCACGAATTGTAAGGGGTTTAATGCATTAAACCTCGAGAATATGCAAGGGGAATCTCTTGAAATCCTGGTTAATGGGTTTCATCTTAAACCTTTCTATTAAAGCTTAGTTCTCCCAATGTAAATAATATAGTTTAGTCTGTTATTTATTTAATTATGATTCTTCATGCATTGTAAGGAAAATAAGTAAATCATAAGATATGTCTTAAGCAAGCAAAAAGAGTCATTATATTATATATAGCAGTATCTTTGTACAATGCACAAAAAGGCTTGTAGCCTATAGATTTTTTAGTAGCAAGGTTTCATATCTTTGTAGTAGAGTGGCAGTATTTCAGTCATCTTCCTCATCCTCATCCTTGTCCATGAGATATTTTGAGCCATCATCTTCATCGTCATCTTTTCTCATCCACTCATGGCCAAAGTCACTGTTGAATTCCTGAGTTATCAACGCAAGCACCAAGTTTGGAAGAATAAGTAGCGTTAGGATCCGTGGGAAGATGTAGTCTTAGAAATCGGTATACCATGTTCTGCTGGCTGGGGTGGGCACTATTAGATGGAATCTCAGGAGGAACTCCACAACGTGCTCTACGTGTAGGCGATGAGTGGACAATGACATACTTTTTAAGCAACCTATAAGTGGATACCAAGTCATCTCCTCTCCAAGGGTGATGAAATGCTACAAATTTGAGGCCAAGGGTAGACCTCTAAAAGGGACGAAGTATTCCATGACATCCATAAGGCCACCCAGATACTCTGATGGAAAGAGTGTCTTAGTCAGCTCTGTTGTTAGGTAGTCGCTCGTCTCAACATCCAAAAATGAAGCCATGAAGAAGGAGTAGATATCGGTATTGACACGATATCTATCAACATCATCAATGAAATATTCCCCGAGCACCCATTTAATTGCAGCAGTGATCAACAAATTTTTCCGCCGCATCATTCCTTGCAACCTTCGGTCTGAAATATTGCCAAGAAAAGTGCCTTGTGCCTCACTATTGGTAAGCTTGATGGGAGTATCCATAACTCAAGAAAATTCATTGTTGAGATAACTTATGTGCAAAGGAATGTTTGAAAACACATATTTATAGCTGATTTCCAGCTCTAAGTAATAAAATCAAATTAAGAGCCAATGCCCCTCGATCTTCGATGTGGTTGTCTTTTCTCATTACTCGCACAAGTGAATGAAGTCAAGCTTGAAGGTTGTGTATGTTCTATCTAGAGCCTCAAAAAGAAAAATAATGTACTCAGACACCATGCGTATTTTTGAGTGCGTCGTGCCTTAACCCAGTAGTTTGCAGGTTTGTTTTGGCTTGTACGAGCTTTGCTGGTTGTGTATTTTCTTTAAATAAGCAGATTTGTTCGGACAGATAGATCATCTCTAGTGGATTGGAATGACAATGTAGTGGGCTAACATATTTTCAAAAATGCAAATGGCAACGCTTCTTCCCATTTTAGCATTAATGTTGCCTGTAAAATGAAGAGGCATACGTGCCAACATATGCCTATCATAAATGCATCCTTTCTATGCACAAATCTAGGCATGTGATACATTTAAGGAAGAGAGCTTCAAAAGTGCATGTCTTATATTCAGTATGCATTTCCAGCGCCCAAGCCTTTCAAAAGTTTCAGAAAAAGCTTGATTGTAAAAATGGAGATGGATGCAACAACCTCAAATCCTTTCCAAGGTGAAATGTGGGTGGACATATACTGGGAAATTTCATACACGTCCGATGCCATGCCCCCTAAGCTAGAATATCCCAGAACCAAACCCAAATCAAAGACAGTCACTCGTGATTCCATGGCGATGATTGATTCCTTAGAAGAGGTCATTGAGCCAGAACTATACAAACAACCAAGAGCTCTTAGGGAGGCTATGTACGAAAGAATGCTAAATCACATAAACAAGCCTCAATCTAAAACATTCAAATTCTGGAATTCTGGTAGTCCTCAGTTCGTGATCCCTATGGTTCCACATTGTCCATAATTTGTGGCTGCATGCGCAAGGAAGTTCATGCCAGACTCTCTTTCGATACATGACTCCTCTCTCAGGTCGTCATAACCCCAGAAGCTATTCGAGACATGTTGTGTTGTCCCTCCCAAAATTGATAGCACAAAGGTGTTTGATAAATACGCCATGGATGACTATCAGCACTCTAGGCGGGATATTGTCCCACTTTGTCAAGCTAATCTAAACTAGAGTTTGGTGGTCTAGCCTCCAAAGATCCCTATCCAATATAGTGATTTAAGGAAAGAATATCTCAAATATATCTCCTCTACCATTGTGTCCCTGTGCGGTCGTGACAGTGACCAAGATATCACCGCTCCTATGATGGGTTTCTTGTTGAAATGTCAGAAGTAAGGGGAGCCATTCCATTTTGACTTTCTTGTGCTGATAGCCAGAGAAATGGTGAGGCAGTTGGTCGAATTTGAGCAATCACGGTGGTTTAGGTTTGCCTCATTCACCTCATTCCTAGTTCATTTATTCGTACACCAAAAGTTTCTTTTCTTTAGTCAATTCATGCCTTTGGCTACTCATGATGAGTTAGGAAACAAAATGCCTGTGTCCTCCTGGAGCCCCATATTAATAACCACTTATTATGTATACCTATTTTCAGACTTGTCGGTGAATGACCCAAGACTTTATGTGGGTCCTAGTGACTTTCCTATCATTGAGCACCCCCCATGGTTGCCATTTTACCCTATCTTTCAAAGCCACAATCTGGCTAAGTCTATTCCTTGGAACATGTTGCAAGCCATGAAAAATGATTTTTGGATGAGGAAGAAGAGAAATAGCTTTTGGATATACCGCCAAGAGATGAATCAACCTAGGGCTAATCTGGGGAATGCCCCTTTTGATGAGCGTTTTGAGAAATAATGGCGTAATCATAACAAGTCAGAAGAAGAGACAAGTGATGAGTCCCCATGTGATGACTCCTCCCTCAAGGAGGCCCAACCTCAGAAGAAAAATGTTATAAATGTAGAAGAGCAAGGTTTCGGAGCTGACATTTGAATTTCTCTCATTAGCTCAGTTTAGAAGCCCCGTTCCCAAGCCACCAAGAGATCAACTGAAAAGCAGATACCCGATTCCCCTTCCAGGAATAAACAATATTTGGGTTCAGCAAAGAACGATTCATCTTCTCAAGTCCCTATGGTTTCCTCAGTGCCCCAAGTTGCATAAATGTCTTCTTAGGTCCCTACTACTCTTATATTAGCCCCCACCGAAATGTCAGTTGCACCCCAAGTTGCATCATTATAGGTCATTTCTTTGCTCCCTGCCCTTGATGTCGTATTTCCTACAATGTTTTTTTCATGCAAATTTCTGCTACAACTGCTATTTCGCATAGGCTTGATTTTGGAGAGTCCAGTCCTCCCCCAAATGTCAGTACAACATCTGTTGATCCTACTCTTTCAGTAGCCTCTCCCTTTGTACCATTGTTCTCCCCAACCATGCTAGCACATCCCATTCAAACCACTTTTGATGGCCTTGTTTTCCATTTCCCCTATACCATCTATGCGTTTGCAGGTCAAGCCATTTTGGCCCCGAATACTTGTTATCAACAAGTTACTTACTCTAAATCTACATGGGTTAACCAGGTACATAAGAGAAAGGATAAGGATGGTGCTAAGCCAGCTCAACTTTGTGTGCAGATACATTTCAACGAGGAAAATAGTGGCCTAGACAAGATGCAAGAAGAGCTCATCCACCTCAAAGAATCTTTGGATACTCAGAGGAAGGAGGACAAAGATAGAAGTGTTCAAATAAACCGCTTGTAGGGCTTGTTAACTCAAGCCAATTCTAAAAAAGGGAAGTTGCAATCTGCCTTGAACAACGTGAGTTCTCAATTGAAAGGGAAAGAGGCAATGAGGAATGTGGCACTGAAAGAATTGTAGGAGAGGGGGCAAGAGATACAACAGCTGAAATCAGCTTCAAGAGATTCTACCCAAATTCAAGCTTAGTTGCGAGAGATTTGCTGCAGGAAGAATATGCTCGGTAGGTGAGGGAAGCACAAGTCACACTTTCTGAGGATAGAGAAAATTTTTAAATAGAAACGTGCGAGATGTAGAGTAACTTGGAATAGACTGAGAAGAAATTCTAGGATATAAAGGGATTCTTACACCAAGAGCAGGATCGCACAAATGCAGCTTTAGGAGGCTTTTCAAGATGGAGGTACTAAGATCCTCGCTTTAGAACATTAGGTGTCCCATGAGTAGGACAAATGCAAAAATACCCAAAATAAAATAAGAGTGAAGGATAATGAAATCACATGCTTATCTCATCTTTCTCCCCCTCTGGAAGTTCCTCAAGATCTATCCCTGGTCATGGAAAAATTATATGTTTCTCATTGGGAGAAGAATAAGTAGTATTGCCCTTCGTTGCAATCTGTAATAAGATGCAAATTATTTGAGCCATTTAGATTCAAGAAAAACAATTTCAATAAATTAAAAACTTAAAAATCATTTATCTTAACTATTGTTTTTTTTTTTTAAAAGCATCGAAACAAAAAAGTCATAGATATAATTGGTGGAAAAGCAATTGAATAATAACGAGTTAATGAAAATTGCATGCAACTGATTGCAATAGTACTAGCCTAAACAACTAATAGTAAAGACTATGATTTACAACTTGAATTGAAATTGTAATTAAATATAAGGTTTAAATTAAAAATAAAAAAATACGATACCTAGTTGGATTACAAATAGAAAAAAATTGTGTTGAAGATGTTGAAAATTAATTTGTGAATCTCTCTCTCTCTCTCTCTCTATATATATATATATTATATATATTTAATTAAAGTTAAACTTATATTTTGTAGTGTGAAATCATTAATAGAAATTGAAGAAAAGGTAGGAATTAATTTAGATAAATAATAAAAGACCGTTTCTCATTTTCCTACAATATCCAATCACATAAACAATATTAAACATGTTAGATTAGGATTTCAATAGAATGGAAATGACAAAGACGAAATTTTATGTTATTGAATATAAAGAAGAATAATACATAAATATGGGAGGGCATTGATGGAACAGTTTGCAATTGTTGAAATTGTCTTACAAATTACCAAAAATAGCAAAAAAAAAAGAGATATAAACTATTGCTAATAAGGTTCTAATGAATAATACATTAACATTGCCCATTAACAACAAAGAGACATTGTCCCAAAAAAATTTGTGAGAGGAGAGGGGGGGCTAGGGTTTTTGGAGAAGATGCAAATGGTGAAGAGGATGAAGATTTAGATGATGGGGGTGATCTTGCCTGCTTTGGTTGGATCTAGTTCATCTCCTTTGTAGGTTGTGTTGGAAGTACATGATCAATGAGACATTTTTAGGTGTCTATAGTATGCATGCTATTTATGTTTATTTCTATTAAGTTTTTATAACTGTAATAAAGATTTGTGAAATTTTTTCATTACCCTCTTCTCAAGATTAGTGTAGGAAGCTATTATACTACTTAATTTCCTTACAAATGATATCAAAGCTTAATCATCTTTGGTTTCCATTGTGGGTTTTTGGGTTTTTTGAACATATTTAGATTCGAGTGGGAGGTTGTGTAGAAGATACTTTTGATCTTGTTGCAGATTTTTTTAGATGGCATGTTCATAAAGGAGAATAGAGGTGGATAATTTATTTGGAAGTAATTTTGAGATGTGGAAGCTGAAGATGGAGGATCTGATAATATATCAAGATTTGTGGGATGTTTTTGATTTGAAGGTTGCAACGCCTATAGATCCTACTATGACTACTCAGTATGATATTATTGGCTGTAAACATAAGGGTCTAATTGGATTGTGTTTGGTAGACTATATTATAATCAGTGTCCATTAAGAGACCTTTGGAAATAAGCTATGGAAGAAAGCTTAGTGAGATGTATCAAGGCATTTATTTATTGAATTAGATTTTATTGAGAAATGAATTGTATCCCTTGATAATGGAAGATGGTGGATGGATTACAAACCATGTGGAAGCATTCAATATGTTGGTGTCTCAATTGGAATCTATTTTCAATTTAATCCTAACCTTAATTCTAACCTGAACCCTACTATTAAAGTTAATCTTTAAATTAAAATTTTAATTAAGATTAGTATTACATAGTTAATCTAAGAATTATGATAGAGTTAAAATTAGAGTTCCCATTTAAAAAATTGATTAAGGTTAGAATATAGATTTTGGTTAGTACTAGAATGGTTTTCGGGTTTGAGTAAAATTTAAGGTTATTGGTTAGAATTAGTGTTCTGGCTTTGAGTTAAAATTAAAATTAATGGGTGAAATTAGTTTTTGAATTAGCAGTAATGTTATGGTTTTAATTAGTATTATGATTAAGTTTAAGATTATGATTAGAATTTCCATAAAAAACCATAAGATGAGACTGATAGTAATTCTATCTTGTCATGTTTTAATTAATTAAAACTAGGAGACGCCCAAGGCATTACAAAACTGCCACACATGCACACAAAGGGGAGAAACTCACAAGCAATGAGACCATCTAGACCATAAGAACCAAAAAAGAGTAGGGATTTTTGTGAAAAGATGCTTTTGATCATAGCACCAAATCGGTGGGAACAAGGGTCCTAACACAATAAAATTACATAATTAGAGCAAAGGGGTTTTGGAAGGAACATCGAACCATCTTCTTGAAAAATCCCCTTAGAGTATAGCCGATGCAGCGAAGGGAATAGTTGAAACACAATAGATTTTGAAAGGCTTCCCACAACCTTTTACTAGTAGGACCACCTTACTACTTCAACAAGGAGGGAAACCACAACAATTCAGAGACACCCAATGAACTTGAGAAAAAAATAAGCATGTAGCCATTATAAAAAAATATTAAACAAAGTAACCCTTAAATGGACTAACTCAAAAAACTCATAGGATTTTGAAAGTTGTTCTTGAACCTTTGATTTGTAGAAAAACCTACAAACAAAATAACATGTCCACCACCTCAATAGATAAATGGATCACCTCAACAAATCTATTTTTTATGAAATAGAAACCCCACAGAAAGAACATCCCTTTTGAATATTCAATAAGTAGACCCTGAGCTAATTGACCTCTAAAAGCACTCCATAAGAAGGGGAGAGTTGGGGGCATTAGCAGGGACCCAAGAAAAGAGTAGCATCCAAACAAGGAAACCAAAGTTCACCCTAGAAGCAAGTCTGGTTAAAGACCCATAAGGTAACTATCCCTCAACACATGTCCAAAGCCTTCCCACAGTTGGTGGTGAAGAACCACCTCCAAAGGGAGCAACCATCTTTCACAAGGACCTACAAAGATGAATCTCGAAACCTCCCAACCTCATCATCAAACCCTAGGGTCACAACCCTAGATTCCTTAAGGATGGAGAACCAAAAACAACTAGGGAAATGTTTGCTACATGCCCCAGTTGATCTACTAGCTCTTGGACAACACTATTTCCAAAAGGAGTACCCACACATATCATCCCCAACAAATGTAATAGGTTGCCAAACCCAGAAGGGGAAAGGGCCTGATACACAACAGCATGGGGAAAGGGGTTTTGGAAGGAACATCGAACTATCTTCTTGAAAAATCCCCTTAGAGTATAGCTGATGCAGCAAAGGGAATAGTTGAAACACAATAGATTTTGAAGGGCTTCCCACAACCTTTTACCAGTAAGACCACCTTACTACTTCAACAAGGAGGGAAACAACAACAATTCAGAGACACCTAATGAACTTGAGAAAAAAATAAGCATGTAGCCATTATTAAAAAACATTAAACAAAGTAATCCTTAAATGGACTAACTTAAAAAACTCATAGGATTTTGAAAGTTGTTCTTGAACCTTTGATTTGTAGAAAAACCTACAAAAAAAATACCATGTCCACCACCTCAATAGATACATGGATCACCTTAAAAAATCTATTTTTTATGAAATAGAAACCCCACAAAAAGAACATCCATTTTGAATCTTCAATCAGTAGGCCTTGAGCTAATTGACCTGTAAAAGCACTCCATAAGAAGGGGAGAGTTGGGGGCATTAGCAGGGACCCAAGAAAAGAGTAGCATCCAAACAAGGAAACCAAAGTTCACCCTAGAAGCAAGTCTGGTTAAACACCCATAAGGTAACTAGCCCTCAACACATGTCCAAAGCCTTCCCACAGTTGGTGGTGAAGAACCACCTCCAAAGGGAGCAACTGTCTTTCACAAGGACCTACAAAGACGAATCTCGAAACCTCCCAACCCCATCATCAAACCCTAGGGTCACAACCCTAGATTCCTTATAGATGGAGAACCAAAAACAACTAGGGAAATGTTTGCTACATGCCCCAGTTGATCTACTAGCTCTTGGACAACACTTTTTCCAAAAGGAGTACCCACACATATCATCCCCAACAAATGCAATAGGTTGCCAAACCCAGAAGGGGACAGGGCCAGATCCACAACGTGAACCAAAAAGAGGTGCAACAAGACCACAAAGTGTAGTGGTTGGCATTGAATGAACCCCAAAATAGACTGCAACCTAGTGCCACAGGATCTTAAGGAACAAAGCCACATCAGCCCACAAGAATAGAGTCAAAAAAATATGGTTGCAACCCAACCATCCATAGATTACCTTCCACCCAATAGAGGTAGATAAAAACATGGCAAGATTTCCCTTACACCATTTTGTTAGAAGGGCAACACATCACCACGTACAAAACAAGAAACAAGAACCATAGTAACCAACTCTCCCCATCAACATCCACCTTGCCATCATACTCCCCTGCATCTCCCTCGCCTAATAAAACACTAGCTCTAGACGCTTCACTTCTCCTCATTGTAATTTTTTTTCCAAAGGGGGAGACTGTTGAGCAACGTTTAGCATTATCATTAATTCTATCTTGTCATGTTAAATTGACTAAATGGATATATTTTTTCCATTAAATGGTTTAGCTTACTTTTTAAACCTTTTATTTTACTTTTCCATTAAATGGATAGATAGCTCAACTTTAAATATTTTATTTTTGTAAAATTAAGTGACCATTCAAAAATTCATGGTTTAATTGATTATATATTCTTACTTGAGATGTTTATGTTAATGTAATCTAATTATTTTTAAACATAAAGAAATTGTAAATTAAATAAATATATAGAATTTTAAATTAATGTACCATTTTATTAATGTAATCTATTTATTTTTAGACATAAAGAAATTCTAAATTAATTCAATATATAAAATTTAAAATCTGTTACCCAATTTAGACGAAATATAAGGACTAGACGTAGAATTTAATTGTAATCCCTCGTTGTCATATGACAATTCTATGATAGTTTGGTCATTTGAATGCATTTCATTTGACATTTTAAAGAAAATATAGATTTTTAAATAATATTTAATATGAAGAATTTTGTAAAAAAGCTTTTATATTGAAATATTTTTCCATAAGTAGAAAACAATGATAATTATGTATTTTATATTAAAAAATATTAAATTTAATCTTACAATTCAAATAAATTTCTAAATTCATATAAGAAACAAATCTAAAAATTAATAACCTAGAAACTTCTATTTTAAAAATATTCTAAATCAATTTATATTTTATATTAATCTTATAAATTAGAATACTATATTATATTTAGTTATTAAATATTAATAACTAAGGACACGAGAGGATAAGGTGTCATCTCTGAGGAGATAATATAGGGCATCTGATGCAATGACAAACAAAGTAGGGGCAAGGGGGCAGCCCTACCTAATTGACCTAGACAGAGGAATAGGCTGGGAGAGGATCCCATTGACTTCAACTAGGGTAGATGTGTCCTTGAGGAGGATCCAAACATAATTACAGAACTCACTAGGGAAGCCAAAGGCGGAGAGCATCATGAGGATGAAGTCCCATTCCACCCTGTCATAAGCTTTCTCAAAGTCAACAAGGAACATGGCGGTGTCTTGGTTTGAGGTTCTGGTCCATTCCATGGATTCCAAGCTCGTTACAAGATTCTCCAAGATGTATCTGCCTTTAATGAGTCCTGTTTGGGTAGAGTAGATGAATTTGGGGAGGATCTTCTCAAGGTGAGAGGCTAAGGCTTTGGCTAAGATTTTGTAGGAGATGTTGAGGAGGGTGATTGGCCTCCAATTCTTAATGAGGGCTTTATCCCCCTCTTTTGGCTAAGATTAATGATGCCATAGATTGGGTGTATCAGGTTTAGTGCCTTCCAAGGGGTCAAACAATTGCAGATGTTGTTTACACTTGTGCTAGTGAGGTTTTTCTGAGGATTTCCATTCAAACGGAAGTCCCCCAGCCTTGTCATCCTGGGATTCAGTCATATTAAAGTCTCCAGCGATGACCCAAGGGATATATTTGGGAGGGATGTTACCCAATTCCAGAGGGATATTCTTTCTTTGTAATCATTAGATGCATATATGGAGCTTATGCCAAAGCAAGTTCCTTTAACATCTAGGGTAACCGAGGCCACTCTATTACAGGGGGAGGTTCCTTTATCCTTGAGGTACATTGACCATTTAGGGGCAATTAGAAGACCAACACCTCCCTTTCCTCTCAGGTGGTTGGTGCAGATTTTGATTGCATCTCTCCAAATCAAGTCAAGAGTAGTGTCGAGGGAGAACCCAACAGATTTAAGTTCTTGTAACATCAGACAGTCTAGGTTTTTATGACAGTCCAGAAACCTTTTAATAAAAAATTTTCTATCACGCGACTCAAGGCCTCGAATGTTCCATGATATGTACTTCATTAAAGAGGAGGATTTAAGGGGGGGCTGGTAGGGAGTCTGTGTTGACCTCCAAGCTTCTTCTTATTTTTGGAGCCCACAGGGCTACCTTTCTTTTTATTTAGGGAGTAACCTTTCATCAGGTCCTCATCATCTTCATTGTTTTCGGGAGGCTCAGTTCTAATATCAGAATTTCCTCTTATGTCGGATCAGACAACTGGGAGCCTGGAAAGCCAGGGAGCAAAGTGCTAGATCTAATTTCATCCAAGCCTTTATTTGCATAAATAACTTCTATAATATGAATATCCTCTATCTCTTTGAGCGTAGATGCAGTCGATGGGTTGATGGTGCTAGTATCAATAATATGACCTGCAAGTGAAGAGTAGATCGATTGTAAGGGGGTTCTGGATCTAAGGATCATTGCAAGGTTATTACAAATGTTAGCATCATCATCACCATGATTGGGGTTTTCTAAGTTTTTGACCATATTTTTAACCACAGAATTGATAAGGGATTGAGGAGGGTCCTGGGGTTTATGATTAGAGGCCAATTGGATGGTATTTGAACGGCTATGGTTTAGGGCACTGAGAGGGGTAGTTTTACGCCTCCGTTTTCTCGAGGTAACAAGCAGAAAACCATCAGAGGGCAGTTCCACAAGGTCAAGTGGAGGGCCGGAGCCAGGGAGGGCCGATGGTGCGAGATCGGGCTTGAGAGGGTTAAGTTCATTAGGAGTGGGAGCAGGAACTTCGGAGACCACATTAGCAGAGTGAGGAGATGAAGAATTTAGGTCATTAATATTATTAGGGTTAACAGAGGTCCCAGCTGAGTTATGCTTTTGGTTCCTGCGACTAATAATTGGGCAGTTTTTACGAATATGCCCTTTAGACCATCAAATTCCAGATTCAAAGACTATAGGATATATTCATTCATAAATATAAGGAACATAGGATAAGTTTAATATAAAGAATAGGGTGAATAAATATACCCCACGAACATTGCAATCCATGATATTACAATTTCAAATCTGCAGTTCACAGTAGTTGGACATCAAACAATTTCAAATCTGCCCCGGATCGGACTGCAGTTTAGCTCAGGAAACATCAGTTCACGGCAGTTGGACATCAAAAAATTAGAAAGATGTTTCCATTTTAAAATTTTTTATGCAGCATACTCTATAAATCAGAAAGACAGTTGCCTTATTTTCTTTTTTTGGTGGTTGTTTCCATTTCAATCGATTTTTTTTCAGTTTTCCTTGACTTTACTCTTTTATCAAAGGTTTTAAAATGGTCAGAGAATGGGGATTTGATGAGTATCAGCAGAAGCCGAGATACTGGAATTTCTTCTACCGTGCCTTCTTGAACTCAAATCAAATGAGTTGCAGAAATTTAGTTAAGCCTCTGCTCGGTAATGGAATTTCTTCTACCGTGCCTTCTTGAACTCAAATCAAATGAGTTGCAGAAATTGAGTTAAGCCTCTGCTCGGTAATTAATCCTATCCATGAGCATTTAACTGGTTTAATAGCGTAGTTTGCTTGTAATTGCATGCATGTAATGCATGCTTTAGGATTTCATTTTCTTGAAAATATTTTGTGATAGTTTGTAATCAAAGCACATTTGCTTCAATGAATGCTATTTTTCAAGGTAAAAAGAAATGTTGTCAGCCGGGTTAGAATGAATAATGAATTATTATAATTAAGTAATTTAAGGATCAAAAGAAGTTTCCGATAATTGATTATGAAGTTTGAGAACGTTTCATGGTTTAAGTGTTCGCTCTGTTTTAAAACCCCTTTATTTGACTGTTTGCATTGCAGGTTTTTCTTTCAATATTGTCATTGGTGCTAAATTTTTCAGAACTCTTCCTCTTTCCCTTTCCATCTTTTTCTCCAACCCATTCCTCCAAAGGTCGTCTTTACAAATATATTATTGATATTCGTTGCATTTTACCTCTCAATTACAAAAGAAACATTTAAATTCAGTAAAATAATATGATAGAAATATCAGAGTGGCAAGTGTATCAGCTAGAATTATATTGTACAAATGAATTATAAGTGATTTTAACTATAAGATATGTCTTAAGTTCAAATGTTTGCATTTAACCAACAATCACATTATGAAAAGGTAGATACAACAACAAAGGCACAATGACATTAGCATCTATTGTATGAAAATCCACCACAATACAATATGAATAACATGTACATGTAGGATCTATAAGTTGTGAAGGTCATGTTAAAAGGAGGAAAGCCAGAGTGATGCAAGAAGGAAGTTAGAAAGCATATTAAATTGTCAAGTGAAATGTAAATTTTCATATTGTTCCAACATCCAAATAATTAAAATTTCATCATAAATTTTCAACATTATAATGTTCAAATTACTAATTGACAAGGAATAGAGAAGTACAATTACCAACTCTTCTCATTATCCCCTAAACTATCTCCTACACTGTCTAGTGAACAAAGGCCCTCAGAAAATCGTGGAAGTGTACAACACCTCAAACTATCCTTTCACACTATTTAGCCTTATTCAAAAGTTTTGAGGCAAACCTACTTCTTCTTGTGTAACATCTTTGCTGCCTTGCAAAGTTCCTGTGATGGAAAAAAATAAAATGTTAAGCATTACAAATCGAGAGGAGAAATATGAAATTTAAGACAATAAAATATAGAATCTTTAGCCTTATTTTAAACATTCCAGTAAAACAAATTGCTTTCTCTCTTGAAACTATGGTACCTGCTAAAGCCCATCAGTTCCTTCTTGACCATTGACCTATGATGCCATGAATGTTAACATCAGGTCAAATTCAGATGCATACAACCACTTAAGTAAACTAATCTGACAACATTATTTAAGAGTATAATTGCAAATTACCTATTGATGTTTTCGTTGTACTATGGGCTTTCGGCCACGCCTTCCTGGTGGAATGAAGGGAAGGTTGTGCTTCAATGCCCTATGTGCATTGAGGCTTTTTAAATTCCAAAATCTCTGCCTTACTCCCACACAACATGAATCATACTCACAAAAATAAAGTAATCTTCTATCACATCGTTCAGTTCTATGATGAGTAGAGACCTGCACAAACAATTTCAAAAATAAAATAATTTAATGGAAGTTCTATCTATTTGGTATGCTGTACAGAGAGATTATGCTCAGGGTTTGAGAAGGGTTATCTGTGAATCTGATTCACATTTGATGGTTTCTATGTTGACTATCAAGCTGTTGGATGGGGTTAATTGATGGATAGCTCAGGTTTTTTGATAGTTTCTCAGTTTCCTTGACAATGGAATTGTGTAGCAAATTGTTTGGCTAAGTGGGCATATGATTTTTCAGAGGGATGGAATATTGTTGACAAGAGTTCTTTGCCTTTGGATCTTTCTAGTGTATTAGATTAAATTGGACAAGAATAGGGTAGTTTAATGGTTGGCTAGGCCTCCAGTCTTGTGTTGTTGTATTTGTTCTTTGTGATTAATAAATTTGTACCCTTTTAAAAAAGAAATAGCAAATAAAACAATAATTGTAATATTAAATCCACCTTTTCTTCCTTAGGATCAGCATTTCCCCCATTGTCAGCCTCATCGTTAGCCTTGCTCTCTACCACCTCATGATTAGTGGATCCATCCTCTTTATCTTCTTCTTCATCAACCTTATGTATCGCCATGCCATCCTCTCTGTCACCATTTTCCTCTTCATTGGCGTCATTCATTGCTAGGCCATCTGCTTCGTCATCCCCTTCCTCAGCCTGATTATCCTCCTAAAGTGAATGAAAGATATAATGTCAAAACTTTATCTCCTTCAGAAATTTAATATTTCTAAATCAATTTCTAAAACATCACTATTGAACATTGCAACACAAGACTAACACAAATTGAGCATCACTATTGAACATTGCAGCACAAGACTAACACAAATTGGGCATCTCTATACATTGCAAATTACTAACATGTTAAATACCTCCTTGTAAACCCTCTACTTCTAATTTAGATTTGAGAATACATAACTAAAGAAAGTAGAGAATTCGATCTCACTAGCACATGAGGTTGATTTACATTCCACGATTTCAGATCCATTGTACAAAAGGGTTTATCTGATTTGAAAGGAGCAACAGACTCCATTCTCACGTGCTTATGAGAGGATGAATTGCCTGCAATAAAAATTCACTTTATTATTATACCGATCCTACTAAAAAATACAGTTCAAATGCAACTCCATTAGTTAGTTAAAACACTTAAAAATTTAAAAGGCCCTATTGTTTTAGACAAACTTTTACTCACCGAGGAAGGGAGGCATCCTTTTTGTTCTTTGAATTTCAGTCACCGCCTGAAACTCAGGGTTGTCTTTTTCATCAGAATCCAGATCAATCAGCAGTTTACTGTCTATTTGTTGATTTAAACTACGCTCATTATATTTGATAACCAGTGTACAAGAGGGTTTATCTGATATAAAAGGAGCATCAGATTCCATTGTCCCATGCTTCTCAGATGCGAAAGAATGTCCAGGGTTATGGGATGAATTGCCTGCAACAAAAAATAACTTTATATTATTCCCATTCTGTTCAAAAAATACATTCAAATAACTCGATAAATTAGTTATGGAACTTTAAACAAAACCTTTTCTTACCCTGAAATGAAGATTTGCTTTGTATTCTTTGATTTTTTTCACATGATGTTTTATCGAAAATCTTGACTTTAAAGCATGACTTAGAAATGTATTTAAAAACTAGAAGATCGCCCACTTCCAGCCCATAATAATTTACAAAGTTTATCCAGCCGTGTTGAAGTTCCAACTTTTTGATGGAACGCCATAACCGTACATTGAAGTTCTGCCCATCTGGGCCTTGCAACACCATATGTTCATCTTGGTCATTTATGATCTGGGAAACAAAAGCCGGAGGAATGCGCTGCGGTAAACACAATGAACAATTAGATTTTACAGATTCTTAACAGTATACATGAAATAAAAAGAATAAAATATGTTGTATAGAGTTACCAGTTTCTCTGCAAAATCTCCAAGCATAATTTTGAAGAAAGAAGCAGACCCATCAAAGTATTCTTTCTCACGGTGTTTTTTATAACATTTCTGACTGCATTTTGGGCACGGCATATAGTGCTCTCCCGTTTCTTCTATCTCCATGGCAAATTCAGATGCAAAGCGTATAAGAAGAGAGTGAGAGAGAGTTGGGCACTGAGAGAATGTTAAGTGGAAGTAAAACCACTATCGCATTCCTAAATGAATGAATATACGAAAAGGAAGTTTTGGACAAACTCAACTTGCAGAGAATCTGAAAACAGACAACCTGGAATGTCAAATAGAATAACAACGGTGAGTGAAGAAGAGAACGATGTATTTTATAATGTGTTGCATCATAATCAAGAAATGTGGCGACGTGTTGGCCTTCTAAAGGCTTACAGCATGTGCGCCGCAGGCTTTACAAGCGCATGCATGGATGACACGTGCTCGACTGTAATTTTTTGAGAGTTCATAACGCGAGAAAAATGTATCACTGCCAACATGGAAATTGTTATCTGCCAAATCATTTGGCCGACAAAATTACACGTCTCTTCAATATTTACTCTTTTAGTCCTGAATCTGTTGTGAGTTCTGTGCCCCACTATCATGTAAATTGTGCCCAATTGAGAAATTACAAATGGCAAATGGAAGGAATGGTTTTGTGTTTTGGAAAGCGCGTGAGGAAATATTAATTGGAAGTCACAAGATGAAGATAGAAAAGAGTTGTGAACATTAAATTTGATTACCGAGATGAATGAATCTAAAGCAGCAATGCCCTGCTTCTTAAAAACCACTATGGAGATCCCTCCAATACTTGTTTTTACTCTGCTAAATGTGATAAAAGACCCCAGGTTGTTGTATATTCTGCCATCTATCCTGTAAATTGTGCCCGACTGAGAAGTTCTGCCAGAAAGATTTTTGTTTTGGAAGGCGGGCGACGAAAGATGAATATAGAATAGAGTACCGAGATTGTTTTTGTTCGTAACCACAAGATGAATATAGAATAGAATACTTCTGTACCCACCATTTTTTAAATTGCCTATGGACCACACAAAATGCGACAAGGCCTAAGAGACAGCACAGCTATTGTCCTTGTCTAGTGACATGCCTAACATACAAATCATTCAACATAACATACAATGGGACTTACTCTCACTTGTGGAGGAAGCCTAATTAATTTTTTAAAATTAATTATTTTGATGTGTTACTATTTTGTTTTATTTTATATATCATATTTATAAAGGGGATGATCTATATTTGTATAAATATAATATAAATATTATGGGAGAGGGTCTTATAGTGGAGCACCCTAGTTTCACACCTCTCAAAATTTGTCTTAAATATTTTAAATCAATTTGAATTTTGTACAAATATTTACATGTCAATTTTTTAAAACAATTTGGTTTTAAGTCCACATGGTCAAATATGCCACATCACATGCCTTTTTCGTAAGGTGTCCAAAATGGTCCAAAAATTAAATAAGACTTGTAGTTGTGCACTAAGTCATGTTTATTGGTGTGTTGATGTGGCATCACATATCTGGTTGCTTTTTCAAAATTAGTAGCATCTTTTTGGGGATAAGTATCGACATGACACTTATTGTACTCCACTAATAGATGAATTGTGTCCCACTACCATCCCCATTATAGGGCCTTCTCCATGGCATACTTATATTTAAAAAAAATTTAAGTGAAAATACAGCAAGAGATATCAAAATTGAAAATATTTTATATTTATAATGATAATGATCATCAAATTTGTTATTAAAAATAATTAAAAATATATATAAATAAAGGAGAAATGAGGTTTATGAAATAAAAATGTGTATAAGAATATTTTTTAAAAATAGGAAAATAAACCGCAAATAGAAAATTATTGAACTTAACATAGCCCCCAAGTAAACCTTTTATAATTTTATTACTATGACTAATAACTAAAGAAAAGTAAAAAGGTTATTTTAGTAAAAAGGTTATGGTTCAGAGCTTGAATTGATATTGCAATTAAATTTAAAGTTTAAATAAATAAATAAAACAAGGTACTTAGTGCGTTCCGATCGAGGAGATCAAACGCATCACCCTAGGACTCGAACTTGGGTTCACGACCTTGAGAGATGCTTACAGACTGTAGAGGGATGCGATCTTCACAATCGCACCACCAATCTTGAGGCTGGTTACAGTGAAGTCACATAGAATACAAATGATGCCTCTTGAAGCGATTGCAAAGCTGCATGAAGATATCCTATTTTTCAAGGATGGCCAAGCCCTACACCACACTCTGCTCACTTCGGCTGGTACGTAGGGTTCTGCAAAACCTGCACTGCTAGTCGAGCCATCCAATGGAAAGCGGGATGACAAGGCATTAGAAAACTTCTTCTGGGACATTGAGGAGATGTTTTCTAACTTGCATGGATTATCCGATGAGGCCCAAATCAAGAAAGATGGTTCATTGTGTCTATGCATAGATTTCAGAGGTCTTAACAAGCCCACTGTGAAGAACAAGTATCTGCTGAATATTGTCAAAAGATAATTTGATATTTCTATTTTTTTGTTATACTTACATATATAACATATAATTAATATTGTTAATCTTGTAGACACTCAAAATTGTCCTGTTACTAATATCGTTAATTATTCTTCTATATTAATTAAGTGATCTTAATTATTTAGTTAATCCAATCCTATTTTTCTAAGCCAATATTCATCTTTTTTAGCAAAAAATAATTATTCAATTTCCATCCAAATCATTTAATCAATAAACCCTCCTTTTAAATTATTTAAATACTTTTATTATTTAATTAATTTTGAATTTCTAATTCAATTAAATGATCTTTATCATTTAATTAAATTCAATTAAGAAATTATTCAATTGTCTGTATCTATGTCCCGTTAATCTAAATTTATTTTATTGAATTTCAAAGTAACTAAATTCCATCCAAATTTGAATTCATTTCATTTCCATCAATTTCAATTTCATTTAACATTTAAAATTTTTTAAATTCAAATCAATGACATTTCATTCTAATTTCCTACATCAAAAGTCAAAATTCTAACTACCACTAACTTCTAGTCAACTTTCAATCAACTCATTCTAATAGATCAATCAATTCAATCTTCTAACCAATCAATTTAGTCCACACATCAATCAAACTAGTTAATGAACCCATCAAATTCATTAAAAAGTCAATTAATCTTCATGACTCAATCAAATGGGTTATACTTTCAATCAATTTGAGAGTTCTTAATCTATTTTGTATCAATCATTTTCCATGGTAGATCGATTCTGTTGTTGAATCCATATCAACCATTCATCAAAATCTAGGAAGTCTATGAATTGAACTTCAGTCCTTCATTATTGGTAACCACTATCTTCGGATTCTTGTGTCAAAATATTACAAATTTTTCATAGTGCAACTCTAAGAGCCAATTTTCCACAAGAAGAAAAAGAACAATAGAAGAGATATGCTAAGATTCAACATTGATTATTTTTTGATTTGATTCATTTTATTGTTATATTTATTAGTGAACTCTTATTGTCTTACGATCAAAGTTGTTAATTAGGTTCATTTTTTTTGCCTACCTATTAATTTAATTAGCAATGGTAAATTCTGTTAGACTTGTGTGAACAATGTTGTCATTGATTTCAAACTAGTCATCTAGTTTGGACCAGACATTATATGAGGTTTGGACATTAGTCTAGATGCAATGGATGTTATGGTTGTTATTGTATCAAAGGATTGTATGCAGTCAGTATGGATGTGTAGTTCAGATGTTGCAGTTTTGGTCAGAAGTTATTATGCAACATGGATAACCTTGGATGATGAATTTAGAGGTTTCATTGAGTTCTCATTGATCCCAGTATCACGATGTTAGGTATTCTCATTGATCCTGATATTAGTTACCTATCCCAGTGTTAGCAGTTTTGGTAATTATCAGATGTATCTCTTAGAGTTTTGTATTGCGGTTTTATTGGTACGCGTGGAGCCTACATTTTTTAAATATTGGGCTTGATCCTATGATTATGGGTCAGTATTCTTGGTTTTGGATGACCCTATCCGTTTCTGATAATCTTGGTATATGCATTAGCAATCAGAGTATGTAAAGGAAGCATGTAGAAGTCTTCCGGAGGCTAACATAATCATATTGATAATGTGTTGGGCTTGGCCAACACACTATTTTGTATTTGTGCCCTCCAATATATACATATACATATGTAGTAGCATAATGCAGAAGTAGAAGTAGAAGCAGAATAAGAAAAAAGGAGAAAGAGATTGAGTGAGTGAAGGTGTGTGTGATATGCAAAAGAAATTTGGAAACTAGGATAGCAGTATCTGTGAAGTGAGTTGCAAAGGCAAATAGTGTTGCAGTAGTTCTTTACTGGACTTGTTGCAGGATAGTTGTACAAAGATCTGTAATCGGATCTACTGTAGAGTTTGTGATTTATAATTTGAGATTAAACATGGAATTGATTCCATGCATTTGGACATGCAAACCTTCTTAGTTCAACCTTTTCAGTTGCAGTGAGCATTTTGACAATTAGCCATCTCTTTGTATATTTGGAGTGAGCAGTTTGACAGTGAGCCATTTTTGTAATCTGGCAATGAGCCACCCCTTTGTAAACACAATTATAACTAGTTATATTCTTTTGAGAGTTAACACTCTCTGTGGTTTTTCCCATTTGGGTTTTCCATGTATAAATCCGGTGTTCATCTTGTGGTTATGTTCTTAATGTTTATTTTGTATTAACTAATTTATATTAGTCAAGTTTGTTTGATATTTTTGTGGATAGTCATAATTGGTGAAATTTTTTCTTTAATTTGTGGGAATACTGATTCACCCCCATTCTCAATATTTTGGTGCTTTCAATCTGATCAACAGATTGCCCTCATATAAATTTTGGTGAACTTGGCATGAAGTCAACAACTCTGTGATTTTTTTATATTTTTGTGACATTCTAGGTGCAAGTTCAAATTTTCACAATCGCACTTAGATTTTCATATTTTTTCTAGCGATCTTTGCATTTGCATATTATTTATTCCTTATTTATTAAATTGATCTTGCATCTATGATATTATCAATGTCGTATTTGTCTAACAAAAAAGTTTGCATTTGTGTGAAATTAACTTTGCATTTGTCCATGAATTTAATGAGCCTTGTTGAGTATAGGGTTTCAATTTTGTTCTTTTACTGGATCATTTTCACTAATGTTTTGTGCATAGGAGAATGTATTTTTTGTTAATAATAGGATGACCTGCATAATATGACCAAATATTCCAAGGCAATAGTTGTGAGCTCAACAAATGCATAAAAGCAAAATATATCTTCAATGAATTTGACAAAAATATAAGCCTTACTATTTATCAAATGTGTTTGCTAGCTTACACCATGCATTATAATGTATCAACTATTCCCATCTTAATGTTTTAATTTCGTGATATAATTTAGAATTAATGTTTTGACAAATTTCGACAGACATAGACAAATATTCGCATCTGTTCACAATAATTTATGCATTCATTTGTAATTGTTCTTGTATCCATACTCAATTTTTTTTTCATTGGTCTACTTGGAGTTTTGCATTTGTCATGTTTTTGTTTCACATTTGACTAGTAATTTACAGTGAGGTAGTACTTTGACTTTTCTAACATTTCTTGCTTTCAGTTAAGGTCTTATATTTCTACATGGATGAGTGAGTTTTTCTCACTACTAATATTTCATCTTTAGCATTTGGTGTTTGTATTTCAAAGACAAAAACAAACAAAAATACTTAGAATTAGTGTTCTTACAGAATGTGTGTTTTTTTCAAGCTCACTCATATTTGGATCTAGTGCACTAAAGATAACATATGCTTGAATTGCTTGTGCACTTGCACATTCTGTGTAGTATCCATTTTATTTTTTTTAGAAGGCTTGCCTCTTCAAAGAAGTGATCACTCCTAGAAGGAGGAATGACTAAACTAGATTTTCTGCTCAACTGCTATATAAACAAGTAGCAAGACAAATATTATCTTATAGGGTGAATATGACATAGGTGCAATATGAGTTCGATAGCCTTCGAACATCAAGGCCCATTAAGGGTTGTAAGAGCTGGTAGTGGGTGTCCTAGTGAGTTTGTATGTGGTCTTGCTCCTCAAACAATTACTAAAAACCTTTTTGTAGAGATCCATCCATTATTTTGACCAAATATTGTGATTGTTTCAGTGGAAGGGCATAACTAGTTTTTCCCTGAAGATACTCACCATAGGGCTCCTATAAGATGAAATGGAAATCACTAGCTTAGCATAAGCTACTTGTATGTTCTTAGAGAAAGCATGATTAGGTCATCCTTCTAGTCCTCGAGGTCCCTGTCTATCCTCTCTCCCATTTACACGAGTGTATATAGCCATTCAAGGTGTGCCTACATTTGCATTAATGAAGATTCCAAGTTGTGTGCTGAAATTATTGCAATAAAGCCTTGTCTTTAAGAGGTAAATACTATCTAAATCATTTACAATTATGATACTATTAGTGAAAACTTATCCTGAATTTGGCTTGTGAACATACAATTATGTTTGTAATGCCCTACAAAGGAACCCTAGAAGACAACTCATCTAAATAACTAACCTCAAGAAGACAAACATATATATATATATATATATATATATATATATATATATATCTATATATATATATATATATATATATATATATATATATATATATATATATATATATTTATATATTTTAAAAATACATTAACTCATTAAGCTATAATAATGAATAGCATAATATTAAACACAATCTAAAAATTTATCTAAGCACAAGTAGAGACAACTAAAAATAATAACATCTATGTCCTCTAAGGTCCCCTAGCATCGCTACAAGGCTTGATGCTAACACTTACTAAGACCTAAGAATCAAATGTAATCTAACCATTACATAACATAGTGCCTTCACACCATACTTAGCAAACAAAATTAGCAAACAAACTTAGCAAACAGAGTTCATAGCAGTTGGACATCCGAAAATCAGAAAAATGTTTCCATTTTAATATTTTTTATGCAACATGCTCAGTACATCAGAAAGACAGTTGCCTTTGGATCACACTATTTCCTATTTAAGTTGTTGTTTCCATTTTAATCAATTTTATGCAATTTTCATCGACTTTAGTATTTTATCAAAGGCCTTAAAACAGTGAGTTCAAAGGTTTCCCGTAAATCCATTGATGAAAATTGTTAATCAATAATCCTATCCATAAGCATTTAACTGGTTTGATAGTGTAGTTTGCTTGTTAATCAATAATACATGCTTTAGGACTTCATTTTCTTGAAGATATTTTGTATTAGTTTGTAATAAGTTGAAGGCTTCGCGAGCCGTGCAGACAAAAGATGCACGTGGTACAAAGAAATGTTGCTGGCTGGATTAAAATGAATGAATGAATTATTATAATTAAGTAATTTAAGGATCAAGAGAAGTTTCAGGTAATTGATTATGAAATTTGAGAACATGCATGATCTTAAGTGTTAGCTAAACTTACTTTTCCCCATCGCATTCTACCAAAGGTTGTTTTCACAAATATATCATTGATATTCGTTGCATTTGGCCTCAATTACAAAAGCAACATGTAAAATGCAGAATAATAATATTAAGATAGAAATATCAAAGTGGCAAGTGCATCAGTTTGGATTCACATTATATTTTACACATGTAATATAAGTGAAATTAACTATATGTAGTACCCCTGCCCTAATCAATCTCTAACCTTGGTTTAATCTTGATTAGTTATCTTAATATAATGATTATTGTCAGATGTTTGATTTAACGCATAGCTATTGATGTGGTTTTCACACTAGTAGTATGCAAGTTGTTTAGTGTTCCTATTTCGTGGTATTAATATTGAGCTAACGCTTTCATTAAATTTTATATATGTATGCATGTATGGCTCTTGGTTGCAGGAAATTTCAGGTACAACGCCGCATGAGTGCGAGGTTCTTCTTCACCTGAATTGCAGGTTTGAGTGTACCTTTTTAATCCTTAGAGTTGGATTAGGTGGTCGTAAGACCCTAGTTGACCTTAGTCGTGCTCAAGTGAGCATCGCTAGTCATCGTCGGTAATCCTGTTTGTTTGGGTTTGCGAGTCGTCTGTTTGGTTGACCTTCTCGTTTTGCGTGCTTGGTGTGTTTGGTTAAATTGATTATTAGTCCTTAGTAATTATCTTGATTAAATATGTATTTGTGCATTAGAGATTAATGGACTCGATTAATCAGAATTTTGTTATGCGATTTTCGTTGATTTGGATTGCTCATTTTTAATTGGGAGTGAATTCGATTAAATGACTGATCTTGAATATTTAATGCATTTTATATATGCTGTTGAAAAGGAAAGCTTTGTATTTTATTGTGATAGATTCAATTGCATTTTGTTGGATTATTAAATCAGAAAGATTAAGTTTCAGTTGAATGAGGAAATCGATTTTTGGAATTGAAAGGCAAGTTTAATTTGTTGTATAGCTAGAAAGGAATTAAATTTTGAAGAATTATTTTTTTAATAAAATTTTAATTCCCAAAAATATAATTTTTGGTCAACTCTTCCATATAACCCAAAATTGGGGAAATTTTGGAGGATGGACATTTTTGGAGAAGATTTTGGTTGGAAAGAAATTTTGGGGGTTTTGGGGGAAGGAATTTTGTTGGATCTGAGGTGTGGGCTCTCCTTCAGCCATTCCAGGATTGCGTATGAAGGTAGGGTTTACCCAAATTGTTCTTTCTTGTTGCTATGAAAATGGTTGCTAGTTGCCAAAATCCAAGCTTTGATTGCTTTCAGTTTTAAATTGGATTTGTGGGTTTAAATCCATGCTTTAGTTGTGTTCTTCAAGAAAATTCATGGCTATATCATTGTGTTAAAATGGATTATCTTGCCATGTCTGGTTTTCTCTTTGTTTCATAAAAATAATTTATTTGAGGTGTGTTATTCCTCATGATTGTTTGGGCGTTTGAAATCCCTTCGTATTTGGGGAAGGATGAAATCACCAAAGAAATTTGTTACCGAAACAGCCCTTTTAAATCGAATTTTTTTTTATCATTTTCGAAGTGGGCGTTTTTGTGGTGTTCGAACCTGTGCGTGTTCTTTTTATATGGATCCGACTGTGTTTCAAAAAAAATAAAGAAAATATTTTATTTTTAGCGATCCTGTGCATGGTTTATTTTTAATGGAGCCGAGCTGGGCGAGTTTTATTTTAATAAAAAAAAAAATGAAACTGTGTTTTGGGGTTGGAGGGCGGAGAGCGGAGCTCCACCCGCTCCTCCTCCCCTACCCCGCATGTCCCCCTTCTCCCCGCTCGTTCCATCTGTTTTTCCCCCCCCGCTGGCCTTGGAAACTCCGGCCGCGGCACACTGCGGTGGCCGCAGGTCCGCGGAGCCTGCGGGCGCCGCAGTGGCGCCGCCGCCTGGGCTGTGTTGAGCGGCGCTGCGGCTAGGGTTAGGGCACGGCCGCCCTCGCCCTATGTTAAAATGCATTTTTTCTAAAGGAAAGAACATAGTTTTTTTTAAATGGTTTTTTTTTAAAATGTATTTTTTTTAGTATTCAAAAAAAAATGCTTATGATATTTAATATCATTTTAATGTAAGTTTTAGTTTCTTAATTATGACTATGGTGGCAATGTCTTGATAAATGTTGATTTGGGTATTAATTAATTTTATAATGGAATCTATAAGTTAATTATTATTCAATTTCCATTTTGTGGCTTATGCACTTGTCTAATTAAGTTCTAATATTGGTAATTTCGTCATCGAATATTAATTGGCTATACTTTGGTCCAATCTTGGATTAATAAGTTTATATCATGTGCATTTGGAAATGAGTATCTACAATTGAATTGCCTTTATATTTATATTTCCGTGATCCGTATGGTACATCTGGGATTGAAAATTATGAATCTGTAGAGATTGATTTTAGACCAGTATGTTAATGATGTTTTGATTGGAGATTAAATATCTTATTTTAGATGATTAATGGTTGCCTGAATTTTATTAATATGAATTGGTTAAAACTCATTATGACTTCATATGTCTGTTCGATGCTTTGAACCTTAAGAGTTAGAAAACCAAGATCAACCTATTCCTAGTTGTGGTAGATAACTGTAACCTGATTTGGATCTTGTAGAAAACTTGATCGACTTTTAATGATTAAATCAAATTGAGAAGATATTGTCTTCTCTGATTATTGTCCTTGCGAGTTTAATTTCTATATTCGCCTTTAATTATGAAATGGCAAGAGTGCTTTGTTTGATAGGACCCTGTCGTATGGCTTGACTTGGGGTACCTGTTTCAGTCCTCGATTCCGAGTTGACTGTTGTATGTGGTAGTGTCGTTGTTGATCTTATCCTCCTTGTGTGTGAGTTGAATGATGATTGTGGTCGACCGTTGTTGGTCGGGTCTCTAGTTAGAGTACTGTCAGTAAGTGATTACCCTTGAGTCGTGTTTGACCAGATGATTGTTTCTCTCTTCTTGAACTCCGTTCGTCTGACCAAGTGTATTCCTTGGTTTTGAGTTCTTCTGAGTTTAGTCTAGTGTCGTATGGGAAAGTGGCTTTCGATTGGGGGCCGCGCCTAAAGTGGCTGCTGGGTAACTCGTCAAAAGTGAGTCTAATAAGTGATAACCTAAGTAGATTAGAATGTAATCTCTAAGTAAGATAAATGTGCCTCACACATGGGACGAGTGCTATCATAGATTCGACATGCTGTGAGAAGGCCTGAAATGGCAAACTACCATCCTTGTCTTCACAAGAGGATGTGTGGGTCCACATGAGGCTTGGATGGGTCGGAAGCTCGGATTAGGTTGCCAGGGTAACCCAGTGTATGGGGCCGGGACCTATGAAGACTTGCCATGGTAACCATACCAGGTTGTGTGATGACACTTGTCCCTACGTTCGCTAGTGTGTTGTCGTTTTGTCCGGTTTTGAGTACCTTTGTGGGTCATCCTTTTGTTTATGCCCTTGTGAGTGTTAGTTTCATGATAGCCCTTGGGTGGTGATGGCTCAGCCTTGTGGATGCTCTTCTGGACCTTTGTATTAGCTTTGATTATGTTCAGCTGGATCCTGTTCTTTTCAGGGATCGTTTATGTATTATTGACCGATGCGGTCGTTTGTATATTGCTTATGTATCGCCTTGATGGCTGGATTGTAATGGTGTAACCTCTTGTATTCTTAACCTTTATTAATTATCAGAGGGGTCTCGCAGTTGAGCAAACCCGGAGATGTAGCCCTTTAGGGGTGAACTCCGAGATCATTATGGTGTTATGTGATGTATTCTCTTATGTTTCCTTTATCTAGCTTTATCATGTATGATTAACTTATGTTAGAATGGTTAAGTGGATAATTGGAATTAACTATAAATGCTTATACTCAGTTCTTCCTTGAATGCCATGTTGATCAAATGCGTAAGTGGTTTAGATGAGATTTATCGTAGATGCTAGTATGCAATCGTCTTTTGAAATGCAATAAGTTGGAATATGAAATAATGTAACTTAGAGTAATGAATTATACTCAGATGTGGTTAAGGAATTTAAATATGCTTGGAAAGATCTCTTATGTTATGATGAAATCCTAGAGTATTAGAATGTTAGATGTATGGTTTGTAATTTTAAATGAAAAGCTTGAATGAAGATTATGAATGGATCTTAATGAGGAATCTTCGCTTGTGATTTATATTTCCCTCTTTTGAAAGGAACTATCCTGATTATGAATTATCTCGTTATTAAGATATTCAACTTATGGGATTAATTGTGTGAGTTAAGTGAATTGTGAAATTTAAGTAATCTCGTTGGGAAACTCTTTAGGTGTTAGTTGATGTCTTCCGCTATGTAATCTGACTCTTTGATATCTTGTTGCATCTGATGTGTTGTAACTTTAAAAAAAAAAAAAATTGCACTCTATTCTTGTGTTATGGCTTAATCCCTTCGGGGTTTCCTGGCGGGGCATTACACTATAGATGATTCATAAGCTATCTATTAAGTTCAAATGTTTGCATTTGACCAATAAATATATTGAGAAAAGGTAGATACACAACCAAAGGCACAATGATAGCAACATCAATTGAACATAAATCCATTACAATATGATATGAATAACATGTACAACAAAATATACAATCTTTAGCATCATTTTAAACATTTTAGTAAAACAAATTGCTTTCTCTCTCAAAACTATATGATGCCATGAATGTTAACATTAGATCAAATTTGAATGTATAAAACCACTTAAACTAATCAAACAACAAGATTTAAGAGTACAATTGAAAATTACCTTTTCATCCAACTTTTTTCTTTCTATCAATGCCAATATTTGTTTCATTCCTTCCTCATTATTTTTGTAAGATTGCATTTCAGCGTCAACCTCCTCCATTATCTTTGAATTCAACTTTTTTCTTTCTATCAATGTCATTATTTGCTTCCTTCTTTCCTCATTATTTTCGTAAGACTGCATTTCAGCTTCAACCTCATCCTTTGCTTTGCCAAGGAGTTGACCATTGACCTATGAAGCCATGAATGTTAACATTAGATCAAATTTGAATGCATACAACCACTTAAGTAAACTAACCAAACAACATGATTTAAGAGTAAAATTGCAAATTACCTTTTGATCCAACTTTTTTCTTTCTATCAATGCCATTACTTGTTTCCTTCTTTCCTCCTCATTATTTTTGTAAGATTGCATTTTAGCTTCAATCTCCTCCATTACCTTTCGATTCAAATTTTTTATTTCTGTCAATGCCATTATTTGCTTCCTTCTTTCCTCCTCATTATTTTTGTAAGACTGCATTTCAGCTTCAACCTCCTCCTTTGCTTTGTCAGGGAGTTCCTCATAATTTTGTACTCAATGTGATCTACATTTACTCTCAGTTACATGCCTTTTTTTGTACAATATAGCAACCTCAATTGGCAGTCAACATCACTTTTCCTCTTTTCATTATACTTTCTTATTTTCTCTAGTGAAGGAGGTGGATGTTTTTGTTGTTGTCCTATGGACTTTCGGCCATGCTTTCCTGGTGGAATGAGAGGAAGGTTGTGCTTTGATGCCCTATGCGAATTTTAAAGTTTTCAAATCCCAAAATCTCCATCGTACACCCATGCAACATGAACCATATTAACAAAAATAAAATAATCTACCATCGACCCATTCAATTCTATGATGAGTAGAGACCTGCACAAACAATTCCAAAAATAAAATAACATACCGTTTATAATGAAAAAGAATTGAATGTATAATGTTTAAAAAATGACAAATAAAATGGTAATTGTAATATTAAACCTCATCCATTACCACATCATCCTCTTCCTCAACCTGATTATCCTCCTAAAATGAATGGAAGGTATAATGTCAAAACTATATTTTATTTTTTTTCCCTAGACCTTCCCCATTTTATGGAAGGGCAAGAGTCACAACTTAGAATTCCTCTTTAGATGTCCCTATTGGGAATTGAACTTGGGTCTCCACAGTGAGAACCCAGTGTTTTAACTATTTAAGCTCAACCCCTTGGACATAATGTCAAAACTATTATCTACATCATAGATTTGATATTCTATATGAATTTCTAAAATTTTACCATTGACGCACTGCAACAAAAGTATAATACAAATTTGACATCTAATCATTAACCTTTTAAATATCTCTTTATAAACCCTTTACTTCTAATATATAAAGAGAGAAGGGAATTCGGCATTGCATTATTTCACATCTTTGTAAACCCTCAACTTCTAATTTAGCTTTTTAAACCCTTACCTTCTAATTTAGATTTGAAAATATATTTATATAACTAAAGAAAGTAGAGAATTTAATCTCACTATCATGAGAGGTTGATTTATATTCCAGGGTACGAGCATTGAGAGAAGGTTGAGTGAGACTAAATACACTATCACATTCTTATCAGAGAATGTTGACAAGGGAATTTTTGGACAAACTTAGTACAGAATAATGCATTTTTATAATATTAATGGCCAGAGTTGTGTGATGAATGATACCCTAATGTGTTTTGTCAGAGTCAGGAAATATACATTAATATGTTGATTTTGACAGAGTTGAAATAAGGTGATGTGTTGGTCTTCTAAAGGCATACAATGTGTGTGGAGCTGGCATTACAAGCCCATGCATGGGTGACACGTTGCCCAAAAATTTCTGCTCTAGCATGTGTTCGGCTACAATTTTCCCAGCAATTTTAAAGTCAAAACTTGAAAAATAGCTATCTGTTTATACCGGGAGAAAAATTTACTATTGGCAAGGTGAGAATCGCTAAAATTATAACTTGTCTATTCAATTTTTCCTCTTCCCAGATCTATTTTTAGTCCTCAATCTATTGTGAGTTATGTGCCCCGTATTTCATATAAAACCCATCCAATACATAAGAAAGCTGGTACACGTTGTGGTATGTGGTTAGCTGGGAAATTGCAAATGGCAAACAGGAAGAATGATTTTGCGTTTCGGAAAGATTGTTCAGATAAGTATGGAATCAGAAGATGGGAAAGCCACAAGATGAAGATAGAAAAGAGTTGTCAACATTAAATTTGTGTACTGAGATGAATGGATCCTAAACAACAAGAAAGAAGAGTTGTTGAATGGGTGAATGAAGAAAGAAGAGCAATGAGAGTTAAGTAAAGAATCCTATGCTTCTTAAAAGCTGTTGGAGTGCACCACGCCAAAATCTGATCCGTTAAATGCTCACTGCTCACCTTTTAAATTGTGTATGGAGCACACAACTATTCTAAGATGCGCTTCTAAGATGGACATAGCTATTCTCCTTGCACAGTTACATACAAATCATCATGTAAAATGGCATACCATCATTCAACATAACAAGGCATACCATCATTCAACATAACATGTTATGGATCCACATCCACTTGTAGAGGAAGCACTAATGTAAATAAGTAACATTTCAATTTTCTAAATTTCTGATAAAAAATGGACAAAAAATAAGCATACTCTTAAGAATGAACATTATCTTATTTCATAACATTATTGCTCTATGAGTTGGTATTCTAATTGCAAGTAAGCAAATTTAAAGTTTTTGATGAAAGAATGTTTTAAGGCACAATACATGAGAAGGTTAACACACCTTGGACTCTAGATTTGGAGACACAGTAGAGTTACACAGATTATAAATTAGTTTGGTAGTATGCACATCCCCTCCCTAAGTTGATGACCAAACTGCTTCTAATGCATCAAGCATATAGGATGCTAAAATACCAAAGATGTGCCTTATAATTTTGGCATGAACTCCCACTTTAGACATGAGCTTTGGCTACATGATTTTTGGGGCATGAAGTTGCTTTCCTTAGCCCTATTTTTTATTATCAAAATTCAGAGTAAGCTAGTGCACCTTCTTAGACATTTTGTTATTGTTTGGCAATCTCCAACTCAAACTAAAAATGAAACTTCTTTCTTAGCCATGCGAAAAGATTTGGATGCGAAATTAGTATTTTGATCTTTCAAAAATGCTTTAACTGGCTGTACCAAGATTTTATTGAATGCTAAAACAAAGAAAATTTTGATCACAAGTGGTCAACAATCTGATGAAAAGCATGGTTGAAATATTGAATAATCGAGGTCAGCTCCTTTTAATTTGGCACTTTAGTGTATTTGAGCCTAACTACAAAGTCTTTCAAAACTTTAATTGTTTCCTGAATATTTGAATTGCGGGAGTTTTTCCTGCATTTTGCCCAATTCTTGTTTGATTACCAACATCTTTCAATACTATCATTTGTACATTCTCCATGCAGGGTTGCTTTAAGTTCCTGTACAACACTTTGGGTATCTTTTACTTTTTCCTTGTTCTCCCACAATGTACATGAAGTGAATGAAACAAATTCTTAAACCCTTAGTAACAAAATATTATCCGTCTTACAACTATCATGAGGCATAGTGTTAGGCTAATGATCCTGGTGCTACACACCAACTCCGGTTTGATTCTCACTAGGATTACCACAAACCCTTTTGTCAATGGGCCCTTGGTCTACTGGTGAATTTGAATGGCTCCAAATGAGCCCACTAGGGATCAAGTCTTGTAGAGTGCAAGCCTCACCATCATAAGGGATGAGGCCGAGATCATGCCCTGGAAAAATTTGGCGGAATGGATACCCCTCTATCCTTGGCTCTTAGAAGAAGAGGTTGAGCCTATTGGCTCATTCTCCTATATCGGGTGGCAAAAAATACTTTGTGAAGGCCCTCGCTAGGTTGGCATCTCATGGGCTTCATGTCCTTTCTGGGTTGTCGTGCTCACAGGTTTGGACCTCCATCAAATAAAAAAAAGGAGCATTAAATTATATAAATAATTTAAAATAAAATAATCAAGCTTACCTCAACATAAGATGTATGGCAACTCCAACATGTGATTTTTAAAGTCCAACATTAATTTGTTCAATATCCTTTGTGAGTACTAATATTACCATTCATACAAGGTTAAACAACTTATATGTACCATGTTATTATGTTTTTACTAATACATATTTGTGTACTCAACCATGTTGTGTAATAAAAAACTGAAAGGCCATTAAATGTACGATGAACAGTTCAACCCTAAAATTTTTGTTACAATCATTATAGTAATTTAGTTGATCTTATATTTTCAAATGAAATACAATAAATTGAATAAGACCTTGTTCAAATTTTACCTATTTATCAATGCCAAATTATATTTCATTAAGTAGCTAATCTATTAAGACAATATAATCTAATAAAGACATGTCTTGTTGTTGGCTACACGTATCTTGATCATCCTTAAAACCCATAATAAAAAAAATAAAAAAAAATCTATAATTTTGACATAAGTGAGGTGAATCTTGAGACCCCTTAGACTCAACCCCATTACCTTGTATTAGACACTTAATATACTATAAAAATGATTGATTGAGTTTATTGACAATAAGTTCTTGACTTTGATACACTCTTTTACAATGGAAGGGATTGAGGAATTCTTAATGTCTAATATGGAAACAACTTCATATTCTAGAGTGGTTTGAATATGAAAAAGACTATTAGATTATGTAATTAACTGAAAATGAAATAATGTTATTATAATATCAAAATCTACCTAGAATTATTTTATAAATATATAATGGTTTTAAAAATAATCAAGCTTACCTCAACATAAGATGTATGGGCAATACAACATACTTGTGATAAATAAAGTCCAACATTAATTTGTTCAATATCCAAAGTGACTTTTAATATTACCATTCATATGAGGTTAAAATAATGTGTACCATATTATTATTTCTTAATTAATGCATATTTATGGCCTCAACATTGTCGTGTGATAAAAAATGAAAGGCCATTAAATGTAGGATGAACACTTTAACCCTAAAATTTTGTTACAATCATTATAGTAACTCAATTGATCTTATATTTTTAAATGAAATATAATCAATTGAATTAGACCTTGTTCAAATTTACCTATCTATCAATGCCAAATCATATTTCATTTAGTATTTAATCTATTAAGACAATCCGATCTAATAAAGACGTGTCTTGTTGTTGGCTACATGCATCTCGATCATCCACAAACCCATAATCAAAAAAATAAAAAATAAAAAATCTACAATTTTGACATAAGTGAGGTAAATATTGAGACCCCTTAGACTCGCCCTCATCACCTTGTATTAGACACTTAATATGATATAAAAAGGATTGATTGAGTTGATTGACAATAAGGTCTTGACTTCGATACACTCCTTTACAATGGAAGAGATTGAGGAATGATTAATGTCTAGCCTTGCAAGGGATCTCATTGCTTAGTTTTGGATAGATTGTGCTCCCACTATATCTTGTGTAGAGTGCCAACCTCTACCTTGGAACTCTTGCATGCCAAAATAGTTTGGGGTTTCATTGTAGACAAAATTTTAAGAGTTTTATCAAATGTACTATCAGGCCTCATTGTTATTGCATGAAGAACAATGATAACTTTAAGAAACCCCCTCTTTGAAAATTCTATAAAATCTTGGTGAATATTTAAATTTATTTTAAAAAAAATAATAATATTTTTTATTGGTGAATCTTTCCTTTTTTTTAGAGAAAAAAATTTATTGGCAATTTTTTTATATCATTTTTTGGTAGAAAATATTGGTGAACCTTGGAAAATAATAAGAGCATGCATTAATTAATATTGCGAATCCTTTCATTTAAAAAAAGTAGTCATTTATAGAAAAGTAAACGCCTAAAGGTGGAAATCATTAATGAGTTTAAGGGGTAGAATTTACATTATTTAGTTTCTACCATTAACTTAAAATAATCTAATAGCCCTCTTTGTATATTGTGAGATAAAATGTACCAACAATTTCTAATACACATGGGAGCAAAAAATGCTTTTAGACCATTGATTTTCATTGAGGTCAACAATTCAAAAGCAATTTCAAACCCCACGAGCATTAAAAATTGTATGTATAATTTATCTCATGGAATACAATGAAGGTCATTAGATTATATTTTAAATCAATGGTGGCAACTTAAGATTTTTTATATAACCCTAAAGTAACTAATAATTATGATATATTGTTGGCAACTTAATTTAGATTTCAATAATAAAATATAAAGTGTTGGCGAATGAATGTATCAAATATTGTAACGAATCTTTGAGTTAATGGCGATTTAAATAACACTAAAATAAAAAAATTTAAAAATGTGACGATTAGGGTCACCTTAAAAGTTGAACTTATTAGCAAAATTTTGATTCTCAAATTAAAAAAAATAGCCAATTAGCGAATATTAGCCACTCAAAATTTCATATATGAAGAATGTCAAAAAAACTATCAACCACCTATCCCCAAAATTAATTTTTTTAACTCTCGATGGTGGCACTAATGGACAGGTAACATCCCACAAGTACCATGTATGGGTGCATTAGTTTGTTGGTCAATGAGCAATGTGCAAAAATAAAATTTCAGTATTTTTTTTATTAATTCATAAAATAATTTGTTGGCATAATATTATCTTATTTTTTTCCTCTTGCTTAGTCGAGTGTTAATCTGGGCACTCACAAAATCTATGTGAGAATGAACAAATTTTGGTGAAGTGGTAAGTGTAGACCATTTGAGGTCATTCCCATCAGATCCCTCTACTTTTTATCATCTTAAGTTTTTTCTTATTATTTTTATATTACCTAGTATATTTTTTTCATCTCGAGAGGATATCAATGCATTTTTAAAGGGCATTTGTATGGTTGTTCTTCATTGAAGTTTTTATGAAATGGTGAATGATGGTGTTTATCAGTTGATGCAGAATTTTGAATTCCAAAACATTAAACTTACTCACTCAAAACCATTTGTATCTAACTATTCAATCATTTTTTTATAATAAAAATAGACAAAAACTTATCTCCTCAACTTTTAAGATGTTGTGTAGCATTTTCATGATAATCAAAATAGTGATACGATGATTATACCATCTGAGGTTCAATTTAAATGAGCTCCACTTATTAATCTTTTCTTTTTTATCTTTTAACATAGCGCAAACACATTATAATATACCCATTTGTAGATTCTATGAGATAAAAAAAATGGGTGACCACTTTTGATCCCCATCTTTCTACCTAATTCTAACTATTATTATGAACATTGAACCCATGGAATCAAATTTCTCTAGCACAAAGACTGAGAATGTTGAGTGGAAGTAAAACCACTATAACATTTGGACAAACTCTGTACAGACAACCTGAATTACTTTTAGAGAAACTCAGTGCAGAATGATACATTTTATAATATTAATGGCCAAGATTGTGTCATGAATGATACCTAATGTATTTTATTATAATCAAGTAAAATACATTTAAGATTTTGATTTCCACAGAGTTGAAATAAGGCGATATGTCAGGTTTTGTTTAACAAGCACATGGGTGACACAAAACCCTAAAATATTTATGCTCTGGCATCTGTATGAGATGTGTTCGGCTGCAAATTTCCAAAAGTTTCAAAGTCAAAACTTATAAAGTAGGTAATTGTTGATAACGGTAAAAAAATGTAACACTATCAAGATGAAAATCGTTAATGCCAAATCATTTGGCTGACCAAATTAGAACATTTGTATCTATTAAATTATAACTATTTAATAATGTATCTATTTTATATTTTATATATGGCAATATTTATTATTTAACTATGTATCTACATATATATTAAATTTATAATATAATTATATGAAATAATATATCATTCCAATTAATTTATTAAGAATAAAATAAATATAATTATATTATTATTTTAAAAATTAATTAAAATATTATTACAAGTACAAAAATTAACTAAAAATTCCTATTTGTTTGTTGTTTGTAGTATATTAATTAAATATAAATTATTTTTATGTGAAACAACACAATATTTTTTTAATAATAAATAACAATCAGTAATGTAATTTGTAACTAACAATTTGTCTTGGGAAACATGGTTTTCGATGGAAAAGAAGAGAACATAAATTAATTGAAACCTATATTACAATAATTTATTTTCACATTGTTTATTAACTTTATGGCAACTGTGAACATAAATTTAGGAGAGAATCATGCAAGAAACTTGGCCATACAAATGTGTCCAAAATAATGCCTATAATATAGTTAAGCATAAAAATATTTTAATGATCTGAAAGTTATAACATACTAAATATTAATTTTATGACATAAAAATTTGCCTTTAAAAAACTCATGTAGAAAGTGCATCGGGAAATTCAGTAATAAGATGCAAATTATTTGAGCCAATTAGATTGAAGAAAAACAATTTCTGTAAATTGAAAACTTAAGAATCATGCATCTTAACTATTGAAAAATTAAAAAAAAAAGCATCAAAACAAAAAATTCATAGATATAATTGGTGGAAAATAAATTGAATAATAAGGAGTTAATTAAAATTGGGTGCAACTGATTGCAATAGTACTAGCCTAACGAAAAGTACTAATAACTAAACAATAGTAAAGACTATGATTGAAAGCTTGAATTGAAATTGTAATTGAATATAAAGTTTTATTAGAATATTTAATTATATTTTAGTCACCTATATTTAGTTCATTGTTTAATGGTCATTTAGCTTTTTAGTTAATTATCTTTTAAGCTTTTTTTAGCATTTAGCTTTTTCTTTTTAGTTAATTAGGTTTTAAGCTTTATTTAGCGTTTAGCTTTTTAGTAGTTCACTTTAAAAGGCTTGTTCTTAATTTAGAACATCGTCCTTGTAATCTCTTTATATACTCTTCTATATTGTTGAATAGATTATCCAATTATTAAATCATTCATTCAATCTATTTTTCATTGTATCATAGTGGGTCGATGGGATTCTTTAAAGTTTGGCGAATTTTTTAATAAAAATTCATGGCCTTCTTTTTGGAATATTTTCCAGATTTTTTTTTATTGTTTTTTATAAAAAAATGATTTTGCTTTTTTGAAGGCTTTTTGAGGGTTTTTGGTTCGTGGGTGAATTTCTTTGTGCTAGGCAACAGTTCATGTTTTTTTAGGGTTCTAGAGAATTTCAATCTTGCAACCTAGAGGTTATTGTTTGCAGATTGAATTTTTTCGTAGGGTTTCTACAATTTTTGACTAGGGTTTTGACCCTTCAGTTCAAGTCAAAATTTTATTTTGGTTGCAAATTCTTGGTGGGTTTTTTGAGACCTCAACTGGACCGTCGTCAGATTTTTCTAGGTGCATCATTTCCTGTGTCTTAATTTTTGAGCTGTTGGATTTGCATTTTGATTTTAGATTCTTGGTGGGTTTTTCGAGACCTCAACTGGGTTGTCATCAGATTTTTTTGGGTGCATCATTTTCCGTGTCTCAATTTTTGAGCTGTCAGACCTATATTCTGATTACAGATTCTTGGTGGGTTTTTTGAGAGTTTTTATGAGTTGGTCTCAGATTTTTTTCAGTGCCTCATTTTCCATGCCTCAAATTTTATTCTAATGAATTTGCCTTGGAATTTAAAAACAGTCTGCAATTTCTACTAATTCTGTAGACGTCGAGAATTTTGGTGTCTTTTGGGCGCTATTTATGTTGTACATTCGACCTAGGGTTTCTGCCCCTATTTTTTTGCATTTTTTTTAAAAAGAAAAAGTTGTCAAAAAATCAGAGGTATTTTTTTGTTTTCTACAATTTTTTTTTTTAATTATTTTAAGGAAAAATTTCAGGTTTTAAGTTTGCAAATTTTTTTAATTTATGGGTTTCTTCCAAACCTCAAAATTTGAGCCTTGGAATTCATGTCAAAATTCATCTCGAGGGTTTCAATTTTTCTTAGCAGCTGCTTCTATTTTGATTTTTTTAATCAGATTCTTCTGTCTTATGCTTTTACTAGGTTGACCTCGTTCAACCTCCATTTTCGTGATGGCATCTTTGACCAACATCATGTTGGAACACAGTCAAAAGTTCAATAGCTACCACAACACCTGAAAAGAGTGCATGTTCATGATATTTGAATATCATCACCTTTATCAGATTGATTTAGGCCAGACCTCATCTCACAGGTCCCAGGGTTTTCACGATTTATTCCTAAAAAATTGTCTGTCGGTTTTCTGATTTTTTCCACAAAAGTCATGTGAGGGTTTTCACAATTTTTTCCTCAAAAATTGTTCACAGGGTTTATAATTTTTCTTTGAAAATTATCTCATCTGTAATCCGTGATGTTTGTGTAAGATTTTGGTTATCTGGGTTTTACCATTTTTTCCACAAAAACAATGTTTTGTAACCTCAAATTTCTAGGTTTTCATGATTTTTTCTTCAAAAATTGTTTGCTAGTTTTTATGATTTTCCCCTAAAAACTCATCTATAATACGAGAAGTTCACATGGGATTTATGATTCGGGAAGGTCTCTAGTTTTGATCTATTTTTCTCCTAAAAATTTAAGCTTTGTTGCAGTCAGTTTGGGTCACACCTGCCAGGGTGAACATCTGCAACTGTGGTATCTTGTAGTCAGTTTTGGAGTTGGTACTCTTATGCAAAAGGGTTTGCAGATTTTTTCCTCAAAATAATGGTTTTAGGCTTTAGTAATTCATGTGTGCCAGATCTCTAATTCATGTGTGAAGGTTACATTAGCTTGGATGGCTTTTGGTACTCTTGGTCATTAACACTTTTTTAGATCCAGGGAGGATCTCCACCGTAGCAGAGTGTTGTTTTCATTTGTGATCAAAAGACTTGCAATGTCTTATGTAGGGTAGTTAGTAGATAGAATGACCATTAAGGGAGGGTATTAGAATATTTAATTATATTTTAGTCACCTATATTTAGTTCCTTGTTTAATGGTCATTTAGCTTTTAAGCTTTATTTAGTATTTTGCTTTTTATTTTTAGTTAATTAGCTTTTAAGCTTTCTTTAGCATTTAGCATTTTAGTAGTTCACTTTAAATGACTTGTTCTTAATTTAGAACATCATCCTTTTAATCTCTTTATATACGCTTGTATATTGTTGAATAGATTATCCAATTATTGAATCATTCATTCAATTTATTTTTCAAGTTTAAATTAAAAATTAAAAAATAAGATACCAAGTTGGATTTCAAATAGAAAAAAATTGCGTTGAAGATGTTGAAAACTTACATGTGAATCTCTCTCTCTCTCTCTCTCTTATATATATATATATATATATCTTTTCAATTAAAGTTAAACTTATATTGTGTAGTGTGCAAGCAATAATAGAAATTGAAGAAAATGTAGAAATTAATCTAGATATATAATGGACATTTCTATTTTTTTTCTCTTTTTGCATGCAAATAATTTTAAATTCTAAAATTAAACTAAATTCTAGTTTTTAAATTTTTAAATTGAATAAACAATTAGTTATAGAATAAAATTAAAACTAGAATTTAGATATAAATGAAAATTTTCTATATATTTTTTTAGATATTAAGCAACATTTCTATTCTATTTTCCCCTTTTTAATATAAATCTTCTCAAATTCTAAAATTAAATTAAAATAAATATTTTTCAAATTTTAATTCGAACAATAATTTAAAGTCTAGATATAAATACAACATTTCTATATATTTTTGAACAGACAAAAATCATTTTATATTCTAAAATTAACCTAAATTCTAATTAAAAATATATATTTAACTTGAATATTGGTACACATATGTGTAAAATATAACTCCAAAAGAAAAATGTATACATGTGTGAATATATATTTAACTTGAGAATTGAATCGAACAAAAAGGAGGACATACAATTTAAGATCAATGAGACTCACCAAAAGAAATGTATAAACCAAAGAATATCATAGTGGACCATATTATCAACAAACATGATAGTATATAGTAGACCAAAGTAAAAACAATTTAATTTTTTTGCTATTTCTAATGGCTTGTCGGCTACAAATATATTTCGCAACTAGCAAGAGGATGTTTCTAATCTATAAAAAGCAATGCAACAACACAATAAAAGAGTGTTTCTCATTTTCCTTCAATATCCAATCACATAGACAATATTAAACATGTTAGATTAGGATTTCAATAGAATAGAAATTACAAAGATGAAATTTTATGTTATTGAATATAAAGAAGACTAATACATAAATATGGGAGGGCACTGATGGAACAGTTTGCAACAGTTAAAATTATCTTACAAAATTTACCAAAACTAACAAAAAAATAGAGAATTAAACTATTGCTAATAAAGTTCAAATGATTAATACATTAAAATTGCCCATTAACAACAAATAGACACTGTCCCGAAAAAAATGTGTGAGAGGAGAGGTGGGGCTAGGGTTTTTGGAGAAGATGCATATGGTGAAGAGGATGGAGATTTAGATGATGGGGGCGATCTTGCTTGCTTTGGTTGGATCCGATTCATCTTCTTTGTAGCTTGTGTTGGAAGTGTGTGTTGCTATGGTTGTCTCTGATGTCAAACTTACTGTTCTGGATAGATGTTGGTCCGAAAATATTTGGTGTAGAGATATCTTTCTATATTGATGATGTAGTTATTCCACTAGTTGTTTCAGAAGTGTTCAGGTTTGAAAAGTGTTATTGATGTTGTGTGGTGTTGTTATCTTCTTTGGATATGTTTTTCACATTATGGATAGTTAGTTTTGTGGTCTAAAAAATATCTTTGTGTTCATTAGATGTTCTAGTATGTTTCATGGATGAATATGATATTATATTTTGATCTTACTTTTTTGTCCAGATATGATTTGTGAAATGTAATTCAATGTGTTATGGGTCTCATTGTAGTGTATGGAGATCCATATAAGAGTAATTCGCATTGGAGAATATCTTTTGGTATATTAATTGTCTATATGAACACATTATATTTTGGAACGTTGAGGGTTATATTCTGGTGTTTGTAAATTGATGGATTGGATTCAGGAAGATTTGTTTTGGTGCCCTCTTTTTCTTGGAGTGGATCAACATGTATATTTTTGGTCTAGAAGGTTTATTTTTTCTTTGGCCAATTTGCTTCAAGTCTTGATGATCTATCTTGTATATAAAGAAGTCCAGAAGCCAAAACTACCATGGAGAAAGTTGTGATGTTCACCTCTGAGAGAACAAACGAAGGTTGGATCAAGATCCCAAAACACTTCATGGAGACTGAAATCTTCCCAATTGACATCTCTCTTGAAAAGAGGAGATTCTACAAGATGCAAAATAACGGCTTTCACCTTATTGAAGGAGTTCTTTTTAAAAGGAATTTTGACAGGATTCTACTCCGCTACGTAGACCAATACCAAGCCCATAAGATCTTACAAAAATTCCATCATGGCCTCTCAGGGGGCCATTATTCAATGCAAACCACCATCATCAAGATTACCTGTGTTGGGTATTTCTGGCCCTCAATGTTTAAAGACACACATGCTCTTGTAAGAGAATGCAAGGAGTGTAAATACTACAGTGGTAGGCGTAGGAAGAAAGCAATGCCACTCATGCCAATAATGGTGGAAGAGCCCTTTCCTCAATGGGGTCTAGATTTGATAGGGATGATTAATCTACCTAGCTCAGCCAGACACAAATGGATCCTTACTGCCATTGACTACTTCACCAGATGGTGTAAGGTTGTACGCCTAAGGAATTCAGCAGAAACAAAAATACTAGCATTTTTGGAGGAGCTAGTTTGTCATTATGGTCCGCCAAAGACCATAATATCAGATAATGTTTGCACATTCATGATCTCTTATATAACCTAATTTACCCTCAACCAAGGTATATATCTGAAGACTTCCTCGAATTATTATCCTCAAGGAAATGGCCTAGCTGAGTCTACCAATAAGAACCTCATAAAAGTCATCAAAAGAATGGGGTTTGAACACAAAAGGGAGTGGCATCACCACTTCAGAAGTGCATTATGGGTGGGCTGAATCATGCCTAAGAAGATTTTGAAGAACTCTATATACAAGCTGGTCTGCGGCAAAGAGGCCTTATTCCCCATATATTTGGACATCCCTGCTTTGCAGCTCCTCAAGTCCTTTGAGGTGGCCGAAAATGAGCCCATGGAGATAAGGTTGGTAGAACTTATGGAGCTAGAAGAAGAAAGGGAAGTGGTGTTTGAATATGTTCAGAACCACCAACAAATAGTCAAGAGGTGGTTTGATAACAAGAAGATTTCTGACCCAGAGCTCGAAACGGGTGATCTTCTATTAAAATATAATGTGAGGGCACCCAAGCCAGGTTAGCATGCTAAGTTTGATGGTTTATGGGAGGGACCGTTCAGCATCACAAATTGTAAGGGGTTTAATGCATTAAACCTCGAGAATATACAAGGGGAATCTCTTGAAATCCTGGTTAATGGGTTTCATCTTAAACCTTTCTATTAAAGCTTAGTTCTCCCAATGTAAATAATATAGTTTAGTCTGTTATTTATTTAATTATGATTCTTCATGCATTGTAAGGAAAATAAGTAAATCATAAGATATGTCTTAAGCAAGCAAAAAGAGTCATTATATTATATATAGCAGTATCTTTGTACAATGCACAAAAAGGCTTGTAGCCTATAGATTTTTTAGTAGCAAGGTTTCATATCTTTGTAGTAGAGTGGCAGTCTTTTAGTCATCTTCCTCATCCTCATCCTTGTCCATGAGATATTTTGAGCGATCATCTTCATCGTCATCTTTTCTCATCCACTCATGGCCAAAGTCACTGTTGAATTCCTGAGTTATCAACGCAAGCACCAAGTTTGGAAGAATAAGCAGCGTTAGGATCCGTGGGAAGATGTAGTCTTAGAAATCGGTATACCATGTTCTGCTGGCTGGGGTGGGCACTATTAGATGGAATCTCAGGAGGAACTCCACAACGTGCTCTACGTGTAGGCGATGAGTGGACAATGACATACTTTTTAAGCAACCTATAAGTGGATACCAAGTCATCTCCTCTCCAAGGGTGATGAAATGCTACAAATTTGAGGCCAAGGGTAGACCTCTAAAAGGGACGAAGTATTCCATGACATCCTTAAGGCCACCCAGATACTCTGATGGAAAGAGTGTCTTAGTCAGCTCTGTCGTTAGGTAGTCGCTCGTCTCAACATCCAAAAATGAAGCCATGAAGAAGGAGCAGATATCGGTATTGACATGATATCTATCAACATCATCAATGAAATATTCCTCGAGCACCCATTTAATTGCAGCAGTGATCAACAAATTTTTCCACCGCATCATTCCTTGCAACCTTCGGTCTGAAATATTGCCAAGAAAAGTGCCTTGTGCCTCACTATTGGTAAGCTTGATGGGAGTATCCATAACTCAGGAAAATTCATTGTTGAGATAACTTATGTGCAAAGGAATGTTTGAAAACTCATATTTATAGCTGATTTCCAGCTCTAAGTAATAAAATCAAATTAAGAGCCAATGCCCCTCGATCTTCGATGTGGTTGTCTTTTCTCATTACTCGCACAAGTGAATGAAGTCAAGCTTGAAGGTTGTGTATGTTCTATCCAGAGCCTCAAAAAGAAAAATAATGTACTCAGACACCACGCGTATTTTTGAGTGCGTCGTGCCTTAACCCAGTAGTTTGCAGGTTTGTTTTGGCTTGTACGAGCTTTGCTGGTTGTGTATTTTCTTTAAATAAGGAGATTTGTTCGGACAGATAGATCATCTCTAGTGGATTGGAATGACAATGTAGTGGGCTAACATATTTTCAAAAATGCAAATGGCAACACTTCTTCCCATTTTAGCATTAATGTTGCCTGTAAAATGAAGAGGCATACTTGCCGACATATGCCTATCATAAATGCATCGTTTCTATGCACAAATCTAGGCATGTGATACATTTAAGGAAGAGAGCTTCAAAAGTGCATGTCTTATATTCAGTATGCATTTCCAGCGCCCAAGCCTTTCAAAAGTTTCAGAAAAAGATTGATTGTAAAAATGGAGATGGATGCAACAACCTCAAATCCTTTCCAAGGTGAAATGTGGGTGGACATATACGGGGAAATTTCATACACGTCCGATGCCATGCCCCCTAAGCTAGAATATCCCAGAACCAAACCCAAATCAAAGACAGTCACTCGTGATTCCATGGCGATGATTGATTCCTTAGAAGAGGTCATTGAGCTAGAACTATACAAACAACCAAGAGCTCTTAGGGAGGCTATGTACGAAAGAATGCTAAATCACATAAACAAGCCTCAATCTAAAACATTCAAATTCTGGAATTCTGGTAGTCCTCAGTTCGTGATCCCTATGGTTCCACATTGTCCATAATTTGTGGCTGCATGCGCAAGGAAGTTCATGCCAGACTCTCTTTCGATACATGACTCCTCTCTCAGGTCGTCATAACCCTATAAGCTATTCGAGACATGTTGTGTTGTCCCTCCCAAAATTGATAGCACAAAGGTGTTTGATAAATACGCCATGGATGACTATTAGCACTCTAGGCGGGATATTGTCCCACTTTGTCAAGCTAATCTGAACTAGAGTTTGGTGGTCTAGCCTCCAAAGATCCCTATCCAATATAGTGATTTAAGGAAAGAATATCTCAAATATATCTCCTCTACCATTGTGTCCCTGTGCGGTCGTGACAGTGACCAAGATATCACCGCTCCTATGATGGGTTTCTTGTTCAAATGTCAGAAGTAGAAGGAGCCATTCCATTTTGACTTCCTTGTGTTGATAGCCAGAGAAATGGTGAGGCAATTGGTCGAATTTGAGCAATCACGGTGGTTTAGGTTTGCCTCATTCACCTCATTGCTAGTTCATTTATTCGTACACCAAAATTTTCTTTTCTTTAGTCAATTCATGCCTTTGGCTACTCATGATGAGTTAGGAAACAAAATGCCTGTGTCCACCTGGAGCCCCATATTAATAACCACTTATTATGTATACCTATTTTCAGACTTGTCGGTGAATGACCCAAGACTTTATGTGGGTCCTAGTGACTTTCCTATCATTGAGCACCCCCCATGGTTGCCATTTTACCCTATCTTTCAAAGCCACAATATGACTAAGTCTATTCCTTGGAACATGTTGCAAGCCATGAAAAATGATTTTTGGACGAGGAAGAAGAGAAATAGCTTTTGGATATACCGCCAAGAGATGAATCAACCTAGGGCTAATCTGGGGAATGCCCCTTTTGATGAGCGTTTTGAGAAATAATGGCGTAATCATAACAAGTCAGAAGAAGAGACAAGTGATGAGTCCCTATGTGATGACTCCTCCCTCAAGGAGGCCCAACCTCAGAAGAAAAATGCTATAAATGTAGAAGAGCAAGGTTTCGGAGCTGACATTTGAATTTCTCTCATTAGCTCAGTTTAGAAGCCCCGTTCCCAAGCCACCAAGAGATCAACTGAAAAGCAGATACCCGATTCCCCTTCCAAGAATAAATAATATTTGGGTTTAGCAAAGAACGATTCATCTTCTCGAGTCCCTATGGTTTCCTCAGTGCCCCAAGTTGCATAAATGTCTTCTTAGGTCCCTAATACTCTTATATTAGCCCCCACCGAAACGTCAGTTGCACCCCAAGTTGCATCATTATAGGTCATTTCTTTGCTCCCTGCCCTTGATGTCGTATTTCCTACAATGTTTTTTTCTTGCAAATTTCTTCTACAACTGCTATTTCGCATAGGCTTGATTTTGGAGAGTCCAGTCCTCCCCCAAATGTCAGTACAACATCCGTTGATCCTACTCTTTTAGTAGCCTCTCCCTTTGTACCATTGTTCTCCCCAACCATGCTAGCACATCCCATTCAAACCACTTTTGATGGCCTTGTTTTCCATTTCCCCTATACCATCTAAGCATTTGCAGGTCAAGCCATTTTGGCCCCGAATACTTGTTATCAACAAGTTACTTACTCTAAATCTACATGGGTTAACCAGCTACATAAGAGAAAGGATAAGGATGGTGCTAAGCCAGCTCAACTCTATGTGCAGATACATTTCAGTGAGGAAAATAGTGGCCTAGACAAGATGCAAGAAGAACTCATCCACCTCAAAGAATCTTTGGATACTCAGAGGAAGGAGGACAAAGATAGAATTGTTCAAATAAACTGCTTGTAGGGCTTGTTAACTCATGCCAATTCTAAAAAAGGGAAGTTGCAATCTGCCTTGAACAACGTGAGTTCTCAATTGAAAGGGAAAGAGGCAATGAGGAATGTGGCACTGAAAGAATTGTAGGAGAGGGGGCAAGAGATACAACAGCTGAAATCAGCTTCAAGAGATTCTACCCAAATTCAAGCTTAGTTGCGAGAGATTTGCTGCAGGAAGAATATACTCGATAGGTGAGGGAAGCACAAGTCACACTTTCTGAGGATAGAGAAAAGTTTTAAATAGAAACGTACGAGATGTAGAGTAACTTGGAATAGACTGAGAAGAAATTCTAGGATATAAAGGGATTATTACACCAAGAGTAGGATCGCACAAATGCAGCTTTATGAGGCTTTTCAAGATGGAGGTACTAAGATCCTCGCTTTAGAACATTAGGTGTCCCATGAGTAGGACAAATGCAAAAATACCCAAAATAAAATAAGAGTGAAGGATAATGAAATCACGTGCTTATCTCATCTTTCTCCCACTCTGGAAGTTCCTCAAGATCTATCCCTGGTCATGGAAAAATTATATGTTTCTCATTGGGAGAAGAATAAGTAGTATTGCCCTTCGTTGCAACCTGTAATAAGATGCAAATTATTTGAGCCATTTAGATTCAAGAAAAACAATTTCAATAAATTAAAAACTTAAAAATCATTTATCTTAACTATTGTTTTTTTTTAAAAAAAGCATCGAAACAAAAAAGTCATAGATATAATTGGTGGAAAAGCAATTGAATAATAACGAGTTAATGAAAATTGCATGCAACCAATTGCAATAGTACTAGCCTAACGACAATTTCTAATAACTAAACAATAGTAAAGACTATGATTTACAACTTGAATTGAAATTGTAATTAAATATAATGTTTAAATTAAAAATAAAAAAATACGATACCTAGTTGGATTACAAATAGAAAAAAATTGTGTTGAAGATGTTGAAAATTTATTTGTGAATCTCTCTCTCTCTCTCTCTCTCTCTCTCTATATATATATATATATATATATATATATATATATATATATATATATATATATATATATATATATATATATATATATATATATAAATTATATATATTTAATTAAAGTTAAACTTATATTTTGTAGTGTGAAATCATTAATAGAAATTGAAGAAAAGGTAGGAATTAATTTAGATAAATAATAAAAGACCGTTTCTCATTTTCCTACAATATCCAATCACATAAACAATATTAAACATGTTAGATTAGGATTTCAATAGAATGGAAATGACAAAGACGAAATTTTATGTTATTGAATATAAAGAAGAATAATACATAAATATGGGAGGGCATTGATGGAACAGTTTGCAATTGTTGAAATTGTCTTACAAATTACCAAAAATAGCAAAAAAAAAAGAGATATAAACTATTGCTAATAAGGTTCTAATGAATAATACATTAACATTGCCCATTAACAACAAAGAGACATTGTCCCAAAAAAATGTGTGAGAGGAGAGGGGGGGCTAGGGTTTTTGGAGAAGATGCAAATGGTGAAGAGGATGAAGATTTAGATGACGGGGGTGATCTTGCCTGCTTTGCTTGGATCTGGTTCATCTCCTTTGTAGGTTGTGTTGGAAGTACATGATCAATGAGACATTTTTAGGTGTCTATAGTATGCATGCTATTTATGTTTATTTCTATTAAGTTTTTATAACTGTAATAAAGATTTTTGAAATTTTTTCATTACCCTCTTCTCAAGATTAGTGTAGGAAGCTATTATACTACTTAATTTCCTTACAAATGATATCAAAGCTTAATCATCTTTGGTTTCCATTGTGGGTTTTTGGGTTTTTTGAACATATTTAGATTCGAGTGGGAGGTTGTGTAGAAGATACTTTTGATCTTGTTGCAGATTTTTTTAGATGGCATGTTCATAAAGGAGAATAGAGGTGGATAATTTATTTGGAAGTAATTTTGAGATGTGGAAGCTGAAGATGGAGGATCTGATAATATATCAAGATTTGTGGGATGTTTTTGATTTGAAGGTTGCAATGCCTATAGATCCTACTATGACTACTCAGTATGATATTATTGGCTGTAAACATAAGGGTCTAATTGGATTGTGTTTGGTAGACTATATTATAATCAGTGTTCATTAAGAGACCTTTGGAAATAAGCTATGGAAGAAAGCTTAGTGAGATGTATCAAGGCATTTATTTATTGAATTAGATTTTATTGAGAAATAAATTGTATCCCTTGATAATGGAAGATGGTGGATGGATTACAAACCATGTGGAAGCATTCAATATGTTGGTGTCTCAATTGGAATCTATTTTCAATTTAATCCTAACCTTAATTCTAACCTGAACCCTACTATTAAAGTTAATCTTTAAATTAAAATTTTAATTAAGATTAGTATTACATAGTTAATCTAAGAATTATGATAGAGTTAAAATTAGAGTTCCCATTTAAAAAATTGATTAAGGTTAGAATATAGATTTTGGTTAGTACTAGAATGGTTTTCGGGTTTGAGTAAAATTTAAGGTTATTGGTTAGAATTAGTGTTCTAGCTTTGAGTTAAAATTAAAATTAATGGGTGAAATTAGTTTTTGAATTAGCATTAATGTTATGGTTTTAATTAGTATTATGATTAAGTTTAAGATTATGATTAGAATTTCCATAAAAAACCATAAGATGAGATTGATAGTAATTCTATCTTGTCATGTTTTAATTAATTAAAACTAGGAGACGCCCAAGGCATTACAAAACTACCACACATGCACACAAAGGGGAGAAACTCACAAGCAATGAGACCATCTAGACCATAAGAACCAAAAAAGGGTAGGGATTTTTGTGAAAAGATGCTTTTGATCATAGCACCAAATCGGTGGGAACAAGGGTCCTAACACAATAAAATTACATAATTAGAGCAAAGGGGTTTTGGAAGGAACATCGAACCATCTTCTTGAAAAATCCCCTTAGAGTATAGCCGATGTAGCGAAGGGAATAGTTGAAACACAATAGATTTTGAAAGGCTTCCCACAACCTTTTACTAGTAGGACCACCTTACTACTTCAACAAGGAGCGAAACCACAACAATTCAGAGACACCCAATGAACTTGAGAAAAAAATAAGCATGTAGCCATTATAAAAAAATATTAAACAAAGTAACCCTTAAATGGACTAACTCAAAAAACTCATAGGATTTTGAAAGTTGTTCTTGAACCTTTGATTTGTAGAAAAACCTACAAACAAAATAACATGTCCACCACCTCAATAGATAAATGGATCACCTCAACAAATCTATTTTTTATGAAATAGAAACCCCACAGAAAGAACATCCCTTTTGAATCTTCAATAAGTAGACCCTGAGCTAATTGACCTCTAAAAGCACTCCATAAGAAGGGGAGAGTTGGGGGCATTAGCAGGGACCCAAGAAAAGAGTAGCATCCAAACAAGGAAACCAAAGTTCACCCTAGAAGCAAGTCTGGTTAAACACCCATAAGGTAACTAGCCCTCAACACATGTCCAAAGCCTTCCCACAGTTGGTGGTGAAGAACCACCTCCAAAGGGAGCAACCATCTTTCACAAGGACCTACAAAGATGAATCTCGAAACCTCCCAACCCCATCATCAAACCCTAGGGTCACAACCCTAGATTCCTTAAGGATGGAGGACCAAAAACAACTAGGGAAATGTTTGCTACATGCCCTAGTTGATCTACTAGCTCTTGGACAACACTATTTCCAAAAGGAGTACCCAGACATATCATCCCCAACAAATGAAATAGGTTGCCAAACCCAGAAGGGGAAAGGGCCTGATACACAACAACATGGGGAAAGGGTTTTTGGAAGGAACATCGAACTATCTTCTTGAAAAATCCCCTTAGAGTATAGCTGATGCAGCAAAGGGAATAGTTGAAACACAATAGATTTTGAAGGGCTTCCCACAACCTTTTACCAGTAAGACCACCTTACTACTTCAACAAGGAGGGAAACAACAACAATTCAGAGACACCTAACGAACTTGAGAAAAAAATAAGCATGTAGCCATTATAAAAAAACATTAAACAAAGTAATCCTTAAATGGACTAACTTAAAAAACTCATAGGATTTTGAAAGTTGTTCTTGAACCTTTGATTTGTAGAAAAACCTACAAACAAAATACCATGTCCACCACCTCAATAGATACATGGATCACCTTTAAAAATCTATTTTTTATGAAATAGAAACCCCACAGAAAGAACATCCATTTTGAATCTTCAATCAGTAGGCCTTGAGCTAATTGACCTGTAAAAGCACTCCATAAGAAGGGGAGAGTTGGGGGTATTAGCAGGGACCCAAGAAAAGAGTAGCATCCAAACAAGGAAACCAAAGTTCACCCTAGAAGCAAGTCTGGTTAAACACCCATAAGGTAACTAGCCCTCAACACATGTCCAAAGCCTTCCCACAGTTGGTGGTGAAGAACCACCTCCAAAGGGAGCAACCATCTTTCACAAGGACCTACAAAGACAAATCTCGAAACCTCCCAACCCCATCATCAAACCCTAGGGTCACAACCCTAGATTCCTTATAGATGGAGAACCAAAAACAACTAGGGAAATGTTTGCTACATGCCCTAGTTGATCTACTAGCTCTTGGACAACACTTTTTCCAAAAGGAGTACCCACACATATCATCCCCAACAAATGCAATAGGTTGCCAAACCCAGAAGGGGAAAGGGCCAGATCCACAACGTGAACCAAAAAGAGGTGCAACAAGACCACAAAGTGTAGTGGTTGGCATTGAATGAACCCCAAAATAGACTGCAACCTAGTGCCACAGTATCTTAAGGAACAAAGCCACATCAGCCCACAAGAATAGAGTCAAAAAAATATGGTTGCAACCCAACCATCCATAGATTACCTTCCACCCAATAGAGGTAGATAAAAACATGGCAAGATTTCCCTTACACCATTTTGTTAGAAGGGCAACACATCACCACGTACAAAACAAGAAACAAGAACCATAGTAACCAACTCTCCCCATCAACATCTACCTTGCCATCATACTCCCCTGCATCTCCCTCGCCTAATAAAACACTAGCTCTAGACGCTTCACTTCTCCTCATTGTAATTTTTTTTCCAAAGGGGGAGATTGTTGAGCAACGTTTAGCATTATCATTAATTCTATCTTGTCATGTTAAAATGACTAAATGGATATATTTTTTCCATTAAATGGTTTAGCTTACTTTTTAAACCTTTTATTTTACTTTTCCATTATATGGATAGATAGCTCAACTTTAAATATTTTATTTTTGTAAAATTAAGTAATCTATTTACTTTTAGACATAAAGAAATGTCTAAAATTAATTTATTTTTGTAATATAGATAGAATTTTGAATTAATGTACCATTTTATTAATGTAATCTATTTATTTTTAGACATAAAGAAATTCTAAATTAATTCAATATATAAAATTTAAAATCTGTTACCCAATTTAGACGAAATATAAGGACTAGACGTAGAATTTAATTGTAATCCCTCGTTGTCATATGACAATTCTATGATAGTTTGGTCATTTGAATGCATTTCATTTGACATTTTAAAGAAAATATAAATTTTTAAATAATATTTAATATGAAGAATTTTGTAAAAAACCTTTTATATTGAAATATTTTTACTTAAGTAGAAAACAATGATAAGTATGTATTTTATATTAAAAAATATTAAATTTAATCTTACAATTCAAATAAATTTCTAAATTCATATAAGAAACAAATCTAAAAATTAATAACCTAGAAACTTCTATTTTAAAACTATTCTAAATCAATTTATATTTTATATTAATCTTATAAATTAGAATACTATATTATATTTAGTTATTATATATTAATAACTAAGGACACGAGGGGATAAGGTGTCATCTCTGAGGAGATAATATAGGGCATCTGATGCAATGACAAACAAAGTAGGGGCAAGGGGGAAGCCCTACCTAATTGACCTAGACAGAGGAATAGGTTGGGAGAGGATCCCATTGACTTCAACTAGGGTAGATGTGTCCTTGAGGAGGATCCAAACATAATTACAGAACTCACTAGGGAAGCCAAAGGCGGAGAGCATCATGAGGATGAAGTCCCATTCCACCCTGTCATATGCTTTCTCAAAGTCAACAAGGAACATGGCGGTGTCTTGGTTTGAGGTTCTGGTCCATTCCATGGATTCCAAGCTCGTTACAAGATTCTCCAAGATGTATCTGCCTTTAATGAGTCCTGTTTGGGTAGAGTAGATGAATTTGGGGAGGATCTTCTCAAGGCGAGAGGCTAAGGCTTTGGCTAAGATTTTGTAGGAGACGTTGAGGAGGGTGATTGGCCTCCAATTCTTAATGAGGGCTTTATCCCCCTCTTTTGGAATAAGATTAATGATGCCCCTGTTTATGAATTCCCCCAAGCTACCAGTGTTAAGGGCCTCATTGCAGATGTCATAGAGGTCATTGGAGATCCAGTCAATGTTGGTTTTGTAGAATTCAGCAGGAAGTCCATCAGGGCCTGGGGCCTTGTTATCCTTGAGAGCCTTAATGGCATCCTTAATTTCTCACACGGTTAGCTTAGATTTGAGGAGGCTAGCTTCATCCTCAGAGATTCTATTAGGAATAATGGTCCTACACTTGGCACGAGCATCTACTGAGGCCTCATTATCCTCTGAGGTAAACAGACTCTTGTAAAATATTTCAAAGGCTTCCTTGATATCATTGAGATCTAGGAGATCCTTATTATCTACCGCTATTTTGTCTATTCTTTCTCTGATCTATTTATGCTTGAGGAGATTAAAGAATATTTTGGAGCCGTTATCACCAAACTGGAGCCAGTGGTTACGGGCTCTAATGAAGGCACCTCTAATTTTAACTTGCTGGTGTTTTCTGAGGATATTTCTAGCCTCGGAGACTTGTTTGGCCAAGGTAGGAGAAGAGGGCCGCAGTTGGATTTCATGGTCCAGGGAGTGAAGCCGAAGGGTACGGGTTTTTTCTATGAACCTAAAGTCCTTGGCTTTTTTCTGGCCAATGGTATGGAGAAGTTTCTGCCAGGAGGAGATATTCCTCTGCCATCTGAGAATGTGGGAATGGGGGAGATGGGGTTGCAAATTGAAGAGTCTAACTATCTTGATGGCATTAAGAACTTCCTCATCTTGCAGCAAGGAGGTGCTAAGCAAAAACTTCTTATAGCAAGGGTGGCTAGGGGTGATGGCATTCCTAATATTAATGATGGCTAGAAAAGGGAAGTGATTAGATAGGGTAGTTGGTAAGACTGCAACTGTATTCCTAGATTGATTGGGGGAAAAGGAGAAGAAGTCCTTATTAGCATAGAATCTATCTAGCCTAGAGTAGATCCTATTAGTGTTTTGCTGAAAATTGCACCAGGTGTGCCATAGATTGGGTGTATCAGGTTTAGTGCCTTCCAAGGGGTCAAACAATTGCAGATGTTGTTTACACTTGTCCCAGTGAGGTTTTTCTGAGGATTTCCATTCAAACGGAAGTCCCCCAGCCTTGTCATCCTGGGATTCAGTCATATTAAAGTCTCCAGCGATGACCCAAGGGATATTTGGGAGGGATGTTAGCCAATTCGAGAGGGATATTCTTTCCTTGTAATCATTAGATGCATATATGGAGCATATGCCAAAGCAAGTTCCTTTAACATCTAGGGTAACCCAGGCCACTCTATTACAGGGGGAGGTTCCTTTATCCTTGAGGTACATTGACCATTTAGGGGCAATTAGAAGACCAACACCTCCCTTTCCTCTCAGGTGGTTGGTGCAGATTTTGATTGCATCTCTCCAAATCAAGTCAAGAGTAGTGTCGAGGGAGAACCCAACAGATTTAAGTTCTTGTAACATCAGACAGTCTAGGTTTTTATGACAGTCCAGAAACCTTTTAATAACAAATTTTCTATCACGCGACTCAAGGCCTCGAATGTTCCATGATATGTACTTCATTAAAGAGGAGGATTTAAAGGGGGGCTGGTAGGGAGTCTATGTTGACCTCCAAGCTTCTTCTTATTTTTGGAGCCCACAGGGCTACCTTTCTTTTTATTTAGGGAGTAACCTTTCATAAGGTCCTCATCATCTTCATTGTTTTCGGGAGGCTCAGTTCTAATATCAGAATTTCCTCTTATGTCGGATCCAGACAACTGGGAGCCTGGAAAGCCAGGGAGCAAAGTGCTAGATCTAATTTCATCCAAGCCTTTATTTGCATAAATAACTTCTATAATATGAATATCCTCTAGCTCTTTGAGTGTAGATGCAGTCGATGGGTTGATGGTGCTAGTATCAATAATATGACCTGCAAGTGAAGAGGAGACTGATTGTAAGGGGGTTCTGGATCTAAGGATCATTGCAGGGTTATTACAAATGTTAGCATCATCATCACCATGATTGGGGTTTTCTAAGTTTTTGACCATATTTTTAACCACAGAATTGATAGGGGATTGAGGAGGGTCCTGGGGTTTATGATTAGAGGCCAATTGGATGGTATTTGAACGGCTATGGTTTAGGGCATTGAGAGGGGTAGTTTTACGCCTCCGTTTTCTCGAGGTAACAAGCAGAAAACCCTCAGAGGGCAGTTCCACAAGGTCAAGTGGAGGGCCGGAGCCAGGGATGAGATGCTCAGGGGCCGATGGTGCGAGATCGGGCTTGAGAGGGTTAAGTTCATTAGGAGTGGGAGCAGGAACTTCGGAGACCACATTAGCAGAGTGAGGAGATGAAGAATTTAGGTCATTAATATTATTAGGGTTAACAGAGGTCCCAGCTGAGTTATGATTTTGGTTCCTGCGACTAATAATTGGGCAGTTTTTACGAATATGCCCTTTAGACCATCAAATTCCAAATTCAAAGACTATAGGATATATTCATTCATAAATATAAGGAACATAGGATAAGTTTAATATAAAGAATAGGGTGAATAAATATACCCCACGAACATTGCAATCCATGATATTACAATTTCAAATCTGCAGTTCACAGTAGTTGGACATCAAACAATTTCAAATCTGCCCCGGATCGGACTGCAGTTTAGCTCAGGAAACATCAGTTCACGGCAGTTGGACATCAAAAAATCAGAAAGATGTTTCCATTTTAAAAATTTTTATGCAGCATACTCTATAAATCAGAAAGACAGTTGCCTTATTTTCTTTTTTTGGTGGTTGTTTCCATTTCAATCGATTTTTTTTCAGTTTTCCTCGACTTTACTCTTTTATTAAAGGTTTTAAAACGTTCAGAGAATGGGGATTTGATGAGTATCAGCAGAAGCCGAGATACTGGAATTTCTTCTACCGTGCCTTCTTGAACTCAAATCAAATGAGTTGCAGAAATTTAGTTAAGCCTCTGCTCGGTAATGGAATTTCTTCTACCGTGCCTTCTTGAACTCAAATCAAATGAGTTGCAGAAATTGAGTTAAGCCTCTGCTCGGTAATTAATCCTATCCATGAGCATTTAACTAGTTTAATAGCGTAGTTTGCTTGTAATTGCATGCATGTAATGCATGCTTTAGGATTTCATTTTCTTGAAAATATTTTGTGATAGTTTGTAATCAAAGCACATTGCTTCAATGAATGCTATTTTTCAAGGTACAAAGAAATGTTGTCAGCCGGGTTAGAATGAATAATGAATTATTATAATTAAGTAATTTAAGGATCAAAAGAAGTTTCCAGTAATTGATTATGAAGTTTGAGAACGTTTCATGGTTTAAGTGTTCGCTCTGTTTTAAAACCCTTTTATTTGACTGTTTGCATTGCAGGTTTTTCTTTCAATATTGTCATTGGTGCTAAATTTTTCAGAACTCTTCCTCTTTCCCCTTCCATCTTTTTCTCCATCCCATTCCTTCAAAGGTCGTCTTTACAAATATATTATTGATATTCGTTGCATTTTACCTCTCAATTACAAAAGAAACATTTAAATTCAGTAAAATAATATGATAGAAATATCAGAGTGGCAAGTGTATCAGCTAGAATTATATTGTACAAATGCATTATAAGTGATTTTAACTATAAGATATGTATTAAGTTCAAATGTTTGCATTTAACCAACAATCACATTATGAAAAGGTAGATACAACAACAAAGGCACAATGACATTAGCATCTATTGTATGAAAATCCACCACAATACAATATGAATAACATGTACATGTAGGATCTATAAGTTGTGAAGGTCATGTTAAAAGGAGGAAAGCCAGAGTGATGCAAGAAGGAAGTTAGAAAGCATATTAAATTGTCAAGTGAAATGTAAATTTTCATATTGTTCCAACATCCAAATAATTAAAATTTCATCATAAATTTTCAACACTATAATGTTCAAATTACTAATTGACAAGGAATAGAGAAGTACAATTACCAACTCTTCTCATTATCCCCTAAACTATCTCCTACACTGTCTAGTGAACAAAGGCCCTCAGAAAATCGTGGAAGTGTACAACACCTCAAACTATCCTTTCACACTCTTTAGCCTTATTCAAAAGTTTTGAGGAAAACCTACTTCTTCTTGTGTAACATCTTTGCTGCCTTGCAAAGTTCCTGTGATGGAAAAAAATAAAATGTTATGCATTACAAATCGAGAGGAGAAATATGAAATTTAAGACAATAAAATATAGAATCTTTAGCCTTATTTTAAACATTCCAGTAAAACAAATTGCTTTCTCTCTTGAAACTATGGTACCTGCTAAAGCCCATCAGTTCCTTCTTGACCATTGACCTATGATGCCATGAATGTTAACATCAGGTCAAATTCAGATGCATACAACCACTTAAGTAAACTAATCTGACAACATTATTTAAGAGTACAATTGCAAATTACCTATTGATGTTTTCGTTGTACTATGGGCTTTCGGCCACGCCTTCCTGGTGGAATGAAGGGAAGGTTGTGCTTCAATGCCCTATGTGCATTGAGGCTTTTTAAATTCCAAAATCTCTGCCTTACTCCCACACAACATGAATCATACTCACAAAAATAAAGTAATCTTCTATCACATCGTTCAGTTCTATGATGAGTAGAGACCTGCACAAACAATTTCAAAAATAAAATAATTTAATGGAAGTTCTATCTATTTGGTATGCTGTACAGAGAGATTATGCTCAGGGTTTGAGAAGGGTTATCTGTGAATCTGATTCACATTTGATGGTTTCTATGTTGACTATCAAGCTGTTGGATGGGGTTAATTGATGGATAGCTCAGGTTTTTTGACAGTTTCTCAGTTTCCTTGACAATGGAATTGTGTAGCAAATTGTTTGGCTAAGTGGGCATATGATTTTTCAGAGGGATGGAATATTGTTGACAAGAGTTCTTTGCCTTTGGATCTTTCTAGTGTATTAGATTAAATTGGACAAGAATAGGGTAGTTTAATGGTTGGCTAGGCCTCCAGTCTTGTGTTGTTGTATTTGTTCTTTGTGATTAATAAATTTGTACCCTTTTAAAAAAGAAATAGCAAATAAAACAATAATTGTAATATTAAATCCACCTTTTCTTCCTTAGGATTAGTGTTTCCCCCATTGTCAGCCTCATCGTTAGCCTTGCTCTCTACCACCTCATGATTAGTGGATCCATCCTCTTTATCTTCTTCTTCATCAACCTTATGTATCGCCATGCCATCCTCTCTGTCACCATTTTCCTCTTCATTGGCGTCATTCATTGCTAGGCCATCTGCTTCGTCATCCCCTTCCTCAGCCTGATTATCCTCCTAAAGTGAATGAAAGATATAATGTCAAAACTTTATCTCCTTCAGAAATTTAATATTTCTAAATCAATTTCTAAAACATCACTATTGAACATTGCAACACAAGACTAACACAAATTGAGCATCACTATTGAACATTGCAGCACAAGACTAACACAAATTGGGCATCTCTATACATTGCAAATTACTAACGTGTTAAATACCTCCTTGTAAACCCTCTACTTCTAATTTAGATTTGAGAATACATAACTAAAGAAAGTAGAGAATTCGATCTCACTAGCACATGAGGTTGATTTACATTCCACGATTTCAGATCCATTGTACAAAAGGGTTTATCTGATTTGAAAGGAGCAACAGACTCCATTCTCACGTGCTTATGAGAGGATGAATTGCCTGCAATAAAAATTCACTTTATTATTATACCGATCCTACTAAAAAATACAGTTCAAATGCAACTCCATTAGTTAGTTAAAACACTTAAAAATTTAAAAGGCTCTATTGTTTTAGACAAACTTTTACTCACCGAGGAAGGGAGGCATCCTTTTTGTTCTTTGAATTTCAGTCACCGCCTGAAACTCAGGGTTGTCTTTTTCATCAGAATCCAGATCAATCAGCAGTTTACTGTCTGTTTGTTGATTTAAACTACGCTCATTATATTTGATAACCAGTGTACAAGAGGGTTTATCTGATATAAAGGGAGCATCAGATTCCATTGTCCCATGCTTCTCAGATGCGAAAGAATGTCCAGGGTTATGGGATGAATTGCCTGCAACAAAAAATAACTTTATATTATTCCCATTCTGTTCAAAAAATACATTCAAATAACTCGATAAATTAGTTATGGAACTTTAAACAAAACCTTTTCTTACCCTGAAATGAAGATTTGCTTTGTATTCTTTGATTTTTTTCACATGATGTTTTATCGAAAATCTTGACTTTAAAGCATGACTTAGAAATGTATTTAAAAACTAGAAGATCGCCCACTTCCAGCCCATAATAATTTACAAAGTTTATCCAGCCGTGTTGAAGTTCCAACTTTTTGATGGAACGCCATAACCGTACATTGAAGTTCTGCCCATCTGGGCCTTGCAACACCATATGTTCATCTTGGTCATTTATGATCTGGGAAACAAAAGCCCGAGGAATGCGCTGCGGTAAACACAATGAACAATTAGATTTTACAGATTCTTAACAGTATACATGAAATAAAAAGAATAAAATATGTTGTATAGAGTTACCAGTTTCTCTGCAAAATCTCCAAGCATAATTTTGAAGAAAGAAGCAGACCCATCAAAGTATTCTTTCTCACGGTGTTTTTTATAACATTTCTGACTGCATTTTGGGCACGGCATATAGTGCTCTCCCGTTTCTTCTATCTCCATGGCAAATTCAGATGCAAAGCGTATAAGAAGAGAGTGAGAGAGAGTTGGGCACTGAGAGAATGTTAAGTGGAAGTAAAACCACTATCGCATTCCTAAATGAATGAATATACGAAAAGGAAGTTTTGGACAAACTCAACCTGCAGAGAATCTGAAAACAGACAACCTGGAATGTCAAATAGAATAACAACGGTGAGTGAAGAAGAGAACGATGTATTTTATAATGTGTTGCATCATAATCAAGAAATGTGGCGACGTGTTGGCCTTCTAAAGGCTTACAGCATGTGCGCCGCAGGCTTTACAAGCGCATGCATGGATGACACGTGCTCGACTGTAATTTTTTGAGAGTTCATAACGCGAGAAAAATGTATCACTGCCAACATGGAAATTGTTATCTGCCAAATCATTTGGCCGACAAAATTACACGTCTCTTCAATATTTACTCTTTTAGTCCTGAATCTGTTGTGAGTTCTGTGCCCCACTATCATGTAAATTGTGCCCAATTGAGAAATTACAAATGGCAAATGGAAGGAATGGTTTTGCGTTTTGGAAAGCGGGTGAGGAAATATTAATTGGAAGTCACAAGATGAAGATACAAAAGAGTTGTGAACATTAAATTTGAGTACCGAGATAAATGAATCTAAAGCAGCAACGCCCTGCTTCTTAAAAACCACTATGGAGATCCCTCCAATACTTGTTTTTACTCTGCTAAATGTGATAAAAGACCCCAAGTTGTTGTATATTCTGCCATCTATCCTGTAAATTGTGCCCGACTGAGAAGTTCTGCCAGAAAGATTTTTGTTTTGGAAGGCGGGCGACGAAAGATGAATATAGAATAGAGTACCGAGATTGTTTTTGTTCGTAACCACAAGATGAATATAGAATAGAATACTTCTGTACCCACCATTTTTTAAATTGCCTATGGACCACACAAAATGCGACAAGGCCTAAGAGACAGCACAGCTATTGTCCTTGTCTAGTGACATGCCTAACATACAAATCATTCAACATAACATACAATGGGACTTACACTCACTTGTGGAGGAAGCCTAATTAATTTTTTTAAAATAATTATTTTGATGTGTTACTATTTTGTTTTATTTTATATATCATATTTATAAGGGGGATGATCTATATTTGTATAAATATAATATAAATATTATGGGAGAGGGTCTTATAGTGGAGCACCCTAGTTTCACACCTCTCAAAATTTGTCTTAAATATTTTAAATCAATTTGAATTTTGTACAAATATTTACATGTCAATTTTTTAAAACAATTTGGTTTTAAGTCCACATGGTCAAATATGCCACATCACATGCCTTTTTCGTAAGGTGTCCAAAATGGTCCAAAAATTAAATAAGACTCGTAGTTGTGCACTAAGTCATGTTTATTGGTGTGTTGATGTGGCATCACATATCTGGTTGCTTTTTCAAAATTAGTAGCATCTTTTTGGGGATAAGTATCGACATGACACTTATTGTACTCCACTAATAGATGAATTGTGTCCCACTACCATCCCCATTATAGGGCCTTCTCCATGGCATACTTATATTTAAAAAAAATTTAAGTGAAAATACAGCAAGAGATATCAAAATTGAAAATATTTTATATTTATAATGATAATGATCATCAAATTTGTTATTAAAAATAATTAAAAATATATATAAATAAAGGAGAAATGAGGTTTATCAAATAAAAATGTGTATAAGAATATTTTTTAAAAATAGGAAAATAAACCGCAAATAGAAAATTATTGAACTTAACATAGCCCCCAAGTAAACCTTTTAATAATTTTATTACTATGACTAATAACTAAAGAAAAGTAAAAAGGTTATTTTAGTAAAAAGGTTATGGTTTAGAGCTTGAATTGATATTGCAATTAAATTTAAAGTTTAAATAAATAAATAAAACAAGGTACTTAGTGCGTTCCGGTCGAGGAGATCAAACGTATCACCCTAGGAGTCGAACTTGGGTTCGCGACCTTGAGAGATGCTTACAGACTGTAGAGGGATGCGATCTTCACAATCGCACCACCAATCTTGAGGCTGGTTACAGTGAAGTCACATAGAATACAAATGATGCCTCTTGAAGCGATTGCAAAGCTGCATGAAGATATCCTATTTTTCATGGATGGCCAAGCCCTACACCACACTTTGCTCACTTCGGCTGGTACGTAGGGTTCTGCAAAACCTGCACTGCTAGTCGAGCCATCCAATGGAAAGCGGGATGACAAGGCATTAGAAAACTTCTTCTGGGACATTGAGGAGATGTTTTCTAACTTGCATGGATTATCCGATGAGGCCCAAATCAAGAAAGATGGTTCATTGTGTCTGTGCATAGATTTCAGAGGTCTTAACAAGCTCACTGTGAAGAACAAGTATCTGCTGAATATTGTCAAAAGATAATTTGATATTTCTATTTTTTTATTATACTTACATATATAACATATAATTAATATTGTTAATCTTGTAGACACTCAAAATTGTCTTGTTACTAATATCGTTAATTATTCTTCTATATTAATTAAGTGATCTTAATTATTTAGTTAATCCAATCCTATTTTTCTAAGCCAATATTCATCTTTTTTAGCAAAAAATAATTATTCAATTTCCATCCAAATCATTTAATCAATAAACCCTCCTTTTAAATTATTTAAATACTTTTATTATTTAATTAATTTTGAATTTCTAATTCAATTAAATGATCTTTATCATTTAATTAAATTCAATTAAGAAATTATTCAATTGTCTGTATCTATGTCCCGTTAATCTAAATTTATTTTATTGAATTTCAAAGTAACTAAATTCCATCCAAATTTGAATTCATTTCATTTCCATCAATTTGAATTTCACTTGACATTTAAAATTTTTTAAATTCAAATCAATGACATTTCATTCTAATTTCCTACATCAAAAGTCAAAATTCTAACTACCACTAACTTCTAGTCAACTTTCAATCAACTCATTCTAATAGATCAATCAATTCAATCTTCTAACCAATCAATTTAGTCCACACATCAATCAAACTAGTTAATGAACCCATCAAATTCATTAAAAAGTCAATTAATCTTCATGACTCAATCAAATGGGTTATACTTTCAATCAATTTGAGAGTTCTTAATCTATTTTGTATCAATCATTTTCCATGTTAGATCGATTCTGTTGTTGAATCCATATCAACCATTCATCAAAATTTAGGAAGTCTATGAATTGAACTTCAGTCCTTCATTATTGGTAACCACTATCTTCGGATTCTTGTGTCAAAATATTACAAATTTTTCATAGTGCAACTCTAAGAGCCAATTTTCCACAAGAAGAAAAAGAACAATTGAAGAGATATGCTAAGATTCAACATAGAGTATTTTTTGATTTGATTCATTTTATTGTTAAATTTATTAGCGAACTCTTATTGTCTTACGATCAAAGTTGTTAATTAGGTTCATTTTTTTTGCCTACCTATTAATTTAATTAGCAATGGTAAATTCTGTTAGACTTGTGTGAACAATGTTGTCATTGATTCCAAACTAGTCATCTAGTTTGGACCAGACATTATATGAGGTTTGGACATTAGTCTGGATGCAATGGATGTTATGGTTGTTATTGTATCAAAGGATTGTATGCAGTCAGTATGGATGTGTAGTTCAGATGTTGCGGTTTTGGTCAGAAGTTATTATGCAACATGGATAACCTTGGATGATGAATTTAGAGGTTTCATTGAGTTCTCATTGATCCCGGTATCATGATGTTAGGTATTCTCATTGATCCTGATATTAGTTACCTATCCCAGTGTTAGCAGTTTTGGTAATTGTCAGATGTATCTCTTAGAGTTTTGTATTGCGGTTTTATTGGTACGCGTGGAGCCTACATTTTTTAAATATTGGGCTTGATCCTATGATTATGGGTCAGTATTCTTGGGTTTGGATGACCCTATCCGTTTCTAATAATCTTGGTATATGCATTAGCAATCAGAGTATGTAAAGGAAGCATGTAGAAGTCTTGCAGAGGCTAACATAATCATATTGATAATGTGTTGGGCTTGGCCAACACACTATTTTGTATTTGTGCCCTCCAATATATACATATACATATGTAGTAGCATAATGCAGAAGTAGAAGTAGAAGCAGAATAAGAAAAAAGGAGAAAGAGATTGAGTGAGTGAAGGTGTGTGTGATATGCAAAAGAAATTTGGAAACTAGGATAGCAGTATCTGTGAAGTGAGTTGCAAAGGCAAATAGTGTTGCAGTAGTTCTTTACTGGACTTGTTGCGGGATAGTTGTACAAAGATCTGTAATCGGATCTACTGTAGAGTTTGTGATTTATAATTTGAGATTAAACATGGAATTGATTCCATGCATTTGGACATGCAAACCTTCTTAGTTCAACCTTTTCAGTTGCAGTGAGCATTTTGACAATTAGCCATCTCTTTGTATATTTGGAGTGAGCAGTTTGACAATGAGCCATTTTTGTAATCTGGCAATGAGCCACCCCTTTGTAAACACAATTATAACTAGTTATATTCTTTTGAGAGTTAACACTCTCTGTGGTTTTTCCCATTTGGGTTTTCCATGTATAAATCCGGTGTTCATCTTGTGGTTATGTTCTTAATGTTTATTTTGTATTAACTGATTTATATTAGTCAAGTTTGTTTGATATTTTTGTGGATAGTCATAATTGGTGAAATTTTTTCTTTAATTTGTGGGAATACTGATTCACCCCCCTTCTCAATATTTTGGTGCTTTCAATCTGATCAACAGATTGCCCTCATATAAATTTTGGTGAACTTGGCATGAAGTCAACAACTCTGTGATTTTTTTATATTTTTGTGACATTCTAGGTGCAAGTTCAAATTTTCACAATCGCACTTAGATTTTCATATTTTTTCTAGCGATCTTTGCATTTGCATATTATTTATTCCTTATTTATTAAATTGATCTTGCATCTATGATATTATCAATGTCGTATTTGTCTAACAAAAAAGTTTGCATTTGTGTGAAATTAACTTTGCATTTGTCCATGAATTTAATGAGCCTTGTTGAGTATAGGGTTTCAATTTTGTTCTTTTACTGGATCATTTTCACTAATGTTTTGTGCATAGGAGAATCTATTTTTTGTTAATAATAGGATGACCTGCATAATATGACCAAATATTTCAAGGCAACAGTTGTGAGCTCAACAAATGCATAAAAGCAAAATATATCTTCAATGAATTTGACAAAAATATAAGCCTTACTATTTATCAAATGTGTTTGCTAGCTTACACCATGCATTATAACGTATCACCTATTCCCATCTTAATGCTTTAATTTCATGATATATTTTAGAATTAATGTTTTGACAAATTTCGACAGACATAGACAAATATTCGCATCTGTTCACAATAATTTATGCATTCATTTGTAATTGTTCTTGTATCCATACTCAATTTTTTTTTCATTGGTCTACTTGGAGTTTTGCATTTGTCAAGTTGTTGTTTCACATTTGACTAGTAATTTACAGTGAGGTAGTACTTTGACTTTTCTAACATTTCTTGCTTTCAGTTAAGGTCTTATATTTCTACATGGATGAGTGAGTTTTTCTCACTACTAATATTTCATCTTTAGCATTTGGTGTTTGTATTTCAAAGACAAAAACAAACAAAAATACTTAGAATTAGTGTTCTTACAGAATGTGTGTTTTTTTCAAGCTCACTCATATTTGGATCTAGTGCACTAAAGATAACATATGCTTGAATTGCTTGTGCACTTGCACATTCTGTGTAGTATCCATTTTATTTTTTTTAGAAGGCTTGCCTCTTCAAAGAAGTGATCACTCCTAGAAGGAGGAATGACTAAACTAGATTTTCTGTTCAACTGCTATATAAACAAGTAGCAAGACAAATATTATCTTATAGGGTGAATATGACATAGGTGCAATATGAGTTCGATAGCCTTCGAACATCAAGGCCCATTAAGGGTTGTTAGAGCTGGTAGTGGGTGTCCTAGTGAGTTTGTATGTGGTCTTGCTCCTCAAACAATTACTAAAAACCTTTTTGTAGAGACCCACCCATTATTTTGACCAAATATTGTGATTGTTTCAGTGGAAGGGCATAACTAGTTTTTCCCTGAAGATACTCACCATAGGGCTCCTATAAGATGAAATGGAAATCACTAGCTTAGCATAAGCTACTTGTATGTTCTTAGAGAAAGCATGATTAGGTCATCCTTCTAGTCCTCGAGGTCCCTGTCTATCCTCTCTCCCATTTACATGAGTGTATATAGCCATTCAAGGTGTCCCTACATTTGCATTAATGAAGATTCCAAGTTGTGTGCTGAAATTATTGCAATAAAGCCTTGTCTTTAAGAGGTAAATACTATCTAAATCATTTACAATTATGATACTATTAGTGAAAACTTGTCCTAAATTTGGCTTGTGAACATACAATTATGTTTGTAATGCCCTACAAAGGAACCCTAGAAGACAACTCATCTAAATAACTAACCTCAAGAAGATATATATATATATATTTATATATTTTAAAAATACATTAACTCATTAAGCTATAATAATGAATAGCATAATATTAAACACGATCTAAAAATTTATGTAAGCACAAGTAGAGACAACTAAAAATAATAACATCTATGTCCTCTAAGGTCCCCTAGCATCGCTACAAGGCTTGATGCTAACACATACTAAGACCTAAGAATCAAATGTAATCTAACCATTACATAACATAGTGCCTTCACACCATACTTAGCAAACAAAATTAGCAAACAAACTTAGCAAACAGAGTTCATAGCAGTTGGACATCCAAAAATCAGAAAAATGTTTCCATTTTAATATTTTTTATGCAACATGCTCAGTACATCAGAAACACAGTTGCCTTTGGATCACACTATTTCCTATTTAAGTTGTTGTTTCCATTTTAATCAATTTTATGCAATTTTCATCGACTTTAGTATTTTATCAAAGGCCTTAAAACGGTGAGTTCAAAGGTTTCCCGTAAATCCATTGATGAAAATTGTTAATCAATAATCCTATCCATAAGCATTTAACTGGTTTGATAGTGTAGTTTGCTTGTTAATCAATAATACATGCTTTAGGACTTCATTTTCTTGAAGAGATTTTGTATTAGTTTGTAATAAGTTGAAGGCTTCACGAGCCGTGCAGACAAAAGATGCACGTGGTACAAAGAAATGTTGTTAGCTGGATTAAAATGAATGAATGAATTATTATAATTAAGTAATTTAAGCATCGAGAGAAGTTTTAGGTAATTGATTATGAAATTTGAGAACATGCATGATCTTAAGTGTTAGCTAAACTTACTTTTCCCCATCCCATTCTGCCAAAGGTTGTTTTCACAAATATATCATTGATATTCGTTGCATTTGGCCTCAATTACAAAAGCAACATGTAAAATGCAGAATAATAATATTAAGATAGAAATATCAAAGTGGCAAGTGCATCAGTTTGGATTCACATTATATTTTACACATGTAATATAAGTGAAATTAACTATAGATGATTCATAAGCTATCTATTAAGTTCAAATGTTTGCATTTGACCAATAAATATATTGAGAAAAGGTAGATACACAACCAAAGGCACAATGATAGAAACATCAATTGAACATAAATCCATTACAATATGATATGAATAACATGTACAACAAAATATACAATCTTTAGCATCATTTTAAACATTTCAGTAAAACAAATTGCTTTCTCTCTCAAAACTATGGTACCTGTTAAAGCCCATTAGTTCCTTCTTGACCATTGACATATGATGCCATGAATGTTAACATTAGATCAAATTTGAATGTATAAAACCACTTAAACTAATCAAACAACAAGATTTAAGAGTACAATTGAAAATTACCTTTTCATCCAACTTTTTTCTTTCTATCAATGCCAATATTTGTTTCATTCCTTCCTCATTATTTTTGTAAGATTGCATTTCAGCGTCAACCTCCTCCATTATCTTTGAATTCAACTTTTTTCTTTCTATCAATGTCATTATTTGCTTCCTTCTTTCCTCATTATTTTTGTAAGACTGCATTTCAGCTTCAACCTCATCCCTTGCTTTGCCAAGGAGTTGACCATTGACCTATGAAGCCATGAATGTTAACATTAGATCAAATTTGACTGCATACAACCACTTAAGTAAACTAACCAAACAACATGATTTAAGAGTAAAATTGCAAATTACCTTTTGATCCAACTTTTTTCTTTCTATCAATGCCATTACTTGTTTCCTTCTTTCCTCCTCATTATTTTTGTAAGATTGCATTTTAGCTTCAATCTCCTCCATTACCTTTCGATTCAACTTTTTTATTTCTGTCAATGCCATTATTTGCTTCCTTCTTTCCTCCTCATTATTTTTGTAAGACTGCATTTCAGCTTCAACCTCCTCCTTTGCTTTGTCAGGGAGTTCCTCATAATTTTGTACTCAATGTGATCTACATTTACTCTCAGTTACATGCCTTTTTTTGTACAATATGGCAACCTCAATTGGCAGTCAACATCACTTTTCCTCTTTTCATTATACTTTCTTATTTTCTCTAGTGAAGGAGGTGGATGTTTTTGTTGTTGTCCTATGGACTTTCGGCCATGCTTTCCTGGTGGAATGAGAGGAAGGTTGTGCTTTGATGCCCTATGCGAATTTTAAAGTTTTCAAATCCCAAAATCTCCATCGTACACCCATGCAACATGAACCATATTGACAAAAATAAAATAATCTACCATCGACCCATTCAATTCTATGATGAGTAGAGACCTGCACAAACAATTCCAAAAATAAAATAACATACTATTTATAATGAAAAAGAATTGAATGTATAATGTTTAAACAATGACAAATAAAATGGTAATTGTAATATTAAACCTCATCCATTACCACATCATCCTCTTCCTCTACCTGATTATCCTCCTAAAATGAATGGAAGGTATAATGTCAAAACTATATTTTATTTTTTTTCCCTAGACCTTCCCCATTTTATGGAAGGGCAAGAGTCACAACTTAGAATTCCTCTTTAGATGTCCCTATTGGGAATTGAACTTGGGTCTCCACAGTGAGAACCCAGTGTTTTAACTAGTTAAGCTCAACCCCTTGGACATAATGTCAAAACTATTATCTACATCATAGATTTGATATTCTATATGAATTTCTAAAATTTTACCATTGACGCACTGCAACAAAAGTATAATACAAATTTGACATCTAATCATTAACCTGTTAAATATCTCTTTATAAACCCTTTACTTCTAATATATAAAGAGAGAAGGGAATTCGGCATTGCATTATTTCACATCTTTGTAAACCCTCAACTTCTAATTTAGCTTTTTAAACCCTTACCTTCTAATTTAGATATGAAAATATATTTATATAACTAAAGAAAGTAGAGAATTTAATCTCACTATCATGAGAGGTTGATTTATATTCCACGGTACGAGCATTGAGAGAAGGTTGAGTGAGACTAAATACACTATCACATTCTTATCAGAGAATGTTGACAAGGGAATTTTTGGACAAACTTAGTACAGAATGATGTATTTTTATAATATTAATGGCCAGAGTTGTGTGACGAATGATACCCTAATGTGTTTTGTCAGAGTCAGGAAATATACATTAATATGTTGATTTTGACAGAGTTGAAATAAGGTGATGTGTTGGTCTTCTAAAGGCATACAATGCGTGTGGAGCTGGAATTACAAGCCCATGCATGGGTGACACGTTGCCCTAAAATTTCTGCTCTAGCATGTGTTCGGCTACAATTTTCCCAGCAATTTTAAAGTCAAAACTTGAAAAATAGCTATCTGTTTATACCGGGAGAAAAATTTACTACTGGCAAGGTGAGAATCGTTAAAATTATAACTTGTCTACTCAATTTTTCCTCTTCCCAGATCTATTTTTAGTCCTCAATCTATTGTGAGTTATGTGCCCCGTATTTCATATAAAACCCATCCAATACATAAGAAAGCTGGTACACGTTGTGGTATGTGGTTAGCTGGGAAATTGCAAATGGCAAACAGGAAGAATGATTTTGCGTTTCGGAAAGATTGTTCAGATAAGTATGGAATCAGAAGATGGGAAAGCCACAAGATGAAGATAGAAAAGAGTTGTCAACATTAAATTTGCGTACCGAGATGAATGGATCCTAAACAACAAGAAAGAAGAGTTGTTGAATGGGTGAATGAAGAAAGAAGAGCAATGAGAGTTAAGTAAAGAATCCTATGCTTCTTAAAAGCTGTTGGAGTGCACCATGCCAAAATCTGATCCGTTAAATGCTCACTGCTCACCTTTTAAATTGTGTATGGAGCACACAACTATTCTAAGATGTGCTTCTAAGATGGACATAGCTATTCTCCTTGCACAGTTACATACAAATCATCATGTAAAATGGCATACCATCATTCAACATAACATGTTATGGATCCACATCCACTTGTAGAGGAAGCACTAATGTAAATAAGTAACATTTCAATTTTCTAAATTTCTGATAAAAAATGGACAACAAATAAGCATACTCTTAAGAATGAACATTATCTTATTTCATAACATTATTGCTCTATGAGTTGGTATTCTAATTGCCAGTAAGCAAATTTAAAGTTTTTGATGAAATAATGTTTTAAGGCACAATACATGAGAAGGTTAACACACCTTGGACTCTAGATTTGGAGACACAGTAGAGTTACACAGATTATAAATTAGTTTGGTAGTATGCACATCCCCTCCCTAAGTTGACGACCAAACTGCTTCTAATGCATGGAGCATATAGGATGCTAAAATACCAAAGATGTGCCTTATAATTTTGGCTTGAACTCCCACTTTAGACATGAGCTTTGGCTACATGATTTTTGGGGCATGAAGTTGCTTTCCTTAGCCCTATTTTTTATTATCAAAATTCAGAGTAAGCTAGTGCACCTTCTTAGACATTTTTTTATTGTTTGGCAATCTCCAACTCAAACTAAAAATGAAACTTCTTTCTTAGCCATGCAAAAAGATTTGGATGCGAAATTAGTATTTTGATCTTTCAAAAATGCTTTAACCGGCTGTACCAAGATTTTATTGATTGCTAAAACAAAGAAAATTTTGATCACAAGTGGTCAACAATTTGATGAAAAGCATGGTTGAAATATTGAATAATCGAGGTCAGCTCCTTTTAATTTGGCACTTTAGTGTATTTGAGCCTAACTACAAAGTCTTTCAAAACTTTAATTGTTTCCTGAATATTTGAATTGAGGGAGTTTTTCCTGCATTTTGCCCAATTCTTGTTTGATTACCAACATCTTTCAATACTATCATTTGTACATTCTCCATGCAGGGTTGCTTTAAGTTCCTATACAACACTTTGGGTATCTTTTACTTTTTCCTTGTTCTCCCACAATGTACATGAAGTGAATGAAACAAATTCTTAAATCCTTAGTAACAAAATATTATCCATCTTACAACTATCAAATACTTTGTCCTTGGCTTTCTTATATGCATTCATTATCATATTGATGGCCTAGATTCACTCTTTAGGAATTTCCATATTAAAATTATTGAGCATTGGTTTAATCTTTGGGAAACATGAACAATGCATAACCATGTATTATATTTCTACAAGCATTATAGAATAACGTCATGAAGTAGAGAGCCATTAGCCATATAAATAGAATACAAAGATCTATTTTTATTACCATTACATCATCAATATAATATAACTAAAATGATCTATGAGAATTAGCAATCTCATGTGAAGATAAAATATATGTATCACTCTCAATGATAAAATACATAGATAAAAATACAGTGCTACGAATGATGAAAGATACAAGCATGGTGCAACGACATATCATGCATAGAGGAAACACATACATCCATAAGAGAAAATTACATAAGAGTATCAAGGATGGAAGAATCATGAATAATAAAGCATAAAAAAAAATAGACAACATCAAATCTATATAGTCTTATGACAGTGATGTAGAGTCATATAATGTCACATATCTATAATATAAATATATATGCACAAAATTGTCATATAGGCATACAACAAAGGAACTTAATGTGATCACTTTTGTCTAGGTGAAGGGAAGACATCATGGGGTAGCTTTGACCATCTAGTGGATGGAGAGGCATACAATGATGGGTTTTCTTTTAACTGATTGACTTAATCTCCTATCTATTTTTTTTTGGAGCTCCACCCAATACAATAAAAGTGTATACATTAATATATAAAACATTATTAGAATGATATATAACGAAATAATCATTATTATGATCTCATCATCTTAAAAAAGAAATCCCTCTTCATCTATAAGATGGGTAGGTTCACAAAATAGCATTGTGAAGCCTTATGACAAACATCAAGATACATAATAAAAAAAAAAAAGAATATTATTCATATTTTGACTAATATACAGATAAAATAGCAAATAGAATATTTTATTTCTAATCTATCTCATGTACCTTTGTCAAAGGCATTGAAGATGATACAATGGAAACAACTTCGTAGTCTAGTGTGGTATGAATATGAAAATGAGCATTAAAAGAGTGCATGTGTAGCCGAGCTAGTGTGAAGGCGAATCATGAGGCATAGTGTTAGGCTAATGATCCTGGTGCTACACACCAACTCCGGTTTGATTCTCACTAGGATTACCACAAACCCTTTTGTCAATGGGCCCTTGGTCTACTGGTGAATTTGAATGGCTCCAAATGAGCCCACTAGGGATCAAGTCTTGTAGAGTGCAAGCCTCACCATCATAAGGGATGAGGCCGAGATCATGCCCTGGAAAAATTTGGCGGAATGGATACCCCTCTATCCTTGGCTCTTAGAAGAAGAGGTTGAGCCTATTGGCTCATTCTCCTATATCGGGTGGCAAAAAATACTTTGTGAAGGCCCTCGCTAGGTTGGCATCTCATGGGCTTCATTTCCTTTCTGGGTTGTCGTGCTCACAGGTCTGGACCTCCATCAAATTAAAAAAAGGAGAATTAAATTATATAAATAATTTAAAATAAAATAGTCAAGCTTACCTCAACATAAGATGTATGGCAACTCCAACATGTGATTTTTAAAGTCCAACATTAATTTGTTCAATATCCTTTGTGAGTTCTAATATTACCATTCATACAAGGTTAAACAACTTATATGTACCATGTTATTATGTTTTTACTAATACATATTTGTGTACTCAACCATGTTGTGTAATAAAAAACTGAAAGGCCATTAAATGTATGATGAACAGTTCAACCCTAAAATTTTTTTTACAATCATTATAGTAATTTAGTTGATCTTATATTTTCAAATGAAATACAATAAATTGAATAAGACCTTGTTCAAATTTTACCTATTTATCAATGCCAAATTATATTTCATTAAGTAGCTAATCTATTAAGACAATATAATCTAATAAAGACATGTCCTTAAAACCCATAATAAAAAAAATAAAAAAAAATCTATAATTTTGACATAAGTGAGGTGAATCTTGAGACCCCTTAGACTCAACCCCATTACCTTGTATTAGACACTTAATATACTATAAAAATGATTGATTGAGTTTATTGACAATAAGTTCTTGACTTTGATACACTCTTTTACAATGGAAGGGATTGAGGAATTCTTAATGTCTAATATGGAAACAACTTCATATTCTAGAGTGGTTTGAATATGAAAAAGACTATTAGATTATGTAATTAACTGAAAATGAAATAATGTTATTATACTATCAAAATCTACCTATAATTATTTTATAAATATATAATGGTCTTAAAAATAATCAAGCTTACCTCAACATAAGATGTATGGGCAATACAACATACTTGTGATAAATAAAGTCCAACATTAATTTGTTCAATATCCAAAGTGACTTTTAATATTACCATTCATATGAGGTTAAAATAATGTGTACCATATTATTATTTCTTAATTAATGCATATTTATGGCCTCAACATTGTCCTGTGATAAAAAATGAAAGGCCATTAAATGTAGGATGAACACTTTAACCCTAAAATTTTGTTACAATCATTATAGTAACTCAATTGATCTTATATTTTTAAATGAAATATAATAAATTGAATTAGACCTTGTTCAAATTTACCTATCTATCAATGCCAAATCATATTTCATTTAGTATTTAATCTATTAAGACAATCCGATCTAATAAAGATGTGTCTTGTTGTTGGCTACATGCATCTCGATCATCCACAAACCCATAATCACAAAAATATAAAATAAAAAATCTACAATTTTGACATAAGTGAGGTAAATATTGAGACCCCTTAGACTCGCCCTCATCACCTTGTATTAGACACTTAATATGATATAAAAAGGATTGATTGAGTTGATTGACAATAAGGTCTTGACTTCGATACACTCCTTTACAATGGAAGAGATTGAGGAATGATTAATGTCTAGCCTTGCAAGGGATCTCATTGCTTAGTTTTGGATAGATTGTGCTCCCACTATATCTTGTAGAGTGCCAACCTCTACCTTGGAACTCTTGCATGCCAAAATAGTTTGGGGTTTCATTGTAGACAAAATTTTAAGAGTTTTATCAAATGTACTATCAGGCCTCATTGTTATTGCATGAAGAACAATGATAACTTTAAGAAACCCCCTCTTTGAAAATTCTATAAAATCTTGGTGAATATTTAAATTTATTTAAAAAAAATAATAATATTTTTTATTGGTGAATCTTTCCTTTTTTTTAGAGAAAAAAATTTATTGGCAATTTTTTTATATCATTTTTTGGTAGAAAATATTGGTGAACCTTGGAAAATAATAAGAGCATGCATTAATTAATATTGCGAATCCTTTCATTTAAAAAAAATAGTCATTTATAGAAAAGTAAACGCCTAAAGGTGGAAATCATTAATGAGTTTAAGGGGTAGAATTTACATTATTTAGTTTCTACCATTAACTTAAAATAATCTAATAGCCCTCTTTGTATATTGTGAGATAAAATGTACCAACAATTTCTAATACACATGGGAGCAAAAAATGCTTTTAGACCATTGATTTTCATTGAGGTCAACAATTCAAAAGCAATTTCAAACCCCACGAGCATTAAAAATTGTATGTATAATTTATCTCATGGAATACAATGAAGGTCATTAGATTATATTTTAAATCAATGGTGGCAACTTAAGATTTTTTATATAACCCTAAAGTAACTAATAATTATGATATATTGTTGGCAACTTAATTTAGATTTCAATAATAAAATATAAAGTGTTGGCGAATGAATGTATCAAATATTGTAACGAATCTTTGAGTTAATGGCGATTTAAATAACACTAAAATAAAAAAATTTAAAAATGTGACGATTAGGGTCACCTTAAAAGTTGAACTTATTAGCAAAATTTTGATTCTCAAATTAAAAAAAATAGCCAATTAGCGAATATTAGCCACTCAAAATTTCATATATGAAGAATGTCAAAAAAACTATCAACCACCTATCCCCAAAATTAATTTTTTTAACTCTCGATGGTGGCACTAATGGATAGGTAACATCCGACAAGTACCATGTAAGGGTGCATTAGTTTGTTGGTCAATGAGCAATGTGCAAAAATAAAATTTCAGTATTTTTTTTATTAATTCATAAAATAATTTGTTGGCATAATATTATCTTATTTTTTTCCTCTTGCTTAATCGAGTGTTAATCTGGGCACTCACAAAATCTATGTGAGAATGAACAAATTTTGGTGAAGTGGTAAGTGTAGACCATTTGAGGTCATTCCTATCAGATCTCTCTACTTTTTATCATCTTAAGTTTTTTCTTATTATTTTTATATTAGCTAGTATATTTTTTTCATCTCAAGAGGATATCAATGCATTTTTAAAGGGCATTTATATGGTTGTTCTTCATTAAAGTTTTCATGAAATGGTGAATGATGGTGTTTATCAGTTGATGCAGAATTTTGAATTCCAAAACATTAAACTTACTCACTCAAAACCATTTGTATCTAACTATTCAATCATTTTTTTATAATAAAAATAGACAAAAACTTATCTCCTCAACTTTTAAGATGTTGTGTAGCATTTTCATGATAATCAAAATAGTGATACGATGATTATACCATCTGAGGTTCAATTTAAATGAGCTCCACTTATTAATCTTTTCTTTTTTATCTTTTAACATAGCGCAAACACATTATAATATACCCATTTGTAGATTCTATGAGATAAAAAAAATGGGTGACCACTTTTGATCCCCATCTTTCTACGTAATTCTAACTATTATTATGAACATTGAACCCATGGAATCAAATTTCTCTAGCACAAAGACTGAGAATGTTGAGTGGAAGTAAAACCACTATAACATTTGGACAAACTCTGTACAGACAACCTGAATTACTTTTAGAGAAACTCAGTGCAGAATGATACATTTTATAATATTAATGGCCAGGATTGTGTCATGAATGATACCTAATGTATTTTATCATAATCAAGTAAAATACATTTAAGATTTTGATTTCCACAAAGTTGAAATAAGGCGATATGTCAGGGTTTGTTTAACAAGCACATGGGTGACACAAAACCCTAAAATATTTATGCTCTGGCATCTGTATGAAACCTATATTACAATAATTTATTTTCACATTGTTTATTAACTTTATGGCAACTGTGAACATAAATTTAGGAGAGAATCATGCAAGAAACTTGGCCATACAAATGTGTCCAAAATAATGCCTATAATATAGTTAAGCATAAAAATATTTTAATGATCTGAAAGTTATAACATACTAAATATTAATTTTATGACCTAAAAATTTGCCTTTAAAAAACTCATGTAGAAAGTGCATCGGGAAATTCAGTAATAAGATGCAAATTATTTGAGCCAATTAGATTGAAGAAAAACAATTTCTGTAAATTGAAAACTTAAAAATCATGCATCTTAACTATTGAAAAATTAAAAAAAAAAGCATCAAAACAAAAAATTCATAGATATAATTGGTGGAAAATAAATTGAATAATAACGAGTTAATTAAAATTGGGTGCAACTGATTGCAATAGTACTAGCCTAACGAAAAGTACTAATAACTAAACAATAGTAAAGACTATGATTGAAAGCTTGAATTGAAATTGTAATTGAATATAAAGTTTTATTAGAATATTTAATTATATTTTAGTCACCTATATTTAGTTCATTGTTTAATGGTCATTTAGCTTTTTAGTTAATTATCTTTTAAGCTTTTTTTAGCATTTAGCTTTTTCTCTTTAGTTAATTAGGTTTTAAGCTTTATTTAGCGTTTAGCTTTTTAGTAGTTCACTTTTTTAAAAGGCTTGTTCTTAATTTAGAACATCGTCCTTGTAATCTCTTTATATACTCTTCTATATTGTTGAATAGATTATCCAATTATTAAATCATTCATTCAATCTATTTTTCATTGTATTATAGTGGGTCGATGGGATTCTTTAAAGTTTGGCGAATTTTTTAATAAAAATTCATGGCCTTCTTTTTGGAATATTTTCCAGATTTTTTTTTATTATTTTTTATAAAAAAATAATTTTGCTTTTTTGAAGGCTTTTTGAGGGTTTTTGGTTCGTGGGTGAATTTCTTTGTGCTAGGCAATAGTTCATGTTTTTTTAGGGTTCTAGAGAATTTCAATCTTGCAACCTAGAGGTTATTGTTTGCAGATTGAATTTTTTCGTAGGGTTTCTACAATTTTTGACTAGGGTTTTGACCCTTCAGTTCAAGTCAAAATTTTATTTTGGTTGCAAATTCTTGGTGGGTTTTTTGAGACCTCAACTGGACCGTCGTCAGATTTTTCTAGGTACATCATTTCCTGTGTCTTAATTTTTGAGCTGTTGGATTTGCATTTTGATTTTAGATTCTTGGTGGGTTTTTCAAGACCTCAACTGGGTTGTCATTAGACTTTTTTGGGTGCATCATTTTCCGTGTCTCAATTTTTGAGCCGTCAGACCTATATTCTGATTACAGATTCTTGGTGGGTTTTTTGAGAGTTTTTATGAGTTGGTCTCAGATTTTTTTCAGTGCCTCATTTTCCATGCCTCAAATTTTATTCTAATGAATTTGCCTTGGAATTTAAAAATAGTCTGCAATTTCTACTAATTCTGTAGACGTCGAGAATTTTGGTGTCTTTTGGGCGCTATTTATGTTGTACATTCGACCTAGGGTTTCTGCCCCTATTTTTTTGGATTTTTTTTAAAAGAAAAAGTTGTCAAAAAATCAGAGGTATTTTTTTGTTTTCTACAATTTTTTTTTAATTATTTTAAGGAAAAATTTCAGGTTTTAAGTTTGCAATTTTTTTTAATTTATGGGTTTCTTCCAAACCTCGAAATTTGACCTTGGAATTCATGTCAAAATTCATCTCGAGGGTTTCAATTTTTCTTAGGAGCTGCTTCTATTTTGATTTTTTTAATCAGATTCTTCTGTCTTATGCTTTCACTAGGTTGACCTCGTTCAACCTCCATTTTTCGTGATGGCATCTTTGACCAACATCATGTTGGAACACAGTCAAAAGTTCAATAGCTACCACAACACCTGAAAAGAGTGCATGTTCATGATATTTGAATATCATCACCTTTATCAGATTGATTTAGGCCAGACCTCATCTCACAGGTCCCAAGGTTTTCACGATTTATTCCTAAAAAATTGTCTGTCGGTTTTCTGATTTTTTCCACAAAAGTCATGTGAGGGTTTTCACAAGTTTTTCCTCAAAAATTGTTTGCAGGGTTTATAATTTTCTTTGAAAATTATCTCATCTGTAATCCGTGATGTTGGTGTAAGGTTTTGGTTATCTGGGTTTTACCATTTTTTCCACAAAAACAATGTTTTGTAACCTCAAATTTCTAGGTTTTCATGATTTTTTCTTCAAAAATTGTTTGCTAGTTTTTATGATTTTTCCCTAAAAACTCATCTATAATACGAGAAGTTCACATGGGATTTATGATTCGGGAAGGTCTCTAGTTTTGATCTATTTTTGTCCTAAAAATTCGAGCTTTGTTGCAGTCAGTTTGGGTCAGACCTGCCAGGGTGAACATCTGCAACCGTGGTATCTTGTAGTCAGTTTTGGAGTTGGTACTCTTATGCAAAAGGGTTTGCAGATTTTTTCCTCAAAATAATGGTTTTAGGCTTTAGTAATTCATGTGTGCCAGATCTCTAATTCATGTGTGAAGGTTACATTAGCTTGGATGGCTTTTGGTACTCTTGGTCATTAACACTTTTTTAGATCCAGGGAGGATCTCCACCGTAGCAGAGTGTTGTTTTCATTTGTGATCAAAAGACTTGCAATGTCTTATGTAGGGTAGTTAGTAGATAGAATGACCATTAAGGGAGGGTATTAGAATATTTAATTATATTTTAGTCACCTATATTTAGTTCCTTGTTTAATGGTCATTTAGCTTTTAAGCTTTATTTAGTATTTTGCTTTTTATTTTTAGTTAATTAGCTTTTAAGCTTTCTTTAGCATTTAGCATTTTAGTAGTTCACTTTAAATGACTTGTTCTTAATTTAGAACATCATCCTTTTAATCTCTTTATATACACTTGTATATTGTTGAATAGATTATCCAATTATTGAATAATTCATTCAATTTATTTTTCAAGTTTAAATTAAAAATTAAAAAATAAGATACCAAGTTGGATTTCAAATAGAAAAAAATTGCGTTGAAGATGTTGAAAACTTACATGTGAATCTCTCTCTCTCTCTCTCTTATATATATATATATATATCTTTTCAATTAAAGTTAAACTTATATTGTGTAGTGTGCAAGCAATAATAGAAATTGAAGAAAATGTAGAAATTAATCTAGATATATAATGGACATTTCTATTTTTTTTCTCTTTTTGCATGCAAATAATTTTAAATTCTAAAATTAAACTAAATTCTAGTTTTTAAATTTTTAAATTGAATAAACAATTAGTTATAGAATAAAATTAAAACTAGAATTTAGATATAAATGAAAATTTTCTATATATTTTTTTAGATATTAAGCAACATTTCTATTCTATTTTCCCCTTTTTAATATAAATCTTCTCAAATTCTAAAATTAAATTAAAATAAATATTTTTCAAATTTTAATTCGAACAATAATTTAAAGTCTAGATATAAATACAACATTTCTATATATTTTTGAACAAACAAAAATCATTTTATATTCTAAAATTAACCTAAATTCTAATTAAAAATATATATTTAACTTGAATATTGGTACACATATGTGTAAAATATAACTCCAAAAGAAAAATGTATACATGTGTGAATATATATTTAACTTGAGAATTGAATCGAACAAAAAGGAGGACATACAATTTAAGATCAATGAGACTCACCAAAAGAAATGTATAAACCAAAGAATATCATAGTGGACCATATTATCAACAAACATGATAGTATATAGTAGACCAAAGTAAAAACAATTTAATTTTTTTGCTATTTCTAATGGCTTGTCGGCTACAAATATATTTCGCAACTAGCAAGAGGATGTTTCTAATCTATAAAAAGCAATGCAACAACACAATAAAAGAGTGTTTCTCATTTTCCTTCAATATCCAATCACATAGACAATATTAAACATGTTAGATTAGGATTTCAATAGAATAGAAATTACAAAGATGAAATTTTATGTTATTGAATATAAAGAAGACTAATACATAAATATGGGAGGGCATTGATGGAACAGTTTGCAACAGTTAAAATTATCTTACAAAATTTACCAAAACTAACAAAAAAATAGAGAATGAAACTATTGCTAATAAAGTTCAAATGATTAATACATTAAAATTGCCCATTAACAACAAATAGACACTGTCCCGAAAAAAATGTGTGAGAGGAGAGGTGGGGCTAGGGTTTTTGGAGAAGATGCATATGGTGAAGAGGATGGAGATTTAGATGATGGGGGCGATCTTGCTTGCTTTGGTTGGATCCGATTCATCTTCTTTGTACCTTGTGTTGGAAGCGTGTGTTGCTATGGTTGTCTCTGATGTCAAACTTACTGTTCTGGATAGATGTTGGTCCGAAAATATTTGGTGTAGAGATATCTTTCTATATTGATGATGTAGTTATTCCACTAGTTGTTTCAGAAGTGTTCAGGTCTGAAAAGTGTTATTGATGTTGTGTGGTGTTGTTATCTTCTTTGGATATGTTTTTCACATTATGGATAGTTAGTTTTGTGGTCTAAAAAATATCTTTGTGTTCATTAGATGTTCTAGTATGTTTCATGGATGAATATGATATTCTATTTTGATCTTACTTTTTTGTCCAGATATGATTTGTGAAATGTAATTCAATGTGTTATGGGTCTCATTGTAGTGTATGGAGATCCATATAAGAGTAATTCGCATTGGAGAATATCTTTTGGTATATTAATTGTCTATATGAACACATTATATTTTGGAACGTTGAGGGTTATATTCTGGTGTTTGTAAATTGATGGATTGGATTCAGGAAGTTTTATTTTGGTTCCGTCTTTTTCTTGGAGTGGATCAACATGTATATTTTTGGTCTAGAAGGTTTATTTTTTCTTTGGCCAATTTGCTTCAAGTCTTGATGATCTATCTTGTATATAAAGAAGTCCAGAAGCCAAAACTACCATGGAGGAAGTTGTGATGTTCACCTCTGAGAGAACAAAAGAAGGTTGGATCAAGATCCCAAAACACTTCATGGAGACTGAAATCTTCCCAATTGACATCTCTCTTGAAAAGAGGAGATTCTACAAGATGCAAAATAACGGCTTTCACCTTATTGAAGGATTTCTTTTTAAAAGGAATTTTGACAGGATTCTACTCCGCTACGTAGACCAATACCAAGCCCATAAGATCTTACAAAAATTCCATCATGGCCTCTCAGGGGGCCATTATTCAATGCAAACCACCATCATCAAGATTACCTGTGTTGGGTATTTCTGGCCCTCAATGTTTAAAGACACACATGCTCTTGTAAGAGAATGCAAGGAGTGTAAATACTACAGTGGTAGGCATAGGAAGAAAGCAATGCCACTCATGCCAATAATGGTGGAAGAGCCCTTTCCTCAATGGGGTCTAGATTTGATAGGGATGATTAATCTGCCTAGCTCAGCCAGACACAAATGGATCCTTACTACCACTGACTACTTCACCAGATGGTGTAAGGTTGTACGCCTAAGGAATTCAGCAGAAACAAAAATACTAGCATTTTTGGAGGAGCTAGTATGTCATTATGGTCCGCCAAAGACCATAATATCAGATAATGTGTGCACATTCATGATCTCTTATATAACCTAATTTACCCTCAACCAAGGTATATATCTGAAGACTTCCTCGAATTATTATCCTCAAGGAAATGGCCTAGCTGAGTCTACCAATAAGAACCTCATAAAAGTCATCAAAAGAATGGGGTTTGAACACAAAAGGGAGTGGCATCACCACTTCAGAAGTGCATTATGGGTGGACTAAATCATGCCTAAGAAGATTTTGAAGAACTCTATATACAAGCTGGTCTGCGGCAAAGAGGCCTTATTCCCCATATATTTGGAGATCCCTTCTTTGCAGCTCCTCAAGTCCTTTGAGGTGGCCGAAAATGAGCCCATGGAGATAAGGTTGGTAGAACTTATGGAGCTAGAAGAAGAAAGGGAAGTGGTGTTTGAATATCTTCAGAACCACCAACAAATAGTCAAGAGGTGGTTTGATAACAAGAAGATTTCTGACCCAGAGCTCGAAACGGGTGATGTTGTATTAAAATATAATGTGAGGGCACCCAAGCCAGGTTAGCATGCTAAGTTTGATGGTTTATGGGAGGGACCTTTTAGCATCACGAATTGTAAGGGGTTTAATGCATTCAACCTCGAGAATATGCAAGGGGAATCTCTTGAAATCCTGGTTAATGGGTTTCATCTTAAACCTTTCTATTAAAGCTTAGTTCTCCCAATGTAAATAATATATTTTACTGTGTTATTTATTTAATTATGATTCTTCATGCATTGTAAGGAAAATAAGTAAATCATAAGATATGTCTTAAGCAAGCAAAAAGAGTCATTATATTATATATCGCAGTATCTTTGTACAATGCACAAAAAGGCTTGTAGCCTATAGATTTTTTAGTAGCAAGGTTTCATATCTTTGTAGTAGAGTGGCAGTCTTTCAGTCATCTTCCTCATCCTCATCCTTGTCCATGAGATATTTTGAGCCATCATCTTCATCGTCATCTTCTCTCATCCACTCATGGCCAAAGTCACTGTTGAATTCCTGAGTTATCAACGCAAGCACCAAGTTTGGAAGAATAAGCAGCGTTAGGATCCGTGGGAAGATGTAGTCTTAGAAATCGGTATACCATGTTCTGCTGGCTGGGGTGGGCACTATTAGATGGAATCTCAGGAGGAACTCCACAACGTGCTCTACGTGTAGGCGATGAGTGGACAATGACATACTTTTTAAGCAACCTATAAGTGGATACCAAGTCATCTCCTCTCCAAGGGTGATGAAATGCTACAAATTTGAGGCCAAGGGTAGACCTCTAAAAGGGACGAAGTATTCCATGACATCCTTAAGGCCACCCAGATACTCTGATGGAAAGAGTGTCTTAGTCAGCTCTGTTGTTAGGTAGTCGCTCGTCTCAACATCCAAAAATGAAGCCATGAAGAAGGAGCAGATATCGGTATTGACACGATATCTATCAACATCATCAATGAAATATTCCCCGAGCACCCATTTAATTGCAGCAGTGATCAACAAATTTTTCCGCCGCATCATTCCTTGCAACCTTCGGTCTGAAATATTGCCAAGAAAAGTGCCTTGTGCCTCACTATTGGTAAGCTTGATGGGAGTATCCATAACTCAAGAAAATTCATTGTTGAGATAACTTATGTGCAAAGGAATGTTTGAAAACACATATTTATAGCTGATTTCCAGCTCTAAGTAATAAAATCAAATTAAGAGCCAATGCCCCTCGATCTTCGATGTGGTTGTCTTTTCTCATTACTCGCACAAGTGAATGAAGTCAAGCTTGAAGGTTGTGTATGTTCTATCTAGAGCCTCAAAAAGAAAAATAATGTACTCAGACACCATGCGTATTTTTGAGTGCGTCGTGCCTTAACCCAGTAGTTTGCAGGTTTGTTTTGGCTTGTACGAGCTTTGCTGGTTGTGTATTTTCTTTAAATAAGGAGATTTGTTCGGACAGATAGATCATCTCTAGTGGATTGGAATGACAATGTAGTGGGCTAACATATTTTCAAAAATGCAAATGGCAACGCTTCTTCCCATTTTAGCATTAATGTTGCCTGTAAAATGAAGAGGCATACGTGCCGACATATGCCTATCATAAATGCATCCTTTCTATGCACAAATCTAGGCATGTGATACATTTAAGGAAGAGAGCTTCAAAAGTGCATGTCTTATATTCAGTATGCATTTCCAGCGCCCAAGCCTTTCAAAAGTTTCAGAAAAAGCTTGATTGTAAAAATGGAGATGGATGCAACAACCTCAAATCCTTTCCAAGGTGAAATGTGGGTGGACATATACTGGGAAATTTCATACACGTCCGATGCCATGCCCCCTAAGCTAGAATATCCCAGAACCAAACCCAAATCAAAGACAGTCACTCGTGATTCCATGGCGATGATTGATTCCTTAGAAGAGGTCATTGAGCCAGAACTATACAAACAACCAAGAGCTCTTAGGGAGGCTATGTACGAAAGAATGCTAAATCACATAAACAAGCCTCAATCTAAAACATTCAAATTCTGGAATTCTGGTAGTCCTCAGTTCGTGATCCCTATGGTTCCACATTGTCCATAATTTGTGGCTGCATGCGCAAGGAAGTTCATGCCAGACTCTCTTTCGATACATGACTCCTCTCTCAGGTCGTCATAACCCCAGAAGCTATTCGAGACATGTTGTGTTGTCCCTCCCAAAATTGATAGCACAAAGGTGTTTGATAAATACGCCATGGATGACTATTAGTACTCTAGGCGGGATATTGTCCCACTTTGTCAAGCTAATCTAAACTAGAGTTTGGTGGTCTAGCCTCCAAAGATCCCTATCCAATATAGTGATTTAAGGAAAGAATATCTCAAATATATCTCCTCTACCATTGTGTCCCTGTGCGGTCGTGACAGTGACCAAGATATCACCGCTCCTATGATGGGTTTCTTGTTCAAATGTCAGAAGTAGAAGGAGCCATTCCATTTTGACTTCCTTGTGCTGATAGCCAGAGAAATGGTGAGGCAGTTGGTCGAATTTGAGCAATCACGGTGGTTTAGGTTTGCCTCATTCACCTCATTCCTAGTTCATTTATTCGTACACCAAAAGTTTCTTTTCTTTAGTCAATTCATGCCTTTGGCTACTCATGATGAGTTAGGAAACAAAATGCCTGTGTCCTCCTGGAGCCCCATATTAATAACCACTTATTATGTATACCTATTTTCAGACTTGTCGGTGAATGACCCAAGACTTTATGTGGGTCCTAGTGACTTTCCTATCATTGAGGACCCCCCATGGTTGCCATTTTACCCTATCTTTCAAAGCCACAATCTGGCTAAGTCTATTCCTTGGAACATGTTGCAAGCCATGAAAAATGATTTTTGGACGAGGAAGAAGAGAAATAGCTTTTGGATATACCGCCAAGAGATGAATCAACCTAGGGCTAATCTGGGGAATGCCCCTTTTGATGAGCGTTTTGAGAAATAATGGTGTAATCATAACAAGTCAGAAGAAGAGACAAGTGATGAGTCCCCATGTGATGACTCCTCCCTCAAGGAGGCCCAACCTCAGAAGAAAAATGTTATAAATGTAGAAGAGCAAGGTTTCGGAGCTGACATTTGAATTTCTCTCATTAGCTCAGTTTAGAAGCCCCGTTCCCAAGCCACCAAGAGATCAACTGAAAAGCAGATACCCGATTCCCCTTCCAGGAATAAACAATATTTGGGTTCAGCAAAGAACGATTCATCTTCTCAAGTCCCTATGGTTTCCTCAGTGCCCCAAGTTGCATAAATGTCTTCTTAGGTCCCTACTACTCTTATATTAGCCCCCACCGAAATGTCAGTTGCACCCCAAGTTGCATCATTATAGGTCATTTCTTCGCTCCCTGCCCTTGATGTCGTATTTCCTACAATGTTTTTTTCTTGCAAATTTCTGCTACAACTGCTATTTCGCATAGGCTTGATTTTGGAGAGTCCAGTCCTCCCCCAAATGTCAGTACAACATCTGTTGATCCTACTCTTTCAGTAGCCTCTCCCTTTGTACCATTGTTCTCCCAAACCACGCTAGCACATCCCATTCAAACCACTTTTGATGGCCTTGTTTTCCATTTCCCCTATACCATCTATGCGTTTGCAGGTCAAGCCATTTTGGCCCCGAATACTTGTTATCAACAAGTTACTTACTCTAAATCTACATGGGTTAACCAGGTACATAAGAGAAAGGATAAGGATGGTGCTAAGCCAGCTCAACTCTCTGTGCAGATACATTTCAGCGAGGAAAATAGTGGCCTAGACAAGATGCAAGAAGAGCTCATCCACCTCAAAGAATCTTTGGATACTCAGAGGAAGGAGGACAAAGATAGAAGTGTTCAAATAAACCGCTTGTAGGGCTTGTTAACTCAAGCCAATTCTAAAAAAGGGAAGTTGCAATCTGCCTTGAACAACGTGAGTTCTCAATTGAAAGGGAAAGAGGCAATGAGGAATGTGGCACTGAAAGAATTGTAGGAGAGGGGGCAAGAGATACAACAGCTGAAATCAGCTTCAAGAGATTCTACCCAAATTCAAGCTTAGTTGCGAGAGATTTGCTGCAGGAAGAATATGCTCGGTAGGTGAGGGAAGCACAAGTCACACTTTCTGAGGATAGAGAAATTTTTTAAATAGAAACGTGCGAGATGTAGAGTAACTTGGAATAGACTGAGAAGAAATTCTAGGATATAAAGGGATTCTTACACCAAGAGCAGGATCGCACAAATGCAGCTTTAGGAGGCTTTTCAAGATGGAGGTACTAAGATCCTCGCTTTAGAACATTAGGTGTCCCATGAGTAGGACAAATGCAAAAATACCCAAAATAAAATAAGAGTGAAGGATAATGAAATCACGTGCTTATCTCATCTTTCTCCCCCTCTGGAAGTTCCTCAAGATCTATCCCTGGTCATGGAAAAATTATATGTTTCTCATTGGGAGAAGAATAAGTAGTATTGCCCTTCGTTGCAATCTGTAATAAGATGCAAATTATTTCAGCCATTTAGATTCAAGAAAAACAATTTCAATAAATTAAAAACTTAAAAATCATTTATCTTAACTATTGTTTTTTTTTTTAAAAGCATCGAAACAAAAAAGTCATAGATATAATTGGTGGAAAAGCAATTGAATAATAACGAGTTAATGAAAATTACATGCAACTGATTGCAATAGTACTAGCCTAAACAACTAATAGTAAAGACTATGATTTACAACTTGAATTGAAATTGTAATTAAATATAAGGTTTAAATTAAAAATAAAAAAATACAATACCTAGTTGGATTACAAATAGAAAAAAATTGTGTTGAAGATGTTGAAAATTAATTTGTGAATCTCTCTATCTCTCTCTCTCTCTCTATATATATATATTATATATATTTAATTAAAGTTAAACTTATATTTTGTAGTGTGAAATCATTAATAGAAATTGAAGAAAAGGTAGGAATTAATTTAGATAAATAATAAAAGACCGTTTCTCATTTTCCTACAATATCCAATCACATAAACAATATTAAACATGTTAGATTAGGATTTCAATAGAATGGAAATGACAAAGACGAAATTTTATGTTATTGAATATAAAGAAGAATAATACATAAATATGGGAGGGCATTGATGGAACAGTTTGCAATTGTTGAAATTGTCTTACAAATTACCAAAAATAGCAAAAAGAAAGGAGATATAAACTATTGCTAATAAGGTTCTAATGAATAATACATTAACATTGCCCATTAACAACAAAGAGACATTGTCCCAAAAAAATGTGTGAGAGGAGAGGGGGGGCTAGGGTTTTTGGAGAAGATGCAAATGGTGAAGAGGATGAAGATTTAGATGATGGGGGTGATCTTGCCTGCTTTGGTTGGATCTGGTTCATCTCCTTTGTAGGTTGTGTTGGAAGTACATGATCAATGAGACATTTTTAGGTGTCTATAGTATGCATGCTATTTATGTTTATTTCTATTAAGTTTTTATAACTGTAATAAAGATTTGTGAAATTTTTTCATTACCCTCTTCTCAAGATTAGTGTAGGAAGCTATTATACTACTTAATTTCCTTACAAATGATATCAAAGCTTAATCATCTTTGGTTTCCATTGTGGGTTTTTGGGTTTTTTGAACATATTTAGATTCGAGTGGGAGGTTGTGTAGAAGATACTTTTGATCTTGTTGCAGATTTTTTTAGATGGCATGTTCATAAAGGAGAATAGAGGTGGATAATTTATTTGGAAGTAATTTTGAGATGTGGAAGCTGAAGATGGAGGATCTGATAATATATCAAGATTTGTGGGATGTTTTTGATTTGAAGGTTGCAACGCCTATAGATCCTACTATGACTACTCAGTATGATATTATTGGCTGTAAACATAAGGGTCTAATTGGATTGTGTTTGGTAGACTATATTATAATCAGTGTCCATTAAGAGACCTTTGGAAATAAGCTATGGAAGAAAGCTTAGTGAGATGTATCAAGGCATTTATTTATTGAATTAGATTTTATTGAGAAATGAATTGTATCCCTTGATAATGGAAGATGGTGGATGGATTACAAACCATGTGGAAGCATTCAATATGTTGGTGTCTCAATTGGAATCTATTTTCAATTTAATCCTAACCTTAATTCTAACCTGAACCCTACTATTAAAGTTAATCTTTAAATTAAAATTTTAATTAAGATTAGTATTACATAGTTAATCTAAGAATTATGATAGAGTTAAAATTAGAGTTCCCATTTAAAAAATTGATTAAGGTTAGAATATAGATTTTGGTTAGTACTAGAATGGTTTTCGGGTTTGAGTAAAATTTAAGGTTATTGGTTAGAATTAGTGTTCTGGCTTTGAGTTAAAATTAAAATTAATGGGTGAAATTAGTTTTTGAATTAGCAGTAATGTTATGGTTTTAATTAGTATTATGATTAAGTTTAAGATTATGATTAGAATTTCCATAAAAAACCATAAGATGAGACTGATAGTAATTCTATCTTGTCATGTTTTAATTAATTAAAACTAGGAGACGCCCAAGGCATTACAAAACTGCCACACATGCACACAAAGGGGAGAAACTCACAAGCAATGAGACCATCTAGACCATAAGAACCAAAAAAGGGTAGGGATTTTTGTGAAAAGATGCTTTTGATCATAGCACCAAATCGGCGGGAACAAGGGTCCTAACACAATAAAATTACATAATTAGAGCAAAGGGGTTTTGGAAGGAACATCGAACCATCTTCTTGAAAAATCCCCTTAGAGTATAGCCGATGCAGCGAAGGGAATAGTTGAAACACAATAGATTTTGAAAGGCTTCCCACAACCTTTTACTAGTAGGACCACCTTACTACTTCAACAAGGAGGGAAACCACAACAATTCAGAGACACCCAATGAACTTGAGAAAAAAATAAGCATGTAGCCATTATAAAAAAATATTAAACAAAGTAACCCTTAAATGGACTAACTCAAAAAACTCATAGGATTTTGAAAGTTGTTCTTGAACCTTTGATTTGTAGAAAAACCTACAAACAAAATAACATGTCCACCACCTCAATAGATAAATGGATCACCTCAACAAATCTATTTTTTATGAAATAGAAACCCCACAGAAAGAACATCCCTTTTGAATATTCAATAAGTAGACCCTGAGCTAATTGACCTCTAAAAGCACTCCATAAGAAGGGGAGAGTTGGGGGCATTAGCAGGGACCCAAGAAAAGAGTAGCATCCAAACAACGAAACCAAAGTTCACCCTAGAAGCAAGTCTGGTTAAAGACCCATAAGGTAACTATCCCTCAACACATCTCCAAAGCCTTCCCACAATTGGTGGTGAAGAACCACCTCCAAAGGGAGCAACCATCTTTCACAAGGACCTACAAAGATGAATCTCGAAACCTCCCAACCCCATCATCAAACCCTAGGGTCACAACCCTAGATTCCTTAAGGATGGAGAACCAAAAACAACTAGGGAAATGTTTGCTACATGCCCCAGTTGATCTACTAGCTCTTGGACAACACTATTTCCAAAAGGAGTACCCACACATATCATCCCCAACAAATGTAATAGGTTGCCAAACCCAGAAGGGGAAAGGGCCTGATACACAACAGCATGGGGAAAGGGGTTTTGGAAAGAACATCGAACTATATTCTTGAAAAATCCCCTTAGAGTATAGCTGATGCAGCAAAGGGAATAGTTGAAACACAATAGATTTTGAAGGGCTTCCCACAACCTTTTACCAGTAAGACCACCTTACTACTTCAACAAGGAGGGAAACAACAACAATTCAGAGACACCTAACGAACTTGAGAAAAAAATAAGCATGTAGCCATTATAAAAAAACATTAAACAAAGTAATCCTTAAATGGACTAACTTAAAAAACTCATAGGATTTTGAAAGTTGTTCTTGAACCTTTGATTTGTAGAAAAACCTACAAAAAAAATACCATGTCCACCACCTCAATAGATACATGGATCACCTTAAAAAATCTATTTTTTATGAAATAGAAACCCCACAGAAAGAACATCCATTTTGAATCTTCAATCAGTAGGCCTTGAGCTAATTGACCTGTAAAAGCACTCCATAAGAAGGGGAGAGTTGGGGGCATTAGCAGGGACCCAAGAAAAGAGTAGCATCCAAACAAGGAAACCAAAGTTCACCCTAGAAGCAAGTCTGGTTAAACACCCATAAGGTAACTAGCCCTCAACACATGTCCAAAGCCTTCCCACAGTTGGTGGTGAAGAACCACCTCCAAAGGGAGCAACTGTCTTTCACAAGGACCTACAAAGACGAATCTCGAAACCTCCCAACCCCATCATCAAACCCTAGGGTCACAACCCTAGATTCCTTATAGATGGAGAACCAAAAACAACTAGGGAAATGTTTGCTACATGCCCCAGTTGATCTACTAGCTCTTGGACAACACTTTTTCCAAAAGGAGTACCCACACATATCATCCCCAACAAATGCAATAGGTTGCCAAACCCAGAAGGGGACAGGGCCAGATCCACAACGTGAACCAAAAAGAGTTGCAACAAGACCACAAAGTGTAGTGGTTGGCATTGAATGAACCCCAAAATAGACTGCAACCTAGTGCCACAGGATCTTAAGGAACAAAGCCACATCAGCCCACAAGAATAGAGTCAAAAAAATATGGTTGCAACCCAACCATCCATAGATTACCTTCCACCCAATAGAGGTAGATAAAAACATGGCAAGATTTCCCTTACACCATTTTGTTAGAAGGGAAACACATCACCACGTACAAAACAAGAAACAAGAACCATAGTAACCAACTCTCCCCATCAACATCTACCTTGCCATCATACTCCCCTGCATCTCCCTCGCCTAATAAAACACTAGCTCTAGACGCTTCACTTCTCCTCATTGTAATTTTTTTTCCAAAGGGGGAGATTGTTGAGCAACGTTTAGCATTATCATTAATTCTATCTTGTCATGTTAAATTGACTAAATGGATATATTTTTTCCATTAAATGGTTTAGCTTAATTTTTAAACCTTTTATTTTACTTTTCCATTAAATGGATAGATAGCTCAACTTTAAATATTTTATTTTTGTAAAATTAAGTGACCATTCAAAAATTCATGGTTTAATTGATTATATATTCTTACTTGAGATGTTTATGTTAATGTAATCTAATTATTTTTAAACATAAAGAAATTGTAAATTAAATAAATATATAGAATTTTAAATTAATGTACCATTTTATTAATGTAATCTATTTATTTTTAGACATAAAGAAATTCTAAATTAATTCAATATATAAAATTTAAAATCTGTTACCCAATTTAGACGAAATATAAGGACTAGACGTAGAATTTAATTGTAATCCCTCGTTGTCATATGACAATTCTATGATAGTTTGGTCATTTGAATGCATTTCATTTGACATTTTAAAGAAAATATAGATTTTTAAATAATATTTAATATGAAGAATTTTGTAAAAAACCTTTTATATTGAAATATTTTTCCATAAGTAGAAAACAATGATAATTATGTATTTTATATTAAAAAATATTAAATTTAATCTTACAATTCAAATAAATTTCTAAATTCATATAAGAAACAAATCTAAAAATTAATAACCTAGAAACTTCTATTTTAAAAATATTCTAAATCAATTTATATTTTATATTAATCTTATAAATTAGAATACTATATTATATTTAGTTATTATATATTAATAACTAAGGACACGAGGGGATAAGGTGTCATCTCTGAGGAGATAATATAGGGCATCTGATGCAATGACAAACAAAGTAGGGGCAAGGGGGCAGCCCTACCTAATTGACCTAGACAGAGGAATAGGCTGGGAGAGGATCCCATTGACTTCAACTAGGGTAGATGTGTCCTTGAGGAGGATCCAAACATAATTACAGAACTCACTAGGGAAGCCAAAGGCGGAGAGCATCATGAGGATGAAGTCCCATTCCACCCTGTCATAAGCTTTCTCAAAGTCAACAAGGAACATGGCGGTGTCTTGGTTTGAGGTTCTGGTCCATTCCATGGATTCCAAGCTCGTTACAAGATTCTCCAAGATGTATCTGCCTTTAATGAGTCCTGTTTGGGTAGAGTAGATGAATTTGGGGAGGATCTTCTCAAGGTGAGAGGCTAAGGCTTTGGCTAAGATTTTGTAGGAGATGTTGAGGAGGGTGATTGGCCTCCAATTCTTAATGAGGGCTTTATCCCCCTCTTTTGGCTAAGATTAATGATGCCATAGATTGGGTGTATCAGGTTTAGTGCCTTCCAAGGGGTCAAACAATTGCAGATGTTGTTTACACTTGTCCCAGTGAGGTTTTTCTGAGGATTTCCATTCAAACGGAAGTCCCCCAGCCTTGTCATCCTGGGATTCAGTCATATTAAAGTCTCCAGCGATGACCCAAGGGATATATTTGGGAGGGATGTTACCCAATTCCAGAGGGATATTCTTTCCTTGTAATCATTAGATGCATATATGGAGCTTATGCCAAAGCAAGTTCCTTTAACATCTAGGGTAACCCAGGCCACTCTATTACAGGGGGAGGTTCCTTTATCCTTGAGGTACATTGACCATTTAGGGGCAATTAGAAGACCAACACCTCCCTTTCCTCTCAGGTGGTTGGTGCAGATTTTGATTGCATCTCTCCAAATCAAGTCAAGAGTAGTGTCGAGGGAGAACCCAACAGATTTAAGTTCTTGTAACATCAGACAGTCTAGGTTTTTATGACAGTCCAGAAACCTTTTAATAAAAAATTTTCTATCACGCGACTCAAGGCCTCGAATGTTCCATGATATGTACTTCATTAAAGAGGAGGATTTAAGGGGGGGCTGGTAGGGAGTCTGTGTTGACCTCCAAGCTTCTTCTTATTTTTGGAGCCCACAGGGCTACCTTTCTTTTTATTTAGGGAGTAACCTTTCATCAGGTCCTCATCATCTTCATTGTTTTCGGGAGGCTCAGTTCTAATATCAGAATTTCCTCTTATGTCGGATCAGACAACTGGGAGCCTGGAAAGCCAGGGAGCAAAGTGCTAGATCTAATTTCATCCAAGCCTTTATTTGCATAAATAACTTCTATAATATGAATATCCTCTAGCTCTTTGAGCGTAGATGCAGTCGATCGGTTGATGGTGCTAGTATCAATAATATGACCTGCAAGTGAAGAGGAGACCGATTGTAAGGGGGTTCTGGATCTAAGGATCATTGCAGGGTTATTACAAATGTTAGCATCATCATCACCATGATTGGGGTTTTCTAAGTTTTTGACCATATTTTTAACCACAGAATTGATAAGGGATTGAGGAGGGTCCTGGGGTTTATGATTAGAGGCCAATTGGATGGTATTTGAACGGCTATGGTTTAGGGCACTGAGAGGGGTAGTTTTACGCCTCCGTTTTCTCGAGGTAACAAGCAGAAAACCCTCAGAGGGCAGTTCCACAAGGTCAAGTGGAGGGCCGGAGCCAGGGAGGGCCGATGGTGCGAGATCGGGCTTGAGAGGGTTAAGTTCATTAGGAGTGGGAGCAGGAACTTCGGAGACCACATTAGCAGAGTGAGGAGATGAAGAATTTAGGTCATTAATATTATTAGGGTTAACAGAGGTCCCAGCTGAGTTATGCTTTTGGTTCCTGCGACTAATAATTGGGCAGTTTTTACGAATATGCCCTTTAGACCATCAAATTCCAGATTCAAAGACTATAGGATATATTCATTCATAAATATAAGGAACATAGGATAAGTTTAATATAAAGAATAGGGTGAATAAATATACCCCACGAACATTGCAATCCATGATATTACAATTTCAAATCTGCAGTTCACAGTAGTTGGACATCAAACAATTTCAAATCTGCCCCGGATCGGACTGCAGTTTAGCTCAGGAAACATCAGTTCACGGCAGTTGGACATCAAAAAATCAGAAAGATGTTTCCATTTTAAAATTTTTTATGCAGCATACTCTATAAATCAGAAAGACAGTTGCCTTATTTTCTGTTTTTGGTGGTTGTTTCCATTTCAATCGATTTTTTTTCAGTTTTCCTCGACTTTACTCTTTTATCAAAGGTTTTAAAACGGTCAGAGAATGGGGATTTGATGAGTATCAGCAGAAGCCGAGATACTGGAATTTCTTCTACCGTGCCTTCTTGAACTCAAATCAAATGAGTTGCAGAAATTTAGTTAAGCCTCTGCTCGGTAATGGAATTTCTTCTACCGTGCCTTCTTGAACTCAAATCAAATGAGTTGCAGAAATTGAGTTAAGCCTCTGCTCGGTAATTAATCCTATCCATGAGCATTTAACTAGTTTAATAGCGTAGTTTGCTTGTAATTGCATGCATGTAATGCATGCTTTAGGATTTCATTTTCTTGAAAATATTTTGTGATAGTTTGTAATCAAAGCACATTGCTTCAATGAATGCTATTTTTCAAGGTACAAAGAAATGTTGTCAGCCGGGTTAGAATGAATAATGAATTATTATAATTAAGTAATTTAAGGATCAAAAGAAGTTTCCGGTAATTGATTATGAAGTTTGAGAACGTTTCATGGTTTAAGTGTTCGCTCTGTTTTAAAACCCTTTTATTTGACTGTTTGCATTGCAGGTTTTTCTTTCATTATTGTCATTGGTGCTAAATTTTTCAGAACTCTTCCTCTTTCCCCTTCCATCTTTTTCTCCATCCCATTCCTTCAAAGGTCGTCTTTACAAATATATTATTGATATTCGTTGCATTTTACCTCTCAATTACAAAAGAAACATTTAAATTCAGTAAAATAATATGATAGAAATATCAGAGTGGCAAGTGTATCAGCTAGAATTATATTGTACAAATGCATTATAAGTGATTTTAACTATAAGATATGTATTAAGTTCAAATGTTTGCATTTAACCAACAATCACATTATGAAAAGGTAGATACAACAACAAAGGCACAATGACATTAGCATCTATTGTATGAAAATCCACCACAATACAATATGAATAACATGTACATGTAGGATCTATAAGTTGTGAAGGTCATGTTAAAAGGAGGAAAGCCAGAGTGATGCAAGAAGGAAGTTAGAAAGCATATTAAATTGTCAAGTGAAATGTAAATTTTCATATTGTTCCAACATCCAAATAATTAAAATTTCATCATAAATTTTCAACACTATAATGTTCAAATTACTAATTGACAAGGAATAGAGAAGTACAATTACCAACTCTTCTCATTATCCCCTAAACTATCTCCTACACTGTCTAGTGAACAAAGGCCCTCAGAAAATCGTGGAAGTGTACAACACCTCAAACTATCCTTTCACACTCTTTAGCCTTATTCAAAAGTTTTGAGGAAAACCTACTTCTTCTTGTGTAACATCTTTGCTGCCTTGCAAAGTTCCTGTGATGGAAAAAAATAAAATGTTAAGCATTACAAATCGAGAGGAGAAATATGAAATTTAAGACAATAAAATATAGAATCTTTAGCCTTATTTTAAACATTCCAGTAAAACAAATTGCTTTCTCTCTTGAAACTATGGTACCTGCTAAAGCCCATCAGTTCCTTCTTGACCATTGACCTATGATGCCATGAATGTTAACATCAGGTCAAATTCAGATGCATACAACCACTTAAGTAAACTAATCTGACAACATTATTTAAGAGTACAATTGCAAATTACCTATTGATGTTTTCGTTGTACTATGGGCTTTCGGCCACGCCTTCCTGGTGGAATGAAGGGAAGGTTGTGCTTCAATGCCCTATGTGCATTGAGGCTTTTTAAATTCCAAAATCTCTGCCTTACTCCCACACAACATGAATCATACTCACAAAAATAAAGTAATCTTCTATCACATCGTTCAGTTCTATGATGAGTAGAGACCTGCACAAACAATTTCAAAAATAAAATAATTTAATGGAAGTTCTATCTATTTGGTATGCTGTACAGAGAGATTATGCTCAGGGTTTGAGAAGGGTTATCTGTGAATCTGATTCACATTTGATGGTTTCTATGTTGACTATCAAGCTGTTGGATGGGGTTAATTGATGGATAGCTCAGGTTTTTTGACAGTTTCTCAGTTTCCTTGACAATGGAATTGTGTAGCAAATTGTTTGGCTAAGTGGGCATCTCTATACATTGCAAATTACTAACGTGTTAAATACCTCCTTGTAAACCCTCTACTTCTAATTTAGATTTGAGAATACATAACTAAAGAAAGTAGAGAATTCGATCTCACTAGCACATGAGGTTGATTTACATTCCACGATTTCAGATCCATTGTACAAAAGGGTTTATCTGATTTGAAAGGAGCAACAGACTCCATTCTCACGTGCTTATGAGAGGATGAATTGCCTGCAATAAAAATTCACTTTATTATTATACCGATCCTACTAAAAAATACAGTTCAAATGCAACTCCATTAGTTAGTTAAAACACTTAAAAATTTAAAAGGCTCTATTGTTTTAGACAAACTTTTACTCACCGAGGAAGGGAGGCATCCTTTTTGTTCTTTGAATTTCAGTCACCGCCTGAAACTCAGGGTTGTCTTTTTCATCAGAATCCAGATCAATCAGCAGTTTACTGTCTATTTGTTGATTTAAACTACGCTCATTATATTTGATAACCAGTGTACAAGAGGGTTTATCTGATATAAAAGGAGCATCAGATTCCATTGTCCCATGCTTCTCAGATGCGAAAGAATGTCCAGGGTTATGGGATGAATTGCCTGCAACAAAAAATAACTTTATATTATTCCCATTCTGTTCAAAAAATACATTCAAATAACTCGATAAATTAGTTATGGAACTTTAAACAAAACCTTTTCTTACCCTGAAATGAAGATTTGCTTTGTATTCTTTGATTTTTTTCACATGATGTTTTATCGAAAATCTTGACTTTAAAGCATGACTTAGAAATGTATTTAAAAACTAGAAGATCGCCCACTTCCAGCCCATAATAATTTACAAAGTTTATCCAGCCGTGTTGAAGTTCCAACTTTTTGATGGAACGCCATAACCGTACATTGAAGTTCTGCCCATCTGGGCCTTGCAACACCATATGTTCATCTTGGTCATTTATGATCTGGGAAACAAAAGCCGGAGGAATGCGCTGCGGTAAACACAATGAACAATTAGATTTTACAGATTCTTAACAGTATACATGAAATAAAAAGAATAAAATATGTTGTATAGAGTTACCAGTTTCTCTGCAAAATCTCCAAGCATAATTTTGAAGAAAGAAGCAGACCCATCAAAGTATTCTTTCTCACGGTGTTTTTTATAACATTTCTGACTGCATTTTGGGCACGGCATATAGTGCTCTCCCGTTTCTTCTATCTCCATGGCAAATTCAGATGCAAAGCGTATAAGAAGAGAGTGAGAGAGAGTTGGGCACTGAGAGAATGTTAAGTGGAAGTAAAACCACTATCGCATTCCTAAATGAATGAATATACGAAAAGGAAGTTTTGGACAAACTCAACCTGCAGAGAATCTGAAAACAGACAACCTGGAATGTCAAATAGAATAACAACGGTGAGTGAAGAAGAGAACGATGTATTTTATAATGTGTTGCATCATAATCAAGAAATGTGGCGACGTGTTGGCCTTCTAAAGGCTTACAGCATGTGCGCCGCAGGCTTTACAAGCGCATGCATGGATGACACGTGCTCGACTGTAATTTTTTGAGAGTTCATAACGCGAGAAAAATGTATCACTGCCAACATGGAAATTGTTATCTGCCAAATCATTTGGCCGACAAAATTACACGTCTCTTCAATATTTACTCTTTTAGTCCTGAATCTGTTGTGAGTTCTGTGCCCCACTATCATGTAAATTGTGCTCAATTGAGAAATTACAAATGGCAAATGGAAGGAATGGTTTTGCGTTTTGGAAAGCGGGTGAGGAAATATTAATTGGAAGTCACAAGATGAAGATACAAAAGAGTTGTGAACATTAAATTTGAGTACCGAGATAAATGAATCTAAAGCAGCAACGCCCTGCTTCTTAAAAACCACTATGGAGATCCCTCCAATACTTGTTTTTACTCTGCTAAATGTGATAAAAGACCCCAAGTTGTTGTATATTCTGCCATCTATCCTGTAAATTGTGCCCGACTGAGAAGTTCTGCCAGAAAGATTTTTGTTTTGGAAGGCGGGCGACGAAAGATGAATATAGAATAGAGTACCGAGATTGTTTTTGTTCGTAACCACAAGATGAATATAGAATAGAATACTTCTGTACCCACCATTTTTTAAATTGCCTATGGACCACACAAAATGCGACAAGGCCTAAGAGACAGCACAGCTATTGTCCTTGTCTAGTGACATGCCTAACATACAAATCATTCAACATAACATACAATGGGACTTACACTCACTTGTGGAGGAAGCCTAATTAATTTTTTAAAATTAATTATTTTGATGTGTTACTATTTTGTTTTATTTTATATATCATATTTATAAAGGGGATGATCTATATTTGTATAAATATAATATAAATATTATGGGAGAGGGTCTTATAGTGGAGCACCCTAGTTTCACACCTCTCAAAATTTGTCTTAAATATTTTAAATCAATTTGAATTTTGTACAAATATTTACATGTCAATTTTTTAAAACAATTTGGTTTTAAGTCCACATGGTCAAATATGCCACATCACATGCCTTTTTCGTAAGGTGTCCAAAATGGTCCAAAAATTAAATAAGACTCGTAGTTGTGCACTAAGTCATGTTTATTGGTGTGTTGATGTGGCATCACATATCTGGTTGCTTTTTCAAAATTAGTAGCATCTTTTTGGGGATAAGTATCGACATGACACTTATTGTACTCCACTAATAGATGAATTGTGTCCCACTACCATCCCCATTATAGGGCCTTCTCCATGGCATACTTATATTTAAAAAAAATTTAAGTGAAAATACAGCAAGAGATATCAAAATTGAAAATATTTTATATTTATAATGATAATGATCATCAAATTTGTTATTAAAAATAATTAAAAATATATATAAATAAAGGAGAAATGAGGTTTATCAAATAAAAATGTGTATAAGAATATTTTTTAAAAATAGGAAAATAAACCGCAAATAGAAAATTATTGAACTTAACATAGCCCCCAAGTAAACCTTTTATAATTTTATTACTATGACTAATAACTAAAGAAAAGTAAAAAGGTTATTTTAGTAAAAAGGTTATGGTTCAGAGCTTGAATTGATATTGCAATTAAATTTAAAGTTTAAATAAATAAATAAAACAAGGTACTTAGTGCGTTCCGATCGAGGAGATCAAACGCATCACCCTAGGACTCGAACTTGGGTTCGCGACCTTGAGAGATGCTTACAGACTGTAGAGGGATGCGATCTTCACAATCGCACCACCAATCTTGAGGCTGGTTACAGTGAAGTCACATAGAATACAAATGATGCCTCTTGAAGCGATTGCAAAGCTGCATGAAGATATCCTATTTTTCAAGGATGGCCAAGCCCTACACCACACTCTGCTCACTTCGGCTGGTACGTAGGGTTCTGCAAAACCTGCACTGCTAGTCGAGCCGTCCAATGGAAAGCGGGATGACAAGGCATTAGAAAACTTCTTCTGGGACATTGAGGAGATGTTTTCTAACTTGCATGGATTATCCGATGAGGCCCAAATCAAGAAAGATGGTTCATTGTGTCTGTGCATAGATTTCAGAGGTCTTAACAAGCTCACTGTGAAGAACAAGTATCTGCTGAATATTGTCAAAAGATAATTTGATATTTCTATTTTTTTGTTATACTTACATATATAACATATAATTAATATTGTTAATCTTGTAGACACTCAAAATTGTCCTGTTACTAATATCGTTAATTATTCTTCTATATTAAGTAAGTGATCTTAATTATTTAGTTAATCCAATCCTATTTTTCTAAGCCAATATTCATCTTTTTTAGCAAAAAATAATTATTCAATTTCCATCCAAATCATTTAATCAATAAACCCTCCTTTTAAATTATTTAAATACTTTTATTATTTAATTAATTTTGAATTTCTAATTCAATTAAATGATCTTTATCATTTAATTAAATTCAATTAAGAAATTATTCAATTGTCTGTATCTATGTCCCGTTAATCTAAATTTATTTTATTGAATTTCAAAGTAACTAAATTCCATCCAAATTTGAATTCATTTCATTTCCATCAATTTCAATTTCATTTAACATTTAAAATTTTTTAAATTCAAATCAATGACATTTCATTCTAATTTCCTACATCAAAAGTCAAAATTCTAACTACCACTAACTTCTAGTCAACTTTCAATCAACTCATTCTAATAGATCAATCAATTCAATCTTCTAACCAATCAATTTAGTCCACACATCAATCAAACTAGTTAATGAACCCATCAAATTCATTAAAAAGTCAATTAATCTTCATGACTCAATCAAATGGGTTATACTTTCAATCAATTTGAGAGTTCTTAATCTATTTTGTATCAATCATTTTCCATGGTAGATCGATTCTGTTGTTGAATCCATATCAACCATTCATCAAAATTTAGGAAGTCTATGAATTGAACTTCAGTCCTTCATTATTGGTAACCACTATCTTCGGATTCTTGTGTCAAAATATTACAAATTTTTCATAGTGCAACTCTAAGAGCCAATTTTCCACAAGAAGAAAAAGAACAATAGAAGAGATATGCTAAGATTCAACATAGAGTATTTTTTGATTTGATTCATTTTATTGTTATATTTATTAGTGAACTCTTATTGTCTTACGATCAAAGTTGTTAATTAGGTTCATTTTTTTTGCCTACCTATTAATTTAATTAGCAATGGTAAATTCTGTTAGACTTGTGTGAACAATGTTGTCATTGATTTCAAACTAGTCATCTAGTTTGGACCAGACATTATATGAGGTTTGGACATTAGTCTAGATGCAATGGATGTTATGGTTGTTATTGTATCAAAGGATTGTATGCAGTCAGTATGGATGTGTAGTTCAGATGTTGCAATTTTGGTTAGAAGTTATTATGCAACATGGATAACCTTGGATGATGAATTTAGAGGTTTCATTGAGTTCTCATTGATCCCAGTATCACGATGTTAGGTATTCTCATTGATCCTGATATTAGTTACCTATCCCAGTGTTAGCAGTTTTGGTAATTATCAGATGTATCTCTTAGAGTTTTGTATTGCGGTTTTATTGGTACGCGTGGAGCCTACATTTTTTAAATATTGGGCTTGATCCTATGATTATGGGTCAGTATTCTTGGGTTTGGATGACCCTATCCGTTTCTGATAATCTTGGTATATGCATTAGCAATCAGAGTATGTAAAGGAAGCATGTAGAAGTCTTCCGGAGGCTAACATAATCATATTGATAATGTGTTGGGCTTGGCCAACACACTATTTTGTATTTGTGCCCTCCAATATATACATATACATATGTAGTAGCATAATGCAGAAGTAGAAGTAGAAGCAGAATAAGAAAAAAGGAGAAAGAGATTGAGTGAGTGAAGGTGTGTGTGATATGCAAAAGAAATTTGGAAACTAGGATAGCAGTATCTGTGAAGTGAGTTGCAAAGGCAAATAGTGTTGCAGTAGTTCTTTACTGGACTTGTTGCGGGATAGTTGTACAAAGATCTGTAATCGGATCTACTGTAGAGTTTGTGATTTATAATTTGAGATTAAACATGGAATTGATTCCATGCATTTGGACATGCAAACCTTCTTAGTTCAACCTTTTCAGTTGCAGTGAGCATTTTGACAATTAGCCATCTCTTTGTATATTTGGAGTGAGCAGTTTGACAGTGAGCCATTTTTGTAATCTGGCAATGAGCCACCCCTTTGTAAACACAATTATAACTAGTTATATTCTTTTGAGAGTTAACACTCTCTGTGGTTTTTCCCATTTGGGTTTTCCATGTATAAATCCGGTGTTCATCTTGTGGTTATGTTCTTAATGTTCTTCACCAAGGTCCCTATTCTAGACGCCATAGAGATTGTCAAGCTTAAGGTCAATGAGGAAATCGCCTCTTTAGTGGAACTTTGCTTAAGGTCAACCTTCTTCACCTTCCAAGGTGTTACCTATGAACAGGTTGACGGAGTAGCCATGGGCTCCCCTCTCTCGCCGGTCATTGCCAACATATTCATGGAACATTTTGAAGAGGTGGCCTTACAATCTTTCCCCCTCAAGCCAAAATGGTGGAAACGATATATGGATGCCACCAATGTATGTTGGCCCCACGGCTTGGACAGGTTAGAGGAATTTCATACTCACCTCAACAACATTTCTCCGTCTATTACCTTCACCAAAGAACTTGAATCCAACAACCTTTTATCCTTTCTCGATGTCTTAATTTGTAAAAAACCTGACGGATCCCTTGGTCGTTAGGTGTTTCGCAAAACTACCCACACTGACTTATATCTTCATTCGTCTTCTCATCACCACCATAGCCAGAAAGTTGGGATCCTCAAAACCTTGGCTTTAAGAGCCCATCGGATTTGTGATAAGGATAACTTAGACCAAGAGCTCTCCCATCTTCGTCAAGTCTTCCTTTGGAATGGCTACTCGAACAAGCAGATCACTCGGGCCTTCCTCCAAGCCAAATCTCATTTCCTTTCCATCACGAATCCCGTGCCCTCTCCATCTCAGGCCCCGTATGTCTCTCTCCCTTATGTTGAAGGCATTTCTCACAAAATCTCAAAAATCCTTGGGAAAAAAGGTCTCCGTTGTGCCTTCAAACCTGTTTCCACCATCAAGAGGCATGCCCCACCGCTTAAGGACACTAGGGATGCCTTTTCAGAGTCAGGTGTATACAAGATTGTATGCTCCTGTGGAACTCCATACATTGGAGAAACAGGTCGTTCGTTCATGACTCGAATAAAAGAGCATAGTGCCGACATTAAGCATGAACGTGCCCTCAAATCAGCCTTAGCTGAGCATTCATCAACTACCAAGCATCATATCTGTTTGGAGGACACTCAGGTATTGTGTAGGGAGAACAACTTTTTCAAGAGGAAAGTTAAAGAGGCCATTGCTATCATTCAGCACCCATCCAATCTTAATCGAGACGATGGGTTAAACCTTAGCATCTCGTGGCACCCTCTTCTTCTTGCCCTCCAGCGTCATCCCCGCCCCCCTCCCTGACTTCTCCTCCTCTTTCTTCCTCATTTATGCATCGCCCTCTCCCCCTGTGGTCTTTTTTCCTATTTGTTTATTTAGTTTATATTTGATTTTAGGCCTCCTCTTGTGTTTATTTTTATATGCTCATTCTTTTGGAATTGTAATTTTCTCTTTTCTTATTTGTTTCTGGTTTTTGTCTTTTGGTCTATGCCTTTGTGTTTATTCCGTTATGTATTTATAATCATTTTTTTATTCTTTTAGTTTTTTATTTTTATCCCATTTTCTCTTCTTCTTTTTTGTTCTTTAGTGGTTTTGATTATGGTGCTGAGCTTTCCTTTTTTCTTTTTTGTGGGTGGTTTATTCCTTGGAGTGTTTTAGGTCTCTCATCCTTCAGGTGGTCTTTTCCTTTTCTCTTTCCTCTCTCCTTGTTTCCCGTGCCTTCCCCCACCCCTCTCCTCTTTATATTTTGCCTCAAATCTGCAACTCAACATCTTTCATGTCTTGGGAATTCTTATCATCCTGATGATGAATCACGGAGTGTGATTCGAAACGTTGATGGAAAAATATACACACAATCGAATCCAGAAAAAAATACACTAGAAATGCAAAATGGATTGTGGAAATCTCATAGCTTTGATTTATATTAGTCAAGTTTGTTTGATATTTTTGTGGATAGTCATAATTGGTGAAATTTTTTCTTTAATTTGTGGGAATACTGATTCACCCCCCTTCTCAATATTTTGGTGCTTTCAATCTGATCAACAGATTGCCCTCATATAAATTTTGGTGAACTTGGCATGAAGTCAACAACTCTGTGATTTTTTTATATTTTTGTGACATTCTAGGTGCAAGTTCAAATTTTCAAAATCGCACTTAGATTTTCATATTTTTTCTAGCGATCTTTGCATTTGCATATTATTTATTCCTTATTTATGAAATTGATCTTGCATCTATGATATTATCAATGTCGTATTTGTCTAACAAAAAAGTTTGCATTTGTGTGAAATTAACTTTGCATTTGTCCATGAATTTAATGAGCCTTGTTGAGTATAGGGTTTCAATTTTGTTCTTTTACTGGATCATTTTCACTAATGTTTTGTGCATAGGAGAATCTATTTTTTGTTAATAATAGGATGACCTGCATAATATGACCAAATATTTCAAGGCAACAGTTGTGAGCTCAACAAATGCATAAAAGCAAAATATATCTTCAATGAATTTGACAAAAATATAAGCCTTACTATTTATCAAATGTGTTTGCTAGCTTACACCATGCATTATAACGTATTACCTATTCCCATCTTAATGTTTTAATTTCGTGATATATTTTAGAATTAATGTTTTGACAAATTTCGACAGACATAGACAAATATTCGCATCTGTTCACAATAATTTATGCATTCATTTGTAATTGTTCTTGTATCCATACTCAATTTTTTTTTCATTGGTCTACTTGGAGTTTTGCATTTGTCATGTTTTTGTTTCACATTTGACTAGTAATTTACAGTGAGGTAGTACTTTGACTTTTCTAACATTTCTTGCTTTCAGTTAAGGTCTTATATTTCTACATGGATGAGTGAGTTTTTCTCACTACTAATATTTCATCTTTAGCATTTGGTGTTTGTATTTCAAAGACAAAAACAAACAAAAATACTTAGAATTAGTGTTCTTACAGAATGTGTGTTTTTTTCAAGCTCACTCATATTTGGATCTAGTGCACTAAAGATAACATATGCTTGAATTGCTTGTGCACTTGCACATTCTGTGTAGTATCCATTTTATTTTTTTTAGAAGGCTTGCCTCTTCAAAGAAGTGATCACTCCTAGAAGGAGGAATGACTAAACTAGATTTTCTACTCAACTGCTATATAAACAAGTAGCAAGACAAATATTATCTTATAGGGTGAATATGACATAGGTGCAATATGAGTTCGATAGCCTTCGAACATCAAGGCCCATTAAGGGTTGTAAGAGCTGGTAGTGGGTGTCCTAGTGAGTTTGTATGTGGTCTTGCTCCTCAAACAATTACTAAAAACCTTTTTGTAGAGACCCACCCATTATTTTGACCAAATATTGTGATTGTTTCAGTGGAAGGGCATAACTAGTTTTTCCCTGAAGATACTCACCATAGGGCTCCTATAAGATGAAATGGAAATCACTAGCTTAGCATAAGCTACTTGTATGTTCTTAGAGAAAGCATGATTAGGTCATCCTTCTAGTCCTCGAGGTCCCTGTCTATCCTCTCTCCCATTTACACGAGTGTATATAGCCATTCAAGGTGTCCCTACATTTGCATTAATGAAGATTCCAAGTTGTGTGCTGAAATTATTGCAATAAAGCCTTGTCTTTAAGAGGTAAATACTATCTAAATCATTTACAATTATGATACTATTAGTGAAAACTTGTCCTGAATTTGGCTTGTGAACATACAATTATGTTTGTAATGCCCTACAAAGGAACCCTAGAAGACAACTCATCTAAATAACTAACCTCAAGAAGACAAACATATATATATATATATATATATATATATATATATATATATTTTTATATATTTTAAAAATACATTAACTCATTAAGCTATAATAATGAATAGCATAATATTAAACACAATCTAAAAATTTATCTAAGCACAAGTAGAGACAACTAAAAATAATAACATCTATGTCCTCTAAGGTCCCCTAGCATCGCTACAAGGCTTGATGCTAACACTTACTAAGACCTAAGAATCAAATGTAATCTAACCATTACATAACATAGTGCCTTCACACCATACTTAGCAAACAAAATTAGCAAACAAACTTAGCAAACAGAGTTCATAGCAGTTGGACATCCAAAAATCAGAAAAATGTTTCCATTTTAATATTTTTTATGCAACATGCTCAGTACATCAGAAAGACAGTTGCCTTTGGATCACACTATTTCCTATTTAAGTTGTTGTTTCCATTTTAATCAATTTTATGCAATTTTCATCGACTTTAGTATTTTATCAAAGGCCTTAAAACAGTGAGTTCAAAGGTTTCCCGTAAATCCATTGATGAAAATTGTTAATCAATAATCCTATCCATAAGCATTTAACTGGTTTGATAGTGTAGTTTGCTTGTTAATCAATAATACATGCTTTAGGACTTCATTTTCTTGAAGAGATTTTGTATTAGTTTGTAATAAGTTGAAGGCTTCGCGAGCCGTGCAGACAAAAGATGCACGTGGTACAAAGAAATGTTGCTAGCTGGATTAAAATGAATGAATGAATTATTATAATTAAGTAATTTAAGGATCGAGAGAAGTTTCAGGTAATTGATTATGAAATTTGAGAACATGCATGATCTTAAGTGTTAGCTAAACTTACTTTTCCCCATCCCATTCTGCCAAAGGTTGTTTTCACAAATATATCATTGATATTCGTTGCATTTGGCCTCAATTACAAAAGCAACATGTAAAATGCAGAATAATAATATTAAGATAGAAATATCAAAGTGGCAAGTGCATCAGTTTGGATTCACATTATATTTTACACATGTAATATAAGTGAAATTAACTATATGTAGTACCCCTGCCCTAATCAATCTCTAACCTTGGTTTAATCTTGATTAGTTATCTTAATATAATGATTATTGTCAGATGTTTGATTTAACGCATAGCTATTGATGTGGTTTTCACACTAGTAGTATGCAAGTTGTTTAGTGTTCCTATTTCGTGGTATTAATATTGAGCTAACGCTTTCATTAAATTTTATATATGTATGCATGTATGGCTCTTGGTTGCAGGAAATTTCAGGTACAACGCCGCATGAGTGCGAGGTTCTTCTTCACCTGAATTGCAGGTTTGAGTGTACCTTTTTAATCCTTAGAGTTGGATTAGGTGGTCGTAAGACCCTAGTTGACCTTAGTCGTGCTCAAGTGAGCATCGCCAGTCGTCGTCGGTAATCCTGTTTGTTTGGGTTTGCGAGTCGTCTGTTTGGTTGACCTTCTCGTTTTGCGTGCTTGGTGTGTTTGGTTAAATTGATTATTAGTCCTTAGTAATTATCTTGATTAAATATGTATTTGTGCATTAGAGATTAATGGACTCGATTAATCAGAATTTTGTTATGTGATTTTCGTTGATTTGGATTGCTCATTTTTAATTGGGAGTGAATTCGATTAAATGACTGATCTTGAATATTTAATGCATTTTATATATGCTGTTGAAAAGGAAAGCTTTGTATTTTATTGCGATAGATTCAATTGCATTCTGTTGGATTATTAAATCAGAAAGATTAAGTTTCAGTTGAATGAGGAAATCGATTTTTGGAATTGAAAGGCAAGTTTAATTTGTTGTATAGCTAGAAAGGAATTAAATTTTGAAGAATTATTTTTTTAATAAAATTTTAATTCCCAAAAATAGAATTTTTGGTCAACTCTTCCATATAACCCAAAATTGGGGAAATTTTGGAGGATGGACATTTTTGGAGAAGATTTTGGTTGGAAAGAAATTTTGGGGGTTTTGGGGGAAGGAATTTTGCTGGATCTGAGGTGTGGGCTCTCCTTCAGCCATTCCAGGATTGCGTATGAAGGTAGGGTTTACCCAAATTGTTCTTTCTTGTTGCTATGAAAATGGTTGCTAGTTGCCAAAATCCAAGCTTTGATTGCTTTCAGTTTTAAATTGGATTTGTGGGTTTAAATCCATGCTTTAGTTGTGTTCTTCAAGAAAATTCATGGCTATATCATTGTGTTAAAATGGATTATCTTGCCATGTCTGGTTTTCTCTTTGTTTCATAAAAATAATTTATTTGAGGTGTGTTATTCCTCATGATTGTTTGGGCATTTGAAATCCCTTCGTATTTGGGGAAGGATGAAATCACCAAAGAAATTTGTTACCGAAACAGCCCTTTTAAATCGAATTTTTTTTTATCATTTTCGAAGTGGGCATTTTTGTGGTGTTCGAACCTGTGCGTGTTCTTTTTATATGGATCTGACTGTGTTTCAAAAAAAATAAAGAAAATATTTTATTTTTAGCGATCCTGTGCGTGGTTTATTTTTAATGGAGCCGAGCTGGGCGAGTTTTATTTTAATAAAAAAAAAAATGAAACTGTGTTTTGGGGTTGGAGGGCGGAGAGCGGAGCTCCACCCGCTCCTCCTCCCCTACCCCGCACGTCCCCCTTCTCCCCGCTCGTTCCATCTGTTTTTCCCCCCCCGCTGGCGTTGGAAACTCCGGCCGCGGCACACTGCGGTGGCCGCAGGTCCGCGGAGCCTGCGGGCGCCGTAGTGGCGCCGCCGCCTGGGCTGTGTTGAGCGGCGCTGCGGCTAGGGTTAGGGCACGGCCGCCCTCGCCCTATGTTAAAATGCATTTTTTCTAAAGGAAAGAACATAGTTTTTTTTAAATGGTTTTTTTTTAAAATGTATTTTTTTTAGTATTCAAAAAAAAATGCTTATGATATTTAATATCATTTTAATGTAAGTGATTTTTAATGTAAGTTTTAGTTTCTTAATTATGACTATGGTGGCAATGTCTTGATAAATGTTGATTTGGGTATTAATTAATTTTATAATGGAATCTATAAGTTAATTATTATTCAATTTCCATTTTGTGGCTTATGCACTTGTCTAATTAAGTTCTAATATTGGTAATTTCGTCATCGAATATTAATTGGCTATACTTTGGTCCAATCTTGGATTAATAAGTTTATATCATGTGCATTTGGAAATGAGTATCTACAATTGAATTGCCTTTATATTTATATTTCTGTGATCCGTATGGTACATCTGGGATTGAAAATTATGAATCTGTAGAGATTGATTTTAGACCAGTATGTTAATGATGTTTTGATTGGAGATTAAATATCTTATTTTAGATGATTAATGGTTGCCTGAATTTTATTAATATGAATTGGTTAAAACTCATTATGACTTCATATGTCTGTTCGATGCTTTGAACCTTAAGAGTTAGAAAACCAAGATCAACCTATTCCTAGTTGTGGTAGATAACTGTAACCTGATTTGGATCTTGTAGAAAACTTGATCGACTTTTAATGATTAAATCAAATTGAGAAGATATTGTCTTCTCTGATTATTGTCCTTGCGAGTTTAATTTCTATATTCGCCTTTAATTATGAAATGGCAAGAGTGCTTTGTTTGATAGGACCCTGTCGTATGGCTTGACTTGGGGTACCTGTTTCAGTCCTCGATTCCGAGTTGACTGTTGTATGTGGTAGTGTCGTTGTTGATCTTATCCTCCTTGTGTGTGAGTCGAATGATGATTGTGGTCGACCGTTGTTGGTCGGGTCTCTAGTTAGAGTACCGTCAGTAAGTGATTACCCTTGAGTCGTGTTTGACCAGATGATTGTTTCTCTCTTCTTGAACTCCGTTCGTCTGACCAAGTGTATTCCTTGGTTTTGAGTTCTTCTGAGTTTAGTCTAGTGTCGTATGGGAAAGTGGCTTTCGATTGGGGGCCGCGCCTAAAGTGGCTGCTGGGTAACTCGTCAAAAGTGAGTCTAATAAGTGATAACCTAAGTAGATTAGAATGTAATCTCTAAGTAAGATAAATGTGCCTCACACATGGGACGAGTGCTATCATAGATTCGACATGCTGTGAGAAGGCCTGAAATGGCAAACTACCATCCTTGTCTTCACAAGAGGATGTGTGGGTCCACATGAGGCTTGGATGGGCCGGAAGCTCGGATTAGGTTGCCAGGGTAACCCAGTGTATGGGGCCGGGACCTATGACGAGTTGCCATGGTAACCATACCAGGTTGTGTGATGACACTTGTCCCTACGTTCGCTAGTGTGTTGTCGTTTTGTCCAGTTTTGAGTACCTTTGTGGGTCATCCTTTTGTTTATGCCCTTGTGAGTGTCAGTTTCATGATAGCCCTTGGGTGGTGATGGCTCAGCCTTGTGGATGCTCTTCTGGACCTTTGTATTAGCTTTGATTATGTTCAGCTGGATCCTGTTCTTTTCAGGGATCGTTTATGTATTATTGACCGATGCGGTCGTTTGTATATTGCTTATGTATCGCCTTGATGGCTGGATTGTAATGGTGTAACCTCTTGTATTCTTAACCTTTATTAATTATCAGAGGGGTCTTGCAGTTGAGCAAACCCGGAGATGTAGCCCTTTAGGGGTGAACTCCGAGATCATTATGGTGTTATGTGATGTATTCTCTTATGTTTCCTTTATCTAGCTTTATCATGTATGATTAACTTATGTTAGAATGGTTAAGTGGATAATTGGAATTAACTATAAATGCTTATACTCAGTTCTTCCTTGAATGCCATGTTGATCAAATGCGTAAGTGGTTTAGATGAGATTTATCGTAGATGCTAGTATGCAATCGTCTTTTGAAATGCAATAAGTTGGAATATGAAATAATGTAACTTAGAGTAATGAATTATACTCAGATGTGGTTAAGGAATTTAAATATGCTTGGAAAGATCTCTTATGTTATGATGAAATCCTAGAGTATTAGAATGTTAGATGTATGGTTTGTAATTTTAAATGAAAAGCTTGAATGAAGATTATGAATGGATCTTAATGAGGAATCTTCGCTTGTGATTTATATTTCCCTCTTTTGAAAGGAACTATCCTGATTATGAATTATCTCGTTATTAAGATATTCAGCTTATGGGATTAATTGTGTGAGTTAAGTGAATTGTGAAATTTAAGTAATCTCGTTGGGAAACTCTTTAGGTGTTAGTTGATGTCTTCCGCTATGTAATCTGACTCTTTGATATCTTGTTGCATCTGATGTGTTGTAACTTTAAAAAAAAAAAAAATTGCACTCTATTCTTGTGTTATGGCTTAATCCCTTCGGGGTTTCCTGGCGGGGCATTACACTATAGATGATTCATAAGCTATCTATTAAGTTCAAATGTTTGCATTTGACCAATAAATATATTGAGAAAAGGTAGATACACAACCAAAGGCACAATGATAGCAACATCAATTGAACATAAATCCATTACAATATGATATGAATAACATGTACAACAAAATATACAATCTTTAGCATCATTTTAAACATTTTAGTAAAACAAATTGCTTTCTCTCTCAAAACTATATGATGCCATGAATGTTAACATTAGATCAAATTTGAATGTATAAAACCACTTAAACTAATCAAACAACAAGATTTAAGAGTACAATTGAAAATTACCTTTTCATCCAACTTTTTTCTTTCTATCAATGCCAATATTTGTTTCATTCCTTCCTCATTATTTTTGTAAGATTGCATTTCAGCGTCAACCTCCTCCATTATCTTTGAATTCAACTTTTTTCTTTCTATCAATGTCATTATTTGCTTCCTTCTTTCCTCATTATTTTCGTAAGACTGCATTTCAGCTTCAACCTCATCCTTTGCTTTGCCAAGGAGTTGACCATTGACCTATGAAGCCATGAATGTTAACATTAGATCAAATTTGAATGCATACAACCACTTAAGTAAACTAACCAAACAACATGATTTAAGAGTAAAATTGCAAATTACCTTTTGATCCAACTTTTTTCTTTCTATCAATGCCATTACTTGTTTCCTTCTTTCCTCCTCATTATTTTTGTAAGATTGCATTTTAGCTTCAATCTCCTCCATTACCTTTCGATTCAACTTTTTTATTTCTGTCAATGCCATTATTTGCTTCCTTCTTTCCTCCTCATTATTTTTGTAAGACTGCATTTCAGCTTCAACCTCCTCCTTTGCTTTGTCAGGGAGTTCCTCATAATTTTGTACTCAATGTGATCTACATTTACTCTCAGTTACATGCCTTTTTTTGTACAATATGGCAACCTCAATTGGCAGTCAACATCACTTTTCCTCTTTTCATTATACTTTCTTATTTTCTCTAGTGAAGGAGGTGGATGTTTTTGTTGTTGTCCTATGGACTTTCGGCCATGCTTTCCTGGTGGAATGAGAGGAAGGTTGTGCTTTGATGCCCTATGCGAATTTTAAAGTTTTCAAATCCCAAAATCTCCATCGTACACCCATGCAACATGAACCATATTAACAAAAATAAAATAATCTACCATCGACCCATTCAATTCTATGATGAGTAGAGACCTGCACAAACAATTCCAAAAATAAAATAACATACCGTTTATAATGAAAAAGAATTGAATGTATAATGTTTAAACAATGACAAATAAAATGGTAATTGTAATATTAAACCTCATCCATTACCACATCATCCTCTTCCTCAACCTGATTATCCTCCTAAAATGAATGGAAGGTATAATGTCAAAACTATATTTTATTTTTTTTCCCTAGACCTTCCCCATTTTATGGAAGGGAAAGAGTCACAACATAGAATTCCTCTTTAGATGTCCCTATTGGGAATTGAACTTGGGTCTCCACAGTGAGAACCCAGTGTTTTAACTAGTTAAGCTCAACCCCTTGGACATAATGTCAAAACTATTATCTACATCATAGATTTGATATTCTATATGAATTTCTAAAATTTTACCATTGACGCACTGCAACAAAAGTATAATACAAATTTGACATCTAATCATTAACCTGTTAAATATCTCTTTATAAACCCTTTACTTCTAATATATAAAGAGAGAAGGGAATTCGGCATTGCATTATTTCACATCTTTGTAAACCCTCAACTTCTAATTTAGCTTTTTAAACCCTTACCTTCTAATTTAGATTTGAAAATATATTTATATAACTAAAGAAAGTAGAGAATTTAATCTCACTATCATGAGAGGTTGATTTATATTCCAGGGTACGAGCATTGAGAGAAGGTTGAGTGAGACTAAATACACTATCACATTCTTATCAGAGAATGTTGACAAGGGAATTTTTGGACAAACTTAGTACAGAATGATGCATTTTTATAATATTAATGGCCAGAGTTGTGTGATGAATGATACCCTAATGTGTTTTGTCAGAGTCAGGAAATATACATTAATATGTTGATTTTGACAGAGTTGAAATAAGGTGATGTGTTGGTCTTCTAAAGGCATACAACGTGTGTGGAGCTGGCATTACAAGCCCATGCATGGGTGACACGTTGCCCAAAAATTTCTGCTCTAGCATGTGTTCGGCTACAATTTTCCTAGCAATTTTAAAGTCAAAACTTGAAAAATAGCTATCTGTTTATACCGGGAGAAAAATTTACTATTGGCAAGGTGAGAATCGTTAAAATTATAACTTGTCTATTCAATTTTTCCTCTTCCCAGATCTATTTTTAGTCCTCAATCTATTGTGAGTTATGTGCCTCGTATTTCATATAAAACCCATCCAATACATAAGAAAGCTGGTACACGTTGTGGTATGTGGTTAGCTGGGAAATTGCAAATGGCAAACAGGAAGAATGATTTTGCGTTTCGGAAAGATTGTTCAGATAAGTATGGAATCAGAAGATGGGAAAGCCACAAGATGAAGATAGAAAAGAGTTGTCAACATTAAATTTGTGTACTGAGATGAATGGATCCTAAACAACAAGAAAGAAGAGTTGTTGAATGGGTGAATGAAGAAAGAAGAGCAATGAGAGTTAAGTAAAGAATCCTATGCTTCTTAAAAGTTGTTGGAGTGCACCATGCCAAAATCTGATCCGTTAAATGCTCACTGCTCACCTTTTAAATTGTGTATGGAGCACACAACTATTCTAAGATGCGCTTCTAAGACGGACATAGCTATTCTCCTTGCACAGTTACATACAAATCATCATGTAAAATGGCATACCATCATTCAACATAACAAGGCATACCATCATTCAACATAACATGTTATGGATCCACATCCACTTGTAGAGGAAGCACTAATGTAAATAAGTAACATTTCAATTTTCTTAATTTCTGATAAAAAATGGACAACAAATAAGCATACTCTTAAGAATGAACATTATCTTATTTCATAACATTATTGCTCTATGAGTTGGTATTCTAATTGCAAGTAAGCAAATTTAAAGTTTTTGATGAAAGAATGTTTTAAGGCACAATACATGAGAAGGTTAACACACCTTGGACTCTAGATTTGGAGACACAGTAGAGTTACACAGATTATAAATTAGTTTGGTAGTATGCACATCCCCTCCCTAAGTTGACGACCAAACTGCTTCTAATGCATGGAGCATATAGGATGCTAAAATACCAAAGATGTGCCTTATAATTTTGGCATGAACTCCCACTTTAGACATGAGCTTTGGCTACATGATTTTTGGGGCATGAAGTTGCTTTCCTTAGCCCTATTTTTTATTATCAAAATTCAGAGTAAGCTAGTGCACCTTCTTAGGCATTTTTTTATTGTTTGGCAATCTCCAACTCAAACTAAAAATGAAACTTCTTTCTTAGCCATGCGAAAAGATTTGGATGCGAAATTAGTATTTTGATCTTTCAAAAATGCTTTAACTGGTTGTACCAAGATTTTATTGAATGCTAAAACAAAGAAAATTTTGATCACAAGTGGTCAACAATCTGATGAAAAGCATGGTTGAAATATTGAATAATCGAGGTCAGCTCCTTTTAATTTGGCACTTTAGTGTATTTGAGCCTAACTACAAAGTCTTTCAAAACTTTAATTGTTTCCTGAATATTTGAATTGAGGGAGTTTTTCCTGCATTTTGCCCAATTCTTGTTTGATTACCAACATCTTTCAATACTATCATTTGTACATTCTCCATGCAGGGTTGCTTTAAGTTCCTGTACAACACTTTGGGTATCTTTTACTTTTTCCTTGTTCTCCCACAATGTACATGAAGTGAATGAAACAAATTCTTAAACCCTTAGTAACAAAATATTATCCGTCTTACAACTATCAAATACTTTGTCCTTGGCTTTCTTATATGCATTCATTATCATATTGATGGCCTAGATTCACTCTTTAGGGATTTCCATATTAAAATTATCGAGCATTGGTTTAATCTTTGGGCAACATGAACAATGCATAACCATGTTTTATATTTCTACAAGCATTATAGAATAACGTCATGAAGTAGAGAGCCATTAGCCATATAAATAGAATACAAAGATCTATTTTTATTACCATTACATCATCAATATAATATAACTAAAATGATCTATGAGAATTAGCAATCTCATGTGAAGATAAAATATATGTATCACTCTCAATGATAAAATACATAGATAAAAATACAGTGCTACGAGTGATGAAAGATACAAGCATGGTGCAACGACATATCATGCATAGAGGAAACACGTACATCCATAAGAGAAAATTACATAAGAGTATCAAGGATGGAAGCATCATGAATAATAAAGCATAAAAAAATATAGACAACATCAAATCTATATAGTCTTATGACAGTGATGTAGAGTCATATAATGTCACATATCTATAATATAAATATATATGCACAAAATTGTCATATAGGCATACAACAAAGGAACTTAATGTGATCACTTTTGTCTAGGTGAAGGGAAGACATCATGGGGTAGCTTTGACCATCTAGTGGATGGAGAGGCATACAATGATGGGTTTTCTTTTAACTGATTGACTTAATCTCCTATCTTTTTTTTTTTGGAGCTCCACCCAATACAATAAAAGTGTATACATTAATATATAAAACATTATTAGAATGACATATAACGAAAGAATCATTATTATGATCTCATCATCTTAAAAAAGAAATCCCTCCTCATCTATAAGATGGGTAGGTTCACAAAATAGCGTTGTGAAGCCTTACGACAAACATCAAGATACATATTAAAAAAAAAAGAATATTATTCATATTTTGACTAATATACAGATAAAATAGCAAATAGAATATTTTATTTCTAATCTATCTCATGTACCTTTGTCAAAGGCATTGAAGATGATACTATGGAAACAACTTCATAGTCTAGTGTGGTATGAATATGAAAATGAGCATTAAAAGAGTGCATGTGTAGCCGAGCTGGTGTGAAGGCGAATCATGAGGCATAGTGTTAGGCTAATGATCCTGGTGCTACACACCAACTCCGGTTTGATTCTCACTAGGATTACCACAAACCCTTTTGTCAATGGGCCCTTGGTCTACTGGTGAATTTGAATGGCTCCAAATGAGCCCACTAGGGATCAAGTCTTGTAGAGTGCAAGCCTCACCATCATAAGGGATGAGGCCGAGATCATGCCCTGGAAAAATTTGGCGGAATGGATACCCCTCTATCCTTGGCTCTTAGAAGAAGAGGTTGAGCCTATTGGCTCATTCTCCTATATCGGGTGGCAAAAAATACTTTGTGAAGGCCCTCGCTAGGTTGGCATCTCATGGGCTTCATGTCCTTTCTGGGTTGTCGTGCTCACAGGTTTGGACCTCCATCAAATAAAAAAAAGGAGCATTAAATTATATAAATAATTTAAAATAAAATAATCAAGCTTACGTCAACATAAGATGTATGGCAACTCCAACATGTGATTTTTAAAGTCCAACATTAATTTGTTCAATATCCTTTGTGAGTACTAATATTACCATTCATACAAGGTTAAACAACTTATATGTACCATGTTATTATGTTTTTACTAATACATATTTGTGTACTCAACCATGTTGTGTAATAAAAAACTGAAAGGCCATTAAATGTACGATGAACAGTTCAACCCTAAAATTTTTGTTACAATCATTATAGTAATTTAGTTGATCTTATATTTTCAAATGAAATACAATAAATTGAATAAGACCTTGTTCAAATTTTACCTATTTATCAATGCCAAATTATATTTCATTAAGTAGCTAATCTATTAAGACAATATAATCTAATAAAGACATGTCTTGTTGTTGGCTACACGTATCTTGATCATCCTTAAAACCCATAATAAAAAAAATAAAAAAAAATCTATAATTTTGACATAAGTGAGGTGAATCTTGAGACCCCTTAGACTCAACCCCATTACCTTGTATTAGACACTTAATATACTATAAAAATGATTGATTGAGTTTATTGACAATAAGTTCTTGACTTTGATACACTCTTTTACAATGGAAGGGATTGAGGAATTCTTAATGTCTAATATGGAAACAACTTCATATTCTAGAGTGGTTTGAATATGAAAAAGACTATTAGATTATGTAATTAACTGAAAATGAAATAATGTTATTATAATATCAAAATCTACCTAGAATTATTTTATAAATATATAATGGTTTTAAAAATAATCAAGCTTACCTCAACATAAGATGTATGGGCAATACAACATACTTGTGATAAATAAAGTCCAACATTAATTTGTTCAATATCCAAAGTGACTTTTAATATTACCATTCATATGAGGTTAAAATAATGTGTACCATATTATTATTTCTTAATTAATGCATATTTATGGCCTCAACATTGTCGTGTGATAAAAAATGAAAGGCCATTAAATGTAGGATGAACACTTTAACCCTAAAATTTTGTTACAATCATTATAGTAACTCAATTGATCTTATATTTTTAAATGAAATATAATCAATTGAATTAGACCTTGTTCAAATTTACCTATCTATCAATGCCAAATCATATTTCATTTAGTATTTAATCTATTAAGACAATCCGATCTAATAAAGACGTGTCTTGTTGTTGGCTACATGCATCTCGATCATCCACAAACCCATAATCAAAAAAATAAAAAATAAAAAATCTACAATTTTGACATAAGTGAGGTAAATATTGAGACCCCTTAGACTCGCCCTCATCACCTTGTATTAGACACTTAATATGATATAAAAAGGATTGATTGAGTTGATTGACAATAAGGTCTTGACTTCGATACACTCCTTTACAATGGAAGAGATTGAGGAATGATTAATGTCTAGCCTTGCAAGGGATCTCATTGCTTAGTTTTGGATAGATTGTGCTCCCACTATATCTTGTGTAGAGTGCCAACCTCTACCTTGGAACTCTTGCATGCCAAAATAGTTTGGGGTTTCATTGTAGACAAAATTTTAAGAGTTTTATCAAATGTACTATCAGGCCTCATTGTTATTGCATGAAGAACAATGATAACTTTAAGAAACCCCCTCTTTGAAAATTCTATAAAATCTTGGTGAATATTTAAATTTATTTTAAAAAAAATAATAATATTTTTTATTGGTGAATCTTTCCTTTTTTTTAGAGAAAAAAATTTATTGGCAATTTTTTTATATCATTTTTTGGTAGAAAATATTGGTGAACCTTGGAAAATAATAAGAGCATGCATTAATTAATATTGCGAATCCTTTCATTTAAAAAAAATAGTCATTTATAGAAAAGTAAACGCCTAAAGGTGGAAATCATTAATGAGTTTAAGGGGTAGAATTTACATTATTTAGTTTCTACCATTAACTTAAAATAATCTAATAGCCCTCTTTGTATATTGTGAGATAAAATGTACCAACAATTTCTAATACACATGGGAGCAAAAAATGCTTTTAGACCATTGATTTTCATTGAGGTCAACAATTCAAAAGCAATTTCAAACCCCACGAGCATTAAAAATTGTATGTATAATTTATCTCATGGAATACAATGAAGGTCATTAGATTATATTTTAAATCAATGGTGGCAACTTAAGATTTTTTATATAACCCTAAAGTAACTAATAATTATGATATATTGTTGGCAACTTAATTTAGATTTCAATAATAAAATATAAAGTGTTGGCGAATGAATGTATCAAATATTGTAACGAATCTTTGAGTTAATGGCGATTTAAATAACACTAAAATAAAAAAATTTAAAAATGTGACGATTAGGGTCACCTTAAAAGTTGAACTTATTAGCAAAATTTTGATTCTCAAATTAAAAAAAATAGCCAATTAGCGAATATTAGCCACTCAAAATTTCATATATGAAGAATGTCAAAAAAACTATCAACCACCTATCCCCAAAATTAATTTTTTTAACTCTCGATGGTGGCACTAATGGACAGGTAACATCCCACAAGTACCATGTATGGGTGCATTAGTTTGTTGGTCAATGAGCAATGTGCAAAAATAAAATTTCAGTATTTTTTTTAGTAATTCATAAAATAATTTGTTGGCATAATATTATCTTATTTTTGTCCTCTTGCTTAGTCGAGTGTTAATCTGGGCACTCACAAAATCTATGTGAGAATGAACAAATTTTGGTGAAGTGGTAAGTGTAGACCATTTGAGGTCATTCCCATCAGATCCCTCTACTTTTTATCATCTTAAGTTTTTTCTTATTATTTTTATATTACCTAGTATATTTTTTTCATCTCGAGAGGATATCAATGCATTTTTAAAGGGCATTTGTATGGTTGTTCTTCATTGAAGTTTTCATGAAATGGTGAATGATGGTGTTTATCAGTTGATGCAGAATTTTGAATTCCAAAACATTAAACTTACTCACTCAAAACCATTTGTATCTAACTATTCAATCATTTTTTTATAATAAAAATAGACAAAAACTTATCTCCTCAACTTTTAAGATGTTGTGTAGCATTTTCATGATAATCAAAATAGTGATACGATGATTATACCATCTGAGGTTCAATTTAAATGAGCTCCACTTATTAATCTTTTCTTTTTTATCTTTTAACATAGCGCAAACACATTATAATATACCCATTTGTAGATTCTATGAGATAAAAAAAATGGGTGACCACTTTTGATCCCCATCTTTCTACCTAATTCTAACTATTATTATGAACATTGAACCCATGGAATCAAATTTCTCTAGCACAAAGACTGAGAATGTTGAGTGGAAGTAAAACCACTATAACATTTGGACAAACTCTGTACAGACAACCTGAATTACTTTTAGAGAAACTCAGTGCAGAATGATACATTTTATAATATTAATGGCCAAGATTGTGTCATGAATGATACCTAATGTATTTTATTATAATCAAGTAAAATACATTTAAGATTTTGATTTCCACAGAGTTGAAATAAGGCGATATGTCAGGTTTTGTTTAACAAGCACATGGGTGACACAAAACCCTAAAATATTTATGCTCTGGCATCTGTATGAGATGTGTTCGGCTGCAAATTTCCAAAAGTTTCAAAGTCAAAACTTATAAAGTAGGTAATTGTTGATAACGGTAAAAAAATGTAACACTATCAAGATGAAAATCGTTAATGCCAAATCATTTGGCTGACCAAATTAGAACATTTGTATCTATTAAATTATAACTATTTAATAATGTATCTATTTTATATTTTATATATGGCAATATTTATTATTTAACTATGTATCTACATATATATTAAATTTATAATATAATTATATGAAATAATATATCATTCCAATTAATTTATTAAGAATAAAATAAATATAATTATATTATTATTTTAAAAATTAATTAAAATATTATTACAAGTACAAAAATTAACTAAAAATTCCTATTTGTTTGTTGTTTGTAGTATATTAATTAAATATAAATTATTTTTATGTGAAACAACACAATATTTTTTTAATAATAAATAACAATCAGTAATGTAATTTGTAACTAACAATTTGTCTTGGGAAACATGGTTTTCGATGGAAAAGAAGAGAACATAAATTAATTGAAACCTATATTACAATAATTTATTTTCACATTGTTTATTAACTTTATGGCAACTGTGAACATAAATTTAGGAGAGAATCATACAAGAAACTTGGCCATACAAATGTGTCCAAAATAATGCCTATAATATAGTTAAGCATAAAAATATTTTAATGATCTGAAAGTTATAACATACTAAATATTAATTTTATGACATAAAAATTTGCCTTTAAAAAACTCATGTAGAAAGTGCATCGGGAAATTCAGTAATAAGATGCAAATTATTTGAGCCAATTAGATTGAAGAAAAACAATTTCTGTAAATTGAAAACTTAAAAATCATGCATCTTAACTATTGAAAAATTAAAAAAAAAAGCATCAAAACAAAAAATTCATAGATATAATTGGTGGAAAATAAATTGAATAATAAGGAGTTAATTAAAATTGGGTGCAACTGATTGCAATAGTACTAGCCTAACGAAAAGTACTAATAACTAAACAATAGTAAAGACTATGATTGAAAGCTTGAATTGAAATTGTAATTGAATATAAAGTTTTATTAGAATATTTAATTATGTTTTAGTCACCTATATTTAGTTCATTGTTTAATGGTCATTTAGCTTTTTAGTTAATTATCTTTTAAGCTTTTTTTAGCATTTAGCTTTTTCTTTTTAGTTAATTAGGTTTTAAGCTTTATTTAGCGTTTAGCTTTTTAGTAGTTCACTTTAAAAGGCTTGTTCTTAATTTAGAACATCGTCCTTGTAATCTCTTTATATACTCTTCTATATTGTTGAATAGATTATCCAATTATTAAATCATTCATTCAATCTATTTTTCATTGTATCATAGTGGGTCGATGGGATTCTTTAAAGTTTGGCGAATTTTTTAATAAAAATTCATGGCCTTCTTTTTGGAATATTTTCCAGATTTTTTTTTATTGTTTTTTATAAAAAAATGATTTTGCTTTTTTGAAGGCTTTTTGAGGGTTTTTGGTTCGTGGGTGAATTTCTTTGTGCTAGGCAACAGTTCATGTTTTTTTAGGGTTCTAGAGAATTTCAATCTTGCAACCTAGAGGTTATTGTTTGCAGATTGAATTTTTTCGTAGGGTTTCTACAATTTTTGACTAGGGTTTTGACCCTTCAGTACAAGTCAAAATTTTATTTTGGTTGCAAATTCTTGGTGGGTTTTTTGAGACCTCAACTGGACCGTCGTCAGATTTTTCTAGGTGCATCATTTCCTATGTCTTAATTTTTGAGCTGTTGGATTTGCATTTTGATTTTAGATTCTTGGTGGGTTTTTCGAGACCTCAACTGGGTTGTCATCAGATTTTTTTGGGTGCATCATTTTCCGTGTCTCAATTTTTGAGCCGTCAGACCTATATTCTGATTACAGATTCTTGGTGGGTTTTTTGAGAGTTTTTATGAGTTGGTCTCAGATTTTTTTCAGTGCCTCATTTTCCATGCCTCAAATTTTATTCTAATGAATTTGCCTTGGAATTTAAAAACAGTCTGCAATTTCTACTAATTCTGTAGACGTCGAGAATTTTGGTGTCTTTTGGGCGCTATTTATGTTGTACATTCGACCTAGGGTTTCTGCCCCTATTTTTTTGCATTTTTTTTAAAAAGAAAAAGTTGTCAAAAAATCAGAGGTATTTTTTTGTTTTCTACAATTTTTTTTTTTTATTATTTTAAGGAAAAATTTCAGGTTTTAAGTTTGCAAATTTTTTTAATTTATGGGTTTCTTCCAAACCTCGAAATTTGAGCCTTGGAATTCATGTCAAAATTCATCTCGAGGGTTTCAATTTTTCGTAGCAGATGCTTCTATTTTGATTTTTTTAATCAGATTCTTCTGTCTTATGCTTTCACTAGGTTGACCTCGTTCAACCTCCATTTTCGTGATGGCATCTTTGACCAACATCATGTTGGAACACAGTCAAAAGTTCAATAGCTACCACAACACCTGAAAAGAGTGCATGTTCATGATATTTGAATATCATCACCTTTATCAGATTGATTTAGGCCAGACCTCATCTCACAGGTCCCAGGGTTTTCACGATTTATTCCTAAAAAATTGTCTGTCGGTTTTCTGATTTTTTCCACAAAAGTCATGTGAGGGTTTTCACAATTTTTTCCTCAAAAATTGTTCACAGGGTTTATAATTTTTCTTTGAAAATTATCTCATCTGTAATCCGTGATGTTTGTGTAAGATTTTGGTTATCTGGGTTTTACCATTTTTTCCACAAAAACAATGTTTTGTAACCTCAAATTTCTAGGTTTTCATGATTTTTTCTTCAAAAATTGTTTGCTAGTTTTTATGATTTTCCCCTAAAAACTCATCTATAATACGAGAAGTTCACATGGGATTTATGATTCGGGAAGGTCTCTAGTTTTGATCTATTTTTCTCCTAAAAATTTAAGCTTTGTTGCAGTCAGTTTGGGTCACACCTGCCAGGGTGAACATCTGCAACTGTGGTATCTTGTAGTCAGTTTTGGAGTTGGTACTCTTATGCAAAAGGGTTTGTAGATTTTTTCCTCAAAATAATGGTTTTAGGCTTTAGTAATTCATGTGTGCCAGATCTCTAATTCATGTGTGAAGGTTACATTAGCTTGGATGGCTTTTGGTACTCTTGGTCATTAACACTTTTTTAGATCCAGGGAGGATCTCCACCGTAGCAGAGTGTTGTTTTCATTTGTGATCAAAAGACTTGCAATGTCTTATGTAGGGTAGTTAGTAGATAGAATGACCATTAAGGGAGGGTATTAGAATATTTAATTATATTTTAGTCACCTATATTTAGTTCCTTGTTTAATGGTCATTTAGCTTTTAAGCTTTATTTAGTATTTTGCTTTTTATTTTTAGTTAATTAGCTTTTAAGCTTTCTTTAGCATTTATCATTTTAGTAGTTCACTTTAAATGACTTGTTCTTAATTTAGAACATCATCCTTTTAATCTCTTTATATACGCTTGTATATTGTTGAATAGATTATCCAATTATTGAATCATTCATTCAATTTATTTTTCAAGTTTAAATTAAAAATTAAAAAATAAGATACCAAGTTGGATTTCAAATAGAAAAAAATTGCGTTGAAGATGTTGAAAACTTACATGTGAATCTCTCTCTCTCTCTCTCTCTTATATATATATATATATCTTTTCAATTAAAGTTAAACTTATATTGTGTAGTGTGCAAGCAATAATAGAAATTGAAGAAAATGTAGAAATTAATCTAGATATATAATGGACATTTCTATTTTTTTTCTCTTTTTGCATGCAAATAATTTTAAATTCTAAAATTAAACTAAATTCTAGTTTTTAAATTTTTAAATTGAATAAACAATTAGTTATAGAATAAAATTAAAACTAGAATTTAGATATAAATGAAAATTTTCTATATATTTTTTTAGATATTAAGCAACATTTCTATTCTATTTTCCCCTTTTTAATATAAATCTTCTCAAATTCTAAAATTAAATTAAAATAAATATTTTTCAAATTTTAATTCGAACAATAATTTAAAGTCTAGATATAAATACAACATTTCTATATATTTTTGAACAGACAAAAATCATTTTATATTCTAAAATTAACCTAAATTCTAATTAAAAATATATATTTAACTTGAATATTGGTACACATATGTGTAAAATATAACTCCAAAAGAAAAATGTATACATGTGTGAATATATATTTAACTTGAGAATTGAATCGAACAAAAAGGAGGACATACAATTTAAGATCAATGAGACTCACCAAAAGAAATGTATAAACCAAAGAATATCATAGTGGACCATATTATCAACAAACATGATAGTATATAGTAGACCAAAGTAAAAACAATTTAATTTTTTTGCTATTTCTAATGGCTTGTCGGCTACAAATATATTTCGCAACTAGCAAGAGGATGTTTCTAATCTATAAAAAGCAATGCAACAACACAATAAAAGAGTGTTTCTCATTTTCCTTCAATATCCAATCACATAGACAATATTAAACATGTTAGATTAGGATTTCAATAGAATAGAAATTACAAAGATGAAATTTTATATGTTATTGAATATAAAGAAGACTAATACATAAATATGGGAGGGCACTGATGGAACAGTTTGCAACAGTTAAAATTATCTTACAAAATTTACCAAAACTAACAAAAAAATAGAGAATTAAACTATTGCTAATAAAGTTCAAATGATTAATACATTAAAATTGCCCATTAACAACAAATAGACACTGTCCCGAAAAAAATGTGTGAGAGGAGAGGTGGGGCTAGGGTTTTTGGAGAAGATGCATATGGTGAAGAGGATGGAGATTTAGATGATGGGGGCGATCTTGCTTGCTTTGGTTGGATCCGATTCATCTTCTTTGTAGCTTGTGTTGGAAGTGTGTGTTGCTATGGTTGTCTCTGATGTCAAACTTACTGTTCTGGATAGATGTTGGTCCGAAAATATTTGGTGTAGAGATATCTTTCTATATTGATGATGTAGTTATTCCACTAGTTGTTTCAGAAGTGTTCAGGTTTGAAAAGTGTTATTGATGTTGTGTGGTGTTGTTATCTTCTTTGGATATGTTTTTCACATTATGGATAGTTAGTTTTGTGGTCTAAAAAATATCTTTGTGTTCATTAGATGTTCTAGTATGTTTCATGGATGAATATGATATTCTATTTTGATCTTACTTTTTTGTCCAGATATGATTTGTGAAATGTAATTCAATGTGTTATGGGTCTCATTGTAGTGTATGGAGATCCATATAAGAGTAATTCGCATTGGAGAATATCTTTTGGTATATTAATTGTCTATATGAACACATTATATTTTGGAACGTTGAGGGTTATATTCTGGTGTTTGTAAATTGATGGATTGGATTCAGGAAGATTTGTTTTGGTGCCCTCTTTTTCTTGGAGTGGATCAACATGTATATTTTTGGTCTAGAAGGTTTATTTTTTCTTTGGCCAATTTGCTTCAAGTCTTGATGATCTATCTTGTATATAAAGAAGTCCAGAAGCCAAAACTACCATGGAGGAAGTTGTGATGTTCACCTCTGAGAGAACAAAAGAAGGTTGGATCAAGATCCCAAAACACTTCATGGAGACTGAAATCTTCCCAATTGACATCTCTCTTGAAAAGAGGAGATTCTACAAGATGCAAAATAACGGCTTTCACCTTATTGAAGGAGTTCTTTTTAAAAGGAATTTTGACAGGATTCTACTCCGCTACGTAGACCAATACCAAGCCCATAAGATCTTACAAAAATTCCATCATGGCCTCTCAGGGGGCCATTATTCAATGCAAACCACCATCATCAAGATTACCTGTGTTGGGTATTTCTGGCCCTCAATGTTTAAAGACACACATGCTCTTGTAAGAGAATGCAAGGAGTGTAAATACTATAGTGGTAGGCGTAGGAAGAAAGCAATGCCACTCATGCCAATAATGGTGGAAGAGCCCTTTCCTCAATGGGGTCTAGATTTGATAGGGATGATTAATCTGCCTAGCTCAGCCAGACACAAATGGATCCTTACTGCCATTGACTACTTCACCAGATGGTGTAAGGTTGTATGCCTAAGGAATTCAGTAGAAACAAAAATACTAGCATTTTTGGAGGAGCTAGTATGTCATTATGGTCCGCCAAAGACCATAATATCAGATAATGTGTGCACATTCATGATCTCTTATATAACCTAATTTACCCTCAACCAAGGTATATATCTGAAGACTTCCTCGAATTATTATCCTCAAGGAAATGGCCTAGCTGAGTCTACCAATAAGAACCTCATAAAAGTCATCAAAAGAATGGGGTTTGAACACAAAAGGGAGTGGCATCACCACTTCAGAAGTGCATTATGGGTGGGCTGAATCATGCCTAAGAAGATTTTGAAGAACTCTATATACAAGCTGGTCTGCGCCAAAGAGGCCTTATTCCCCATATATTTGGAGATCCCTGCTTTGCAGCTCCTCAAGTCCTTTGAGGTGGCCGAAAATGAGCCCATGGAGATAAGGTTGGTAGAACTTATGGAGCTAGAAGAAGAAAGGGAAGTGGTGTTTGAATATCTTCAGAACCACCAACAAATAGTCAAGAGGTGGTTTGATAACAAGAAGATTTCTGACCCAGAGCTCGAAACGGGTGATCTTGTATTAAAATATAATGTGAGGGCACCCAAGCCAGGTTAGCATGCTAAGTTTGATGGTTTATGGGAGGGACCGTTCAGTATCACAAATTGTAAGGGGTTTAATGCATTAAACCTCGAGAATGTGCAAGGGGAATCTCTTGAAATCCTGGTTAATGGGTTTCATCTTAAAACTTTCTATTAAAGCTTAGTTCTCCCAATGTAAATAATATAGTTTAGTCTGTTATTTATTTAATTATGATTCTTCATGCATTGTAAGGAAAATAAGTAAATCATAAGATATGTCTTAAGCAAGCAAAAAGAGTCATTATATTATATATAGCAGTATCTTTGTACAATGCACAAAAAGGCTTGTAGCCTATAGATTTTTTAGTAGCAAGGTTTCATATCTTTGTAGTAGAGTGGCAGTCTTTCAGTCATCTTCCTCATCCTCATCCTTGTCCATGAGATATTTTGAGCCATCATCTTCATCGTCATCTTTTCTCATCCACTCATGGCCAAAGTCACTGTTGAATTCCTGAGTTATCAACGCAAGCACCAAGTTTGGAAGAATAAGCAGCGTTAGGATCCGTGGGAAGATGTAGTCTTAGAAATCGGTATACCATGTTCTGCTGGCTGGGGTGGGCACTATTAGATGGAATCTCAGGAGGAACTCCACAACGTGCTCTACGTGTAGGCGATGAGTGGACAATGACATACTTTTTAAGCAACCTATAAGTGGATACCAAGTCATCTCCTCTCCAAGTGTGATGAAATGCTACAAATTTGAGGCCAAGGGTAGACCTCTAAAAGGGACGAAGTATTCCATGACATCCTTAAGGCCACCCAGATACTCTGCTGGAAAGAGTGTCTTAGTCAGCTCTGTCATTAGGTAGTCGCTCGTCTCAACATCCAAAAATGAAGCCATGAAGAAGGAGCAGATATCGGTATTGACATGATATCTATCAACATCATCAATGAAATATTCCTCGAGCACCCATTTAATTGCAGCAGTGATCAACAAATTTTTCCGCCGCATCATTCCTTGCAACCTTCGGTCTGAAATATTGCCAAGAAAAGTGCCTTGTGCCTCACTATTGGTAAGCTTGATGGTAGTATCCATAACTCAAGAAAATTCATTGTTGAGATAACTTATGTGCAAAGGAATGTTTGAAAACTCATATTTATAGCTGATTTCCAGCTCTAAGTAATAAAATCAAATTAAGAGCCAATGCCCCTCGATCTTCGATGTGGTTGTCTTTTCTCATTACTCGCACAAGTGAATGAAGTCAAGCTTGAAGGTTGTGTATGTTCTATCCAGAGCCTCAAAAAGAAAAATAATGTACTCAGACACCACGCGTATTTTTGAGTGCGTCGTGCCTTAACCCAGTAGTTTGCAGGTTTGTTTTGGCTTGTACGAGCTTTGCTGGTTGTGTATTTTCTTTAAATAAGGAGATTTGTTCGGACAAATAGATCATCTCTAGTGGATTGGAATGACAATGTAGTGGGCTAACATATTTTCAAAAATGCAAATGGCAACACTTCTTCCCATTTTAGCATTAATGTTGCCTGTAAAATGAAGAGGCATACTTGCCGACATATGCCTATCATAAATGCATCCTTTCTATGCACAAATCTAGGCATGTGATACATTTAAGGAAGAGAGCTTCAAAAGTGCATGTCTTATATTCAGTATGCATTTCTAGCGCCCAAGCCTTTCAAAAGTTTCAGAAAAAGATTGATTGTAAAAATGGAGATGGATGCAACAACCTCAAATCCTTTCCAAGGTGAAATGTGGGTGGACATATACGGGGAAATTTCATACACGTCCGATGCCATGCCCCCTAAGCTAGAATATCCCAGAACCAAACCCAAATCAAAGACAGTCACTCGTGATTCCATGGCGATGATTGATTCCTTAGAAGAGGTCATTGAGCCAGAACTATACAAACAACCAAGTGCTCTTAGGGAGGCTATGTACGAAAGAATGCTAAATCACATAAACAAGCCTCAATCTAAAACATTCAAATTCTGGAATTCTGGTAGTCCTCAGTTCGTGATCCCTATGGTTCCACATTGTCCATAATTTGTGGCTGCATGCACAAGGAAGTTCATGCCAGACTCTCTTTCGATACATGACTCCTCTCTCAGGTCGTCATAACCCTATAAGCTATTCGAGACATGTTGTGTTGTCCCTCCCAAAATTGATAGCACAAAGGTGTTTGATAAATACGCCATGGATGACTATTAGCACTCTAGGCGGGAGATTGTCCCACTTTGTCAAGCTAATCTGAACTAGAGTTTGGTGGTCTAGCCTCCAAAGATCCCTATCCAATATAGTGATTTAAGGAAAGAATATCTCAAATATATCTCCTCTACCATTGTGTCCCTGTGCGGTCGTGACAGTGACCAAGATATCACCGCTCCTATGATGGGTTTCTTGTTCAAATGTCAGAAGTAGAAGGAGCCATTCCATTTTGACTTCCTTGTGTTGATAGCCAGAGAAATGGTGAGGCAGTTGGTCGAATTTGAGCAATCACGGTGGTTTAGGTTTGCCTCATTCACCTCATTCCTAGTTCATTTATTCGTACACCAAAATTTTCTTTTCTTTAGTCAATTCATGCCTTTGGCTACTCATGATGAGTTAGGAAACAAAATGCCTGTGTCCACCTGGAGCCCCATATTAATAACCACTTATTATGTATACCTATTTTCAGACTTGTCGGTGAATGACCCAAGACTTTATGTGGGTCCTAGTGACTTTCCTATCATTAAGCACCCCCCATGGTTGCCATTTTACCCTATCTTTCAAAGCCACAATCTGACTAAGTCTATTCCTTGGAACATGTTGCAAGCCATGAAAAATGATTTTTGGACGAGGAAGAAGAGAAATAGCTTTTGGATATACCGCCAAGAGATGAATCAACCTAGGGCTAATCTGGGGAATGCCCCTTTTGATGAGCGTTTTGAGAAATAATGGCGTAATCATAACAAGTCAGAAGAAGAGACAAGTGATGAGTCCCTATGTGATGACTCCTCCCTCAAGGAGGCCCAACCTCAGAAGAAAAATGCTATAAATGTAGAAGAGCAAGGTTTCGGAGCTGACATTTGAATTTCTCTCATTAGCTCAGTTTAGAAGCCCCGTTCCCAAGCCACCAAGAGATCAACTGAAAAGCAGATACCCGATTCCCCTTCCAAGAATAAACAATATTTGGGTTTAGCAAAGAACGATTCATCTTCTCGAGTCCCTATGGTTTCCTCAGTGCCCCAAGTTGCATAAATGTCTTCTTAGGTCCCTACTACTCTTATATTAGCCCCCACCGAAACGTCAGTTGCACCCCAAGTTGCATCATTATAGGTCATTTCTTTGCTCCCTGCCCTTGATGTCGTATTTCCTACCATGTTTTTTTCTTGCAAATTTCTTCTACAACTGCTATTTCGCATAGGCTTGATTTTGGAGAGTCCAGTCCTCCCCCAAATGTCAGTACAACATCCGTTGATCCTACTCTTTTAGTAGCCTCTCCCTTTGTACCATTGTTCTCCCCAACCATGCTAGCACATCCCATTCAAACCACTTTTGATGGCCTTGTTTTCCATTTCCCCTATACCATCTAAGCATTTGCAGGTCAAGCCATTTTGGCCCCGAATACTTGTTATCAACAAGTTACTTACTCTAAATCTACATGGGTTAACCAGCTACATAAGAGAAAGGATAAGGATGGTGCTAAGCCAGCTCAACTCTATGTGCAGATACATTTCAGTGAGGAAAATAGTGGCCTAGACAAGATGCAAGAAGAACTCATCCACCTCAAAGAATCTTTGGATACTCAGAGGAAGGAGGACAAAGATAGAAGTGTTCAAATAAACTGCTTGTAGGGCTTGTTAACTCATGCCAATTCTAAAAAAGAGAAGTTGCAATCTGCCTTGAACAACGTGAGTTCTCAATTGAAAGGGAAAGAGGCAATGAGGAATGTGGCACTGAAAGAATTGTAGGAGAGGGGGCAAGAGATACAACAGCTGAAATCAGCTTCAAGAGATTCTACCCAAATTCAAGCTTAGTTGCGAGAGATTTGCTGCAGGAAGAATATGCTCGGTAGGTGAGGGAAGCACAAGTCACACTTTCTGAGGATAGAGAAAAGTTTTAAATAGAAACGTACGAGATGTAGAGTAACTTGGAATAGACTGAGAAGAAATTCTAGGATATAAAGGGATTATTACACCAAGAGTAGGATCGCACAAATGCAGCTTTATGAGGCTTTTCAAGATGGAGGTACTAAGATCCTCGCTTTAGAACATTAGGTGTCCCATGAGTAGGACAAATGCAAAAATACCCAAAATAAAATAAGAGTGAAGGATAATGAAATCACGTGCTTATCTCATCTTTCTCCCACTCTGGAAGTTCCTCAAGATCTATCCCTGGTCATGGAAAAATTATATGTTTCTCATTGGGAGAAGAATAAGTAGTATTGCCCTTCGTTGCAACCTGTAATAAGATGCAAATTATTTGAGCCATTTAGATTCAAGAAAAACAATTTCAATAAATTAAAAACTTAAAAATCATTTATCTTAACTATTGTTTTTTTTAAAAAAAAGCATCGAAACAAAAAAGTCATAGATATAATTGGTGGAAAAGCAATTGAATAATAACGAGTTAATGAAAATTGCATGCAACCAATTGCAATAGTACTAGCCTAACGACAATTTCTAATAACTAAACAATAGTAAAGACTATGATTTACAACTTGAATTGAAATTGTAATTAAATATAAGGTTTAAATTAAAAATAAAAAAATACGATACCTAGTTGGATTACAAATAGAAAAAAATTGTGTTGAAGATGTTGAAAATTTATTTGTGAATCTCTCTCTCTCTCTCTCTCTCTATATATATATATATATATATATATATATATATATATATATAAATTATATATATTTAATTAAAGTTAAACTTATATTTTGTAGTGTGAAATCATTAATAGAAATTGAAGAAAAGGTAGGAATTAATTTAGATAAATAATAAAAGACCGTTTCTCATTTTCCTACAATATCCAATCACATAAACAATATTAAACATGTTAGATTAGGATTTCAATAGAATGGAAATGACAAAGACGAAATTTTATGTTATTGAATATAAAGAAGAATAATACATAAATATGGGAGGGCATTGATGGAACAGTTTGCAATTGTTGAAATTGTCTTACAAATTACCAAAAATAGCAAAAAAAAAAGAGATATAAACTATTGCTAATAAGGTTCTAATGAATAATACATTAACATTGCCCATTAACAACAAAGAGACATTGTCCCAAAAAAATGTGTGAGAGGAGAGGGGGGGCTAGGGTTTTTGGAGAAGATGCAAATGGTGAAGAGGATGAAGATTTAGATGACGGGGGTGATCTTGCCTGCTTTGGTTGGATCTGGTTCATCTCCTTTGTAGGTTGTGTTGGAAGTACATGATCAATGAGACATTTTTAGGTGTCTATAGTATGCATGCTATTTATGTTTATTTCTATTAAGTTTTTATAACTGTAATAAAGATTTGTGAAATTTTTTCATTACCCTCTTCTCAAGATTAGTGTAGGAAGCTATTATACTACTTAATTTCCTTACAAATGATATCAAAGCTTAATCATCTTTGGTTTCCATTGTGGGTTTTTGGGTTTTTTGAACATATTTAGATTCGAGTGGGAGGTTGTGTAGAAGATACTTTTGATCTTGTTGCAGATTTTTTTAGATGGCATGTTCATAAAGGAGAATAGAGGTGGATAATTTATTTGGAAGTAATTTTGAGATGTGGAAGCTGAAGATGGAGGATCTGATAACATATCAAGATTTGTGGGATGTTTTTGATTTGAAGGTTGCAATGCCTATAGATCCTACTATGACTACTCAGTATGATATTATTGGCTGTAAACATAAGGGTCTAATTGGATTGTGTTTGGTAGACTATATTATAATCAGTGTCCATTAAGAGACCTTTGGAAATAAGCTATGGAAGAAAGCTTAGTGAGATGTATCAAGGCATTTATTTATTGAATTAGATTTTATTGAGAAATAAATTGTATCCCTTGATAATGGAAGATGGTGGATGGATTACAAACCATGTGGAAGCATTCAATATGTTGGTGTCTCAATTGGAATCTATTTTCAATTTAATCCTAACCTTAATTCTAACCTGAACCCTACTATTAAAGTTAATCTTTAAATTAAAATTTTAATTAAGATTAGTATTACATAGTTAATCTAAGAATTATGATAGAGTTAAAATTAGAGTTCCCATTTAAAAAATTGATTAAGGTTAGAATATAGATTTTGGTTAGTACTAGAATGGTTTTCGGGTTTGAGTAAAATTTAAGGTTATTGGTTAGAATTAGTGTTCTAGCTTTGAGTTAAAATTAAAATTAATGGGTGAAATTAGTTTTTGAATTAGCATTAATGTTATGGTTTTAATTAGTATTATGATTAAGTTTAAGATTATGATTAGAATTTCCATAAAAAACCATAAGATGAGACTGATAGTAATTCTATCTTGTCATGTTTTAATTAATTAAAACTACGAGACGCCCAAGGCATTACAAAACTACCACACATGCACACAAAGGGGAGAAACTCACAAGCAATGAGACCATCTAGACCATAAGAACCAAAAAAGGGTAGGGATTTTTGTGAAAAGATGCTTTTGATCATAGCACCAAATCGGTGGGAACAAGGGTCCTAACACAATAAAATTACATAATTAGAGCAAAGGGGTTTTGGAAGGAACATCGAACCATCTTCTTGAAAAATCCCCTTAGAGTATAGCCGATGTAGCGAAGGGAATAGTTGAAACACAATAGATTTTGAAAGGCTTCCCACAACCTTTTACTAGTAGGACCACCTTACTACTTCAACAAGGAGGGAAACCACAACAATTCAGAGACACCCAATGAACTTGAGAAAAAAATAAGCATGTAGCCATTATAAAAAAATATTAAACAAAGTAACCCTTAAATGGACTAACTCAAAAAACTCATAGGATTTTGAAAGTTGTTCTTGAACCTTTGATTTGTAGAAAAACCTACAAACAAAATAACATGTCCACCACCTCAATAGATAAATGGATCACCTCAACAAATCTATTTTTTATGAAATAGAAACCCCACAGAAAGAACATCCCTTTTGAATCTTCAATAAGTAGACCCTAAGCTAATTGACCTCTAAAAGCACTCCATAAGAAGGGGAGAGTTGGGGGCATTAGCAGGGACCCAAGAAAAGAGTAGCATCCAAACAAGGAAACCAAAGTTCACCCTAGAAGCAAGTCTGGTTAAACACCCATAAGGTAACTAGCCCTCAACACATGTCCAAAGCCTTCCCACAGTTGGTGGTGAAGAACCACCTCCAAAGGGAGCAACCATCTTTCACAAGGACCTACAAAGATGAATCTCGAAACCTCCCAACCCCATCATCAAACCCTAGGGTCACAACCCTAGATTCCTTAAGGATGGAGAACCAAAAACAACTAGGGAAATGTTTGCTACATGCCCCAGTTGATCTACTAGCTCTTGGACAACACTATTTCCAAAAGGAGTACCCACACATATCATCCCCAACAAATGCAATAGGTTGCCAAACCCAGAAGGGGAAAGGGCCTGATACACAACAACATGGGGAAAGGGTTTTTGGAAGGAACATCGAACTATCTTCTTGAAAAATCCCCTTAGAGTATAGCTGATGCAGCAAAGGGAATAGTTGAAACACAATAGATTTTGAAGGGCTTCCCACAACCTTTTACCAGTAAGACCACCTTACTACTTCAACAAGGAGGGAAACAACAACAATTCAGAGACACCTAACGAACTTGAGAAAAAAATAAGCATGTAGCCATTATAAAAAAACATTAAACAAAGTAATCCTTAAATGGACTAACTTAAAAAACTCATAGGATTTTGAAAGTTGTTCTTGAACCTTTGATTTGTAGAAAAACCTACAAACAAAATACCATGTCCACCACCTCAATAGATACATGGATCACCTTAAAAAATCTATTTTTTATGAAATAGAAACCCCACAGAAAGAACATCCATTTTGAATCTTCAATCAGTAGGCCTTGAGCTAATTGACCTGTAAAAGCACTCCATAAGAAGGGGAGAGTTGGGGGCATTAGCAGGGACCCAAGAAAAGAGTAGCATCCAAACAAGGAAACCAAAGTTCACCCTAGAAGCAAGTCTGGTTAAACACCCATAAGGTAACTAGCCCTCAACACATGTCCAAAGCCTTCCCACAGTTGGTGGTGAAGAACCACCTCCAAAGGGAGCAACCATCTTTCACAAGGACCTACAAAGACGAATCTCGAAACCTCCCAACCCCATCATCAAACCCTAGGGTCACAACCCTAGATTCCTTATAGATGGAGAACCAAAAACAACTAGGGAAATGTTTGCTACATGCCCTAGTTGATCTACTAGCTCTTGGACAACACTTTTTCCAAAAGGAGTACCCACACATATCATCCCCAACAAATGCAATAGGTTGCCAAACCCAGAAGGGGAAAGGGCCAGATCCACAACGTGAACCAAAAAGAGGTGCAACAAGACCACAAAGTGTAGTGGTTGGCATTGAATGAACCCCAAAATAGACTGCAACCTAGTGCCACAGGATCTTAAGGAACAAAGCCACATCAGCCCACAAGAATAGAGTCAAAAAAATATGGTTGCAACCCAACCATCCATAGATTACCTTCCACCCAATAGAGGTAGATAAAAACATGGCAAGATTTCCCTTACACCATTTTGTTAGAAGGGCAACACATCACCACGTACAAAACAAGAAACAAGAACCATAGTAACCAACTCTCCCCATCAACATCTACCTTGCCATCATACTCCCCTGCATCTCCCTCGCCTAATAAAACACTAGCTCTAGACGCTTCACTTCTCCTCATTGTAATTTTTTTTCCAAAGGGGGAGATTGTTGAGCAACGTTTAGCATTATCATTAATTCTATCTTGTCATGCTAAAATGACTAAATGGATATATTTTTTCCATTAAATGGTTTAGCTTACTTTTTAAACCTTTTATTTTACTTTTCCATTATATGGATAGATAGCTCAACTTTAAATATTTTATTTTTGTAAAATTAAGTGACCATTCAAAAATTCATGGTTTAATTGATTATATATTCTTACTTGAGATGTTTATGTTAATGTAATCTAATTATTTTTAAACATAAAGAAATTGTAACTTAAATAAATATATAGAATTTTGAATTAATGTACCATTTTATTAATGTAATCTATTTATTTTTAGACATAAAGAAATTCTAAATTAATTCAATATATAAAATTTAAAATCTGTTACCCAATTTAGACGAAATATAAGGACTAGACGTAGAATTTAATTGTAATCCCTCATTGTCATATGACAATTCTATGATAGTTTGGTCATTTGAATGCATTTCATTTGACATTTTAAAGAAAATATAAATTTTTAAATAATATTTAATATGAAGAATTTTGTAAAAAACCTTTTATATTGAAATATTTTTACTTAAGTAGAAAACAATGATAAGTATGTATTTTATATTAAGAAATATTAAATTTAATCTTACAATTCAAATAAATTTCTAAATTCATATAAGAAACAAATCTAAAAATTAATAACCTAGAAACTTCTATTTTAAAACTATTCTAAATCAATTTATATTTTATATTAATCTTATAAATTAGAATACTATATTATATTTAGTTATTATATATTAATAACTAAGGACACGAGGGGATAAGGTGTCATCTCTGAGGAGATAATATAGGGCATCTGATGCAATGACAAACAAAGTAGGGGCAAGGGGGAAGCCCTACCTAATTGACCTAGACAGAGGAATAGGCTGGGAGAGGATCCCATTGACTTCAACTAGGGTAGATGTGTCCTTGAGGAGGATCCAAACATAATTACAGAACTCACTAGGGAAGCCAAAGGCAGAGAGCATCATGAGGATGAAGTCCCATTCCACCCTGTCATAAGCTTTCTCAAAGTCAACAAGGAACATGGCGGTGTCTTGGTTTGAGGTTCTGGTCCATTCCATGGATTCCAAGCTCGTTACAAGATTCTCCAAGATGTATCTGCCTTTAATGAGTCCTGTTTGGGTAGAGTAGATGAATTTGGGGAGGATCTTCTCAAGGCGAGAGGCTAAGGCTTTGGCTAAGATTTTGTAGGAGACGTTGAGGAGGGTGATTGGCCTCCAATTCTTAATGAGGGCTTTATCCCCCTCTTTTGGAATAAGATTAATGATGCCCCTGTTTATGAATTCCCCCAAGCTACCAGTGTTAAGGGCCTCATTGCAGATGTCATAGAGGTCATTGGAGATCCAGTCAATGTTGGTTTTGTAGAATTCAGCAGGAAGTCCATCAGGGCCTGGGGCCTTGTTATCCTTGAGAGCCTTAATGGCATCCTTAATTTCTCACACGGTTAGCTTAGATTTGAGGAGGCTAGCTTCATCCTCAGAGATTCTATTAGGAATAATGGTCCTACACTTGGCACGAGCATCTACTGAGGCCTCATTATCCTCTGAGGTAAACAGACTCTTGTAAAATATTTCAAAGGCTTCCTTGATATCATTGAGATCTAGGAGATCCTTATTATCTACCGTTATTTTGTCTATTCTTTCTCTGATCTATTTATGCTTGAGGAGATTAAAGAATATTTTGGAGCCGTTATCACCAAACTGGAGCCAGTGGTTACGGGCTCTAATGAAGGCACCTCTAATTTTAACTTGCTGGTGTTTTTTGAGGATATTTCTAGCCTCGGAGACTTGTTTGGCCAAGGTAGGAGAAGAGGGCCGCAGTTGGATTTCATGGTCTAGGGAGTGAAGCCGAAGGGTACGGGTTTTTTCTATGAACCTAAAGTCCTTGGCTTTTTTCTGGCCAATGGTTTGGAGAAGTTTCTGCCAGGAGGAGATATTCCTCTGCCATCTGAGAATGTGGGAATGGGGGAGATGGGGTTGCAAATTGAAGAGTCTAACTATCTTGATGGCATTAAGAACTTCCTCATCTTGCAGCAAGGAGGTGCTAAGCAAAAACTTCTTATAGCAAGGGTGGCTAGGGGTGATGGCATTCCTGATATTAATGATGGCTAGAAAAGGGAAGTGATTAGATAGGGTAGTTGGTAAGACTGCAACTGTATTCCTAGATTGATTGGGGGAAAAGGAGAAGAAGTCCTTATTAGCATAGAATCTATCTAGCCTAGAGTAGATCCTATTAGTGTTTTGCTGAAAATCGCACCAGGTGTGCCATAGATTGGGTGTATCAGGTTTAGTGCCTTCCAAGGGGTCAAACAATTGCAGATGTTGTTTACACTTGTCCCAGTGAGGTTTTTCTGAGGATTTCCATTCAAACGGAAGTCCCCCAGCCTTGTCATCCTGGGATTCAGTCATATTAAAGTCTCCAGCGATGACCCAAGGGATATTTGGGAGGGATGTTAGCCAATTCCAGAGGGATATTCTTTCCTTGTAATCATTAGATGCATATATGGAGCATATGCCAAAGCAAGTTCCTTTAACATCTAGGGTAACCCAGGCCACTCTATTACAGGGGGAGGTTCCTTTATCCTTGAGGTACATTGACCATTTAGGGGCAATTAGAAGACCAACACCTCCCTTTCCTCTCAGGTGGTTGGTGCAGATTTTGATTGCATCTCTCCAAATCAAGTCAAGAGTAGTGTCGAGGGAGAACCCAACAGATTTAAGTTCTTGTAACATCAGACAGTCTAGGTTTTTATGACAGTCCAGAAACCTTTTAATAACAAATTTTCTATCACGCGACTCAAGGCCTCGAATGTTCCATGATATGTACTTCATTAAAGAGGAGGATTTAAAGGGGGGCTGGTAGGGAGTCTATGTTGACCTCCAAGCTTCTTCTTATTTTTGGAGCCCACAGGGCTACCTTTCTTTTTATTTAGGGAGTAACCTTTCATAAGGTCCTCATCATCTTCATTGTTTTCGGGAGGCTCAGTTCTAATATCAGAATTTCCTCTTATGTCGGATCCAGACAACTGGGAGCCTGGAAAGCCAGGGAGCAAAGTGCTAGATCTAATTTCATCCAAGCCTTTATTTGCATAAATAACTTCTATAATATGAATATCCTCTAGCTCTTTGAGTGTAGATGCAGTCGATGGGTTGATGGTGCTAGTATCAATAAAATGACCTGCAAGTGAAGAGGAGACTGATTGTAAGGGGGTTCTGGATCTAAGGATCATTGCAGGGTTATTACAAATGTTAGCATCATCATCACCATGATTGGGGTTTTCTAAGTTTTTGACCATATTTTTAACCACAGAATTGATAGGGGATTGAGGAGGGTCCTGGGGTTTATGATTAGAGGCCAATTGGATGGTATTTGAATGGCTATGGTTTAGGGCATTGAGAGGGGTAGTTTTACGCCTCCGTTTTCTCGAGGTAACAAGCAGAAAACCCTCAGAGGGCAGTTCCACAAGGTCAAGTGGAGGGCCGGAGCCAGGGATGAGATGCTCAGGGGCCGATGGTGCGAGATCGGGCTTGAGAGGGTTAAGTTCATTAGGAGTGGGAGCAGGAACTTCGGAGACCACATTAGCAGAGTGAGGAGATGAAGAATTTAGGTCATTAATATTATTAGGGTTAACAGAGGTCCCAGCTGAGTTATGATTTTGGTTCCTGCGACTAATAATTGGGCAGTTTTTACGAATATGCCCTTTAGACCATCAAATTCCAGATTCAAAGACTATAGGATATATTCATTCATAAATATAAGGAACAATGGATAAGTTTAATATAAAGAATAGGGTGAATAAATATACCCCACGAACATTGCAATCCATGATATTACAATTTCAAATCTGCAGTTCACAGTAGTTGGACATCAAACAATTTCAAATCTGCCCCGGATCGGACTGCAGTTTAGCTCAGGAAACATCAGTTCACGGCAGTTGGACATCAAAAAATCAGAAAGATGTTTCCATTTTAAAATTTTTTATGCAGCATACTCTATAAATCAGAAAGACAGTTGCCTTATTTTCTTTTTTTGGTGGTTGTTTCCATTTCAATCGATTTTTTTTCAGTTTTCCTCGACTTTACTCTTTTATCAAAGGTTTTAAAACGGTCAGAGAATGGGGATTTGATGAGTATCAGCAGAAGCCGAGATACTGGAATTTCTTGTACCGTGCCTTCTTGAACTCAAATCAAATGAGTTGCAGAAATTTAGTTAAGCCTCTGCTCGGTAATGGAATTTCTTCTACCGTGCCTTCTTGAACTCAAATCAAATGAGTTGCAGAAATTGAGTTAAGCCTCTGCTCGGTAATTAATCCTATCCATGAGCATTTAACTGGTTTAATAGCGTAGTTTGCTTGTAATTGCATGCATGTAATGCATGCTTTAGGATTTCATTTTCTTGAAAATATTTTGTGATAGTTTGTAATCAAAGCACATTGCTTCAATGAATGCTATTTTTCAAGGTACAAAGAAATGTTGTCAGCCGGGTTAGAATGAATAATGAATTATTATAATTAAGTAATTTAAGGATCAAAAGAAGTTTCCGGTAATTGATTATGAAGTTTGAGAACGTTTCATGGTTTAAGTGTTCGCTCTGTTTTAAAACCTTTTTATTTGACTGTTTGCATTGCAGGTTTTTCTTTCAATATTGTCATTGGTGCTAAATTTTTCAGAACTCTTCCTCTTTCCCCTTCCATCTTTTTCTCCATCCCATTCCTTCACAGGTCGTCTTTACAAATATATTATTGATATTCGTTGCATTTTACCTCTCAATTACAAAAGAAACATTTAAATTCAGTAAAATAATATGATAGAAATATCAGAGTGGCAAGTGTATCAGCTAGAATTATATTGTACAAATGCATTATAAGTGATTTTAACTATAAGATATGTATTAAGTTCAAATGTTTGCATTTAACCAACAATCACATTATGAAAAGGTAGATACAACAACAAAGGCACAATGACATTAGCATCTATTGTATGAAAATCCACCACAATACAATATGAATAACATGTACATGTAGGATCTATAAGTTGTGAAGGTCATGTTAAAAGGAGGAAAGCCAGAGTGATGCAAGAAGGAAGTTAGAAAGCATATTAAATTGTCAAGTGAAATGTAAATTTTCATATTGTTCCAACATCCAAATAATTAAAATTTCATCATAAATTTTCAACACTATAATGTTCAAATTACTAATTGACAAGGAATAGAGAAGTACAATTACCAACTCTTCTCATTATCCCCTAAACTATCTCCTACACTGTCTAGTGAACAAAGGCCCTCAGAAAATCGTGGAAGTGTACAACACCTCAAACTATCCTTTCACACTCTTTAGCCTTATTCAAAAGTTTTGAGGAAAACCTACTTCTTCTTGTGTAACATCTTTGCTGCCTTGCAAAGTTCCTGTGATGGAAAAAAATAAAATGTTAAGCATTACAAATCGAGAGGAGAAATATGAAATTTAAGACAATAAAATATAGAATCTTTAGCCTTATTTTAAACATTCCAGTAAAACAAATTGCTTTCTCTCTTGAAACTATGGTACCTGCTAAAGCCCATCAGTTCCTTCTTGACCATTGACCTATGATGCCATGAATGTTAACATCAGGTCAAATTCAGATGCATACAACCACTTAAGTAAACTAATCTGACAACATTATTTAAGAGTACAATTGCAAATTACCTATTGATGTTTTCGTTGTACTATGGGCTTTCGGCCACGCCTTCCTGGTGGAATGAAGGGAAGGTTGTGCTTCAATGCCCTATGTGCATTGAGGCTTTTTAAATTCCAAAATCTCTGCCTTACTCCCACACAACATGAATCATACTCACAAAAATAAAGTAATCTTCTATCACATCGTTCAGTTCTATGATGAGTAGAGACCTGCACAAACAATTTCAAAAATAAAATAATTTAATGGAAGTTCTATCTATTTGGTATGCTGTACAGAGAGATTATGCTCAGGGTTTGAGAAGGGTTATCTGTGAATCTGATTCACATTTGATGGTTTCTATGTTGACTATCAAGCTGTTGGATGGGGTTAATTGATGGATAGCTCAGGTTTTTTGACAGTTTCTCAGTTTCCTTGACAATGGAATTGTGTAGCAAATTGTTTGGCTAAGTGGGCATATGATTTTTCAGAGGGATGTAATATTGTTGACAAGAGTTCTTTGGCTTTGGATCTTTCTAGTGTATTAGATTAAATTGGACAAGAATAGGGTAGTTTAATGGTTGGCTAGGCCTCCAGTCTTGTGTTGTTGTATTTGTTCTTTGTGATTAATAAATTTGTACCCTTTTAAAAAAGAAATAGCAAATAAAACAATAATTGTAATATTAAATCCACCTTTTCTTCCTTAGGATTAGTGTTTCCCCCATTGTCAGCCTCATCATTAGCCTTGCTCTCTACCACCTCATGATTAGTGGATCCATCCTCTTTATCTTCTTCTTCATCAACCTTATGTATCGCCATGCCATCCTCTCTGTCACCATTTTCCTCTTCATTGGCGTCATTCATTGCTAGGCCATCTGCTTCGTCATCCCCTTCCTCAGCCTGATTATCCTCCTAAAGTGAATGAAAGATATAATGTCAAAACTTTATCTCCTTCAGAAATTTAATATTTCTAAATCAATTTCTAAAACATCACTATTGAACATTGCAACACAAGACTAACACAAATTGAGCATCACTATTGAACATTGCAGCACAAGACTAACACAAATTGGGCATCTCTATACATTGCAAATTACTAACGTGTTAAATACCTCCTTGTAAACCCTCTACTTCTAATTTAGATTTGAGAATACATAACTAAAGAAAGTAGAGAATTCGATCTCACTAGCACATGAGGTTGATTTACATTCCACGATTTCAGATCCATTGTACAAAAGGGTTTATCTGATTTGAAAGGAGCAACAGACTCCATTCTCACGTGCTTATGAGAGGATGAATTGCCTGCAATAAAAATTCACTTTATTATTATACCGATCCTACTAAAAAATACAGTTCAAATGCAACTCCATTAGTTAGTTAAAACACTTAAAAATTTAAAAGGCTCTATTGTTTTAGACAAACTTTTACTCACCGAGGAAGGGAGGCATCCTTTTTGTTCTTTGAATTTCAGTCACCGCCTGAAACTCAGGGTTGTCTTTTTCATCAGAATCCAGATCAATCAGCAGTTTACTGTCTGTTTGTTGATTTAAACTACGCTCATTATATTTGATAACCAGTGTACAAGAGGGTTTATCTGATATAAAGGGAGCATCAGATTCCATTGTCCCATGCTTCTCAGATGCGAAAGAATGTCCAGGGTTATGGGATGAATTGCCTGCAACAAAAAATAACTTTATATTATTCCCATTCTGTTCAAAAAATACATTCAAATAACTCGATAAATTAGTTATGGAACTTTAAACAAAACCTTTTCTTACCCTGAAATGAAGATTTGCTTTGTATTCTTTGATTTTTTTCACATGATGTTTTATCGAAAATCTTGACTTTAAAGCATGACTTAGAAATGTATTTAAAAACTAGAAGATCGCCCACTTCCAGCCCATAATAATTTACAAAGTTTATCCAGCCGTGTTGAAGTTCCAACTTTTTGATGGAACGCCATAACCGTACATTGAAGTTCTGCCCATCTGGGCCTTGCAACACCATATGTTCATCTTGGTCATTTATGATCTGGGAAACAAAAGCCGGAGGAATGCGCTGCGGTAAACACAATGAACAATTAGATTTTACAGATTCTTAACAGTATACATGAAATAAAAAGAATAAAATATGTTGTATAGAGTTACCAGTTTCTCTGCAAAATCTCCAAGCATAATTTTGAAGAAAGAAGCAGACCCATCAAAGTATTCTTTCTCACGGTGTTTTTTATAACATTTCTGACTGCATTTTGGGCACGGCATATAGTGCTCTCCCGTTTCTTCTATCTCCATGGCAAATTCAGATGCAAAGCGTATAAGAAGAGAGTGAGAGAGAGTTGGGCACTGAGAGAATGTTAAGTGGAAGTAAAACCACTATCGCATTCCTAAATGAATGAATATACGAAAAGGAAGTTTTGGACAAACTC